>NC_074706.1:15959992-16559992 GCF_029448725.1 Salvelinus fontinalis
GTCGAATCGCTGAATTGCAGAATTTATTTCGGTACACAACACGGACACTTCTATCAATACCATCTCCCTCCTGATTTATTAGACAATTTTCCAATTCCTCAAAAACATCGTACTGCATTTCAGACTCTTCAGACATGGGCGTTAATGGCGGGGTCTGTGGGGTGTCCGGTGTAGAAGATCCTATGCTCTCATTCATCTGGTTAATTAACGATATGAGGGCGTCGGGGATCTGGGATAACCGGTTTTCATCGGTAGCCCCTGACTCATTCATACAATTAATTATTTCTATGAGTTCGGGCGGTATCTGGGATGATATGTTTTCCTCTATCGGTATTATGTCTGTTACCTCAGCCTCACTCATCTGGTTAATTATATCTTGGAGTTCGAATGGTATCTGGGATTACAGGGTTTCAACTGTCTCAATTATGTCTGTTGGCTCAGCCATTTGGATAATTAATGATGTGTGTTCTTGTGGTATTCTGGAAGGATACATGTTACATATATGTTTTTAGCGCCTGTATTTGCGTTTTTTAATCGGATTGCGTAATAGCAGGTCGTCTACCTCTGAAATGTAATTTAAAACGGTGAAATCCTCCGGTTTCGTTGTTTCATTGTGAATGTCCGGGGAGCCGAAAACCTCCACGTGCTTTAGGTGTATGCCGTTAAACGCCGGGGAGGAGTCTGAAAGAAAATAATACATACAAAATAGGTTATAAAACATAAAATATGTTAGATAAAAAATGTCAAATACATTTCAGGTATAATACTATATATTAACAATTCATAATTAAATGACCTCGGCTTTTTTGACGAGGGCTGTTCTGACGAATCGCGGAATCCGGGGGCTCTTGACTTTTTTCACCAGGTATTCCAGATTCTGCCGGGCATGTCTCGTTGGAGTCTGAAAAAACATAATTTGTCATTGTTTTAACATATTCAATCATCAAAAAATGTATAAATAATAAAATATGTATAACTAATATATATATATAATGGCTTCAAACCGTGTCCATTTCTTGAAGCAGTAAATTCCCTGCCAAGTAGCACTTTTCGGTCTGGGATGATTCTGCGCAATGTACTTGCGCCCGAGTTGTTCATTGTTTGTTTGGGTCTGGAATATGGAGCGAGCGGGTGGAGGTTCGGGGGAGTTGACGGGATGTTTAAATCCTCGGTTCTCGGTGTGTTTGAAAAAACGTTCGTACAGAACGGGAGAATAGCATCTAAGTCATCTTCTCCGCCATAGTCGTTCAGAGTACATAATGCCGTTATCCTTCTTGGCGGTATGTCAGCTGTAAACACAAAAATAGCTTTTAGTATAGGGTGCACACTTTTTGTTTTTAATGTATAAATATTCCTATGTATTTTATTCTTGGACTTACGTCTACAATAATGTGATGGGGACTGTCTGCATGCGTTTTGCTCCTCTGAACCCCCAGAGAGATTAAAGTAGATGTCACACGTCAAGATTTGATGGATGACCCTATGTGAGCCTATGTGACCGCTATGTGAACCTAAGGGGCTGCCTGTCAGGACATTCTGATGGTTAGGTGGGGGTCTTTGGGTAAGGGTCCAGTTGTCAGGTCAACCGGTAATGATTTATGACCCCAGCCTGATTTATGACCCTATGTAATGATTTATGACCCCCCTGATGGTTAGGTGGGGGTCTTTGGGTAAGGGTCCAGTTGTCAGGTCAACCGGTAATGATTTATGACCCCAGCCTGATTTATGACCCTATGTAATGATTTATGACCCTATGTCCTGTTGTAGCAGGCATGCCCATATTTGGGCTTCCGGTCAGGACATCCTGGCCGGGGTGGGGGTCTTTGGGGTAAGTGTCAAGTTGTCAATGTCGTAAATCAGAAAAAGATCATGATTTATGACCCTATGTAGTGATTGATGCCCCAATGGTTTGTAGAAGGGGGGCATGCCCATATTTGGGCTTCCGGTCAGGACATCCTGGGCTTTTTGGGGTAAGTGACCAGGTGTCATGTCAAACTGTTCCTGGATGTCTAGTGTTGGGGGTTGTTAATGAACATTTCAAAGAGGCTGGCTTTGCAGAAGCCTTATAAAGCCCCAGAACAATTCCTGTTTAAGACTGTACAAGATCTTAAGAATAACCATGGAATTTGGGATCGGTGGCAAAGCGGTGATGACTGTAACAACTGAAGCGGGTCCTCGGTTGGTACATAGAGCACGGGCCAAGTATCAACCCGCAATATATGATGCTCCAAAAAAACGTTTTTTAAATGTGTATAGAAGCCAAATACCTCCATCAAATGCGCTGAAAGATCAAGTGTTGATGTCTAATGGACAGCTGTGGGGGTATCGGTTTGATTACGTGGCCTGTAGAGTGACCCTCTATACGGTCGCTGAAGGAGAAGAATATACAGACCAGACTGTAGGCTTGGACTATGGTGTTGAAGACTGGTCGGTTTTTCGCAAGGTTGTGTGTCCTGAACTGCGCCTTATCACCAAGGGGTATAGTGTGTTCACGGGGCACGAGACCCGTTGGGAAGGTACCCCTGACTCCTCAGGAAGAATATTTCACAGGGTGAAAATACAACGACAGAATGGACGTCCCTGCGGCTGCGTGGAGTTCTATATCGGCACCCAGGAAATCCGAAACCAAAACCTTCGGGAGGGGGGCCATACTGGGGATACCAGACTGCGTCTGCTTATTCCTTTTAAAAGTTGGGATGTACTGGAATTGAACATGTTGAAGGCGTTGGATGATCTCTTTGTACAGAGCCAACAGAGGCAGAGCCTTGTGCATTTAAAGAAGTGCATAATATATACGAATCTTGAAGATTACGTTTCAAAAGAGCCTCAAGAAGATACAACTTCAGAAGAAAACTAAGTACGGGGAGTCTTTAACCACGCCCAGATACCCAAAGGCGGGGTTCTACAATAAAAGCAAAAGCAGCCGGTTCTTCATTTCATCATAGACCATGGATATCCCTACCTTCTACGAGGACTCCGCTACGTCATGGGGCCCCGAAACTAAGGACTCAATGCCTCGCAGCCCTACACTCTACTCACCCCTGGCAAGACCCTCGACACCCCCTACATGTACCCAGCCTGAGGATGTGTTTGATGGGGTGGTCAGTACTATTTTTGTGGATACCATCAAGGCCTCTGTAGCTACACTTTTAGACTTGGTGATTGGCGACTATATAAGAGAAAAATGCATCGGCTGTGAGATCAATCACCCCAGCCAGCGTCGTCATCCTTGCCTATACGACCCTCCGAGATACTACTTTTTCAATCATTTTGAGGAGCTGGTGAAAAGACTGTGGTCCCGCAGGTTTATACCATCGCTGGTCAGCGCCCTGGAGTCTATGGGTCTTGTGCCGTCTATCCCTAGAGTTTACGGGGTAACCGAGGCCTTCCTACATGAACTGAAGGAGGCAATTTTCATCCACGAGAAACTCAAAGAAATCCGACACACCCTGGTGACCGACAACAAATACCGGGAAGCTGTGGTGGCTGATGTGGTGCTTTTCTGGCTCAATAAATCCCAAGAGACCGAGTGACATTTTGTTATTTAGAGCTATGGGTAACTATGTGTCTACGATGTTGGAGCGAATAAATACATTTTTTCTTTTGAGAGACCTTACAAATGTTATGCATCAGATTATTGAAAATAAAGTGAATAATGTATCGTTCTACACGACACACAATACCTGGGCTAATGTCGAGCGTTTGTTGAAAATGGAACAAATCATGAATCATGTACGACATACGGGTGGGAGTTTGCAATGGACACAAATGGTATCAAGAATTGTTGATGAGTCTGAAGAGCTAGAAGTAACTTTGGCTAAGATTTTGCATTATTTGTTTGAACCCCCATTTAATGTGAACGTGTATCATATTTGTTGTTTATATACTTATATCCTGTCTAGGATCAGCGTGGCGCTAGCGGCACACCCCCCCCCCCCCCCACTGAAAAACCAGTGCCGCGAAATTCAAAAAAAATATTTTTTTTAAATATTTAACTTTCACACATTAAAGTCCAATACAGCTAATGAAAGACACAGATCTTGTGAATCCAGTCAACATTTCCGATTTTTAAAATGTTTTACAGGGAAGACACAATATGTAAAGATGTACATCTATTACTTAAAAACACATTAGCATAATCCACCATCTTTTATTTGTCCACCAACACCAGTAGCCATCACCAATTCGGCTAAACTAAGATATTTATAGCCCCTAACCAACAAAAAAACTCATTAGATGACAGTCTGATAACATATTTATGGTATGGGATAGGTTTTGTTAGAAAAAAGTGCATATTTCAGGTAGACTTCATAGTTTACAATTGCACCCACCATCACAAATGGACTAGAATAATTACAATGAGCAACGTGTTTACCTAACTACTAATCATCAAACATTTCGTAAAAATACACAGCATACACGAATCGAAAGACACAGATCCTGTGAATACAGACAATATTTCAGATTTTCTAAGTGTCTTACAGCGAAAACACAATAAATCGTTATATTAGCTTAGCACATAGCAATTAGCAGCCCAGCATTGATTCTAGCCAAAGTGAGCGATAAAAGTCAACATCGCCAAAAGATATTAATTTTTTCACTAACCTTCTCAGAATTCTTCCGATGACACTCCTGTAACATCACATTACAACATGCATATACAGTTTGATCGAAAATGTTTATATTTAGCCACCAAAATCATGGTTAGACAATGTGAAATGTAGACAAGCTGGTAAAGAAAATGTCCTTGCGCCACTTAGACAGTGATCTACTCTTATACATAAATACTCATAAACGTGACTAAAAAATACAGGGTGGACAGGGATTGATAGACAATTTAATTCTTAATACAATTGCGTTATTACATTTTTTAATTTATCCTTACTTTTCAATACAGTTTGCGCCAAGCGAAGCTACGTCAAAAAACATGGCGTCCTAAGCCACTAAAATGTTTCGACAGAAACACGATTTATCATAATAAAAATGTCCTACCTTGAGCTGTTCTTCCATCAGTATCTTGGGCAAAGGATCCTTTCTTGGGAGAAATCGTCTTTTGGTGGAAAGCTGTCCTCTTGCCATGTGGAAATGTCAACTGCGTTCGGGATGAACTGAAAAGCGTGCCCAACTTTTCACATCGTTGCAAAAATAAATGTCCCAAAATCGCACTAAACGGATATAAATTGCTATAAAACGCTTTAAATTAACTACCTTATGATGTTTTTAACTCCTATAACGAGTGAAAAGATGACCGGAGAAATATAACAGGCTAAACTAACGCTTGGAACAGGAGCGGGTCGGTGTCCAGCACGCGCGTTACGCAGCTCCAAAAGAATGACTAGCTTCAGGGTTTTTTCATTTGTAGGGCCTGTGAACGAGCAATCGACCCCGTTGGAATCGTCATCACGTAAAGGCATCCAGGGGAAGACGTAAGAAGTGTCCGTATAGTCATAGCAACCACAGTGCCCTTTTAAATGACTTCAGAAGAGTGGCCAACATTTCTCAAATCTGACTCCATGTCAGGGAAATTGCTGTAGAATGGGCTCTGTTCCACTTAGAGACAAAATTTCAACTCCTATAGAAACTATAGACTGTTTTCTATCCAATAATAATAATAATATGCATATTGTACGATCAAGGATTTTGTGGGAAGCCGTTTAAAAAATTAGCCAAATTAGCATAAGTAGTCTAAACAGCGCCCCCATCCCCAACAGGTTAAATCCGACGTGTGTGTTTTAAAAATTCAGCGACACAAACCTGTAAATCTAAACCATATATACAGGGTGTTGCATGATGTGATTGTTGAGAAAACTGGGACTTGTATCTTGCAACAAATCCTGAATTGGTTGTATACGTAATACTTGGTGTTAAAAAAATAAAAATTCTCAAACTGAAATGTTGTCGTTATTTGAAAGTTGCTCATTAACGTTATTGTCCCTCAGAGAGGCAAGAAGGATGGCTGAACAGCTGTTGAAAAACATTTATTATAATCCCGCTAACCCCGGGTCTTATGGTGGTAAAGAGCGTTTACAGAGAGCAATAGCCGAAGAAACAGGTAGCCTGTTAAGCGATGCTAAAGTGAGTGAGTGGTTATCAGAGCAGGATGCCTATACTCTCCATAAATCTGTAAGAAAACATTTTCCAAGAAATAGAGTTTTTTCTACGCATCCCTTATCCCAATTTCAGGCGGATCTATGCGACATGCAGGCCCTTGCCGATAAAAATGATGGAAATCGCTACATGCTAACGGTTATAGATATTTTCTCTAAAGTAGCCTTTGTAAGGGTTTTAAAAAATAAGAGCGGGGCCGAGGTAACCAGGGCCTTTGACTCGATCTTGAAGGCAGGAGGAGCACCCAATAAAGTGCAGACTGATGGCGGAAAAGAATTCTTCAATAAAACATTTCAGAAGCTGATGAATAAGTATAAAATAATACATTTTGCTACAGGCTCGGATTTGAAAGCTTCGGTTGTGGAACGCTTTAATAGGACTTTGAAGGAGCGGATGTGGAGATATTTTACAGCTCACAACACACACCGATATCTCGATATAGTTCAGGATTTAGTAACGGGCTACAATAACAATTATCATAAGAGTATAAGGATGAAGCCGTCGGAGGTGTCTTCTGAAAACTCTTTTCAAGTCTTTAAAAATCTGTATGGTTTGTTCCCCGTTCGCCGTAAGAAAAAAATTAACTTTAAATTCAACGTGGGTGACTTGGTGCGTATATCTAAATTGAGGGGTGTTTTCGACAAAAAATACGAACAAGGCTTTAGCTCTGAGTTGTTCACCGTTACAGAATGTCTGCCACGCATACCCTCTGTCTACAAATTACAAGATTATGACGGGGAGTTTATAGAGGGATCTTTTTATGAAAAGGAATTACAGAAGGTCCAGTTGGGTAAAGACAAAGTCTTTCACGTGGAGGAGATTCTAGATCAGAAGAGAGAAAAGGGTAAAAAATGGTTGCTGGTCCGCTGGAAAAACTGGCCCCAAAAGTTCAACAGTTGGGTATTGGAGCATGATGTGGTGGAGGCAACGGGGATTAACTTAAACCCACAGTCCTGATAACTAGCTCCTCCTTCTCGTGTACACACGAGTGCATCATGGAACACAGCGGCTTCTACCTGACTCTCCCCAGTAATGCGTCTGCACATATATATCGTAATAATCAGAGTTCGAATTATACAACTCTATAGGCTTTGGAAAATTGGTTATCAGAGGCTTGGGAAGTAGGTCTCAGCGAGATTACATACCCCCATAGTTGGTATAATATCAAAGATAAGGACCGTGATCTTTATTGCAAAAAGTTATCGGAACCTGCGAAACTTATTAAGCTTAAAAAAGGTTTCTATAGAACCGTCGACAGGATCGTCTCAGAGTTGAATGAACACCTAACCCTAAACAAGATGGAAATATTCCTATTCTACAATCCAATCCATAAAAGGATACAAATCTCAGGGCCTGCTAACGGGGGTATAAAGACCAGCGGTAATTTATCCTACATGTTGGGGATGGGTCCCAATAAATGGACGTATGTGAAAGATAAATTATTCCCATTCCCTGCGGATATCCATGCAGGCTTTTACAACATATTTGTGTATACCGACATCATAACCTATCAAAGGGTCGGAGACACATGTGTGCCCCTCCTGAGAACAGTTCATATAGACGGAAAGGATGGGGACATCGTCACTGTCAATTATGACAAGCCGCACTACGTACCCGTCAGCAAGAAATATATTGAAAACATTCTGGTTGAGCTTAAAACGGATCAGAACGAAAACATTGAATTTACATTGGTTTTACCGTTTATGAAGAGAGGCTTCAGCATAGCCAAACCACACTTAAAATCCGCGGCTAAAAATATAGTAAGTGAGGTTGTAGCAAATGCTATGACCCGCAGAGCGTCACCAGAGGTGGAGCATCAAGAAGGCTCTGGTCTTATGATATTGTCTCGAAGGCCAAAAAAGAGACCCCCAGGTTTAAGACGCAGGCCTGCACCTAAAAAGCGGAGGTTAACTGTTAAAAGAACCTCAGTAAGTCAAAGACGTGGTAAAGTGAGGAGGTCTGGACCAAAAAGAATACTAGGAAGTATTTTCTAAAAGAATAAGTGACATGGCTCTTTTACACCGAATGTCCTCTGAAGCTATAAAGACAGAACTCGATCTTTTCACGGCACCGTTAACGCAGCACTCAATAGACAGGTCCAGTTATGTGGAGATAGCCCCCCTCTCGGCTATTACAGATAACGGGCCTATCGAATTTTTCATACCAGGCCACGGTGACAACTATCTGGACCTCAACAACACCTTGGTGCATTTACGTCTAAAAGTGACCAAAAGAGATGGGTCTAATATTGCAGGCGATGCCAAAGTGAGTCTCATTAATTACCCCTTGGCCACCATCTTCTCCCAAGTGGATGTGACTTTGGGTGAACGCCTAATCAGTCAAAGCAGCGCCACATACCCATATAGAGCCATCATGGTGTGTTTGCTAAACTACTCCGAAGACACTCTCAAAACACAATTTAGCGCCGGGTTGTTTAGCAAGGATACTGCAGGAGTCTCTATGGAATCGACAGACCCTTCCACCGGGGCGAACAAAGGCCTGGCGGCACGCGCTCGCTACTGCGCCGAATCTCGAGAGTTTCATTTGCTAGGCCCTATACACTCTGACATTTTCTTTCAAGAACGGTTGCTCTTAAATTCTGTTGATTTAAGATTAAAATTAACCAGGGCCAAGGATGAGTTTTGCCTGATGTCTCCCCAAGACGGGGATTTTAGTTTGAAAGTGTTGGGGGCCACCCTTTTTATTAAAAAAGTGTCTGTATCTCCGGCAGTACGCCTGGGTCACTCACATGCTTTGATGAAAGGAAATGCCCTTTACCCTCTCCAAAGAATTACCATGAAAACCTTTAGCATACCTGTGGGCAGTAGAATCTGCAGTCAAGAAAACCTATTTCTAGGCCCTTTACCTAGATATGTGGTTATAGGTCTGGTTGATCACGCCTCTAATACGGGGAGTTTAGATAAAACCCCTTTAATTTTCAACACTTCAATGCAGAGTATGTAGCTCTCTGTCAGGACGGACGTCAGGTTCCTGCTAAGGCTTTCCAACCCCAATTTCACAACAACATATCTGTGCGAGAATTTTACAATCTATTCCTGGCCACAGGGAGGCATCTAAAAGATCTCTCTTTGCCTATTGACAGAAATGATTTTGCAGAGGGTTACACTTTGTATGCTTTCAATTTATCACCTGATGATGACACCTCAGGAAATCTGTCTGTGATGTCCCAAGGTAACCTCAGGCTGGAAATGCGTTTCCGTACACCTTTAACCTGTACAGTTAGCATGATTGTTTACGCATGCTCTGATTCAATCTTGGAAGTGAATGCCCGAAGACAGGTCTTAGTGGATTATTATTAAGGACCTTTGAGCAAAGACATGAATACCCAAGAGTTGGAAGGGCTCATGAGCCGCTTGATTGGAAAACAATTTTGTGGAGTGATGGCTTGTGATGAATTACCTATTGAGATATGGCCTGAGAGGCCTGCAATGTTTATTGTCAATACCCATCCTAAACACATGCCTGGTGAACATTGGCTAGCTATGACATTAGAACAGGAAGGTGGAAGAAAAATCTCAACTTTTTTTGATTCCTATGGCTTTCCCCCCGGTTTTTCACATTTCCCTAAATCTATTAAAGATTTTTTGACCCTAAACGGTTCAAAGATCTACTACAGCATCAAACAAGTGCAAGATAACCTTTCCACTACATGCGGTCACCACTGTGTATTTTACCTGTGCCAAAGAGCCCGGGGAGTTTCTTTTGAAGATGTTATGTTTCTTTATAAGGATGATTTAAGAAGTAATGATAACTTTGTATCTTGTTTTGTTAGAAAATATCAAAAGTGTTCAAATGTGTGTCGTTTAAGAACGCGTAATCAAGGCGTATGCTCACGTCATATGTTTCAAGAATGCCACAAATGTTAAATTGCTTATTTTTCAAATAAAACATTTTATTGAATTTAATCATAGTCATTCAAAAGTCATTTTCAAAAGTCTAACCACGCCGAGAGATCGGGATTAGGAAAAGGTCCTGAGACGTTCATGGGAGTAAATGAGTTAGCATCATCGCTTTCATAGGGGGGCGGTGTCGTTGGGGCATCTTTAGGGGTGCTGTATCTCGTTGAAGGCTTTTGTTTTAAAGCTTGAATCTGTTGACGAAGCTTATGGTTGGGTACACCCGAGAGGGGAATGTTCAGGATTGCCAGGGCCTTAAGAAACTGACGCCAGCCGGGAGGCCTTCGGTCATCAGCAACCTTGTGGGCAGCCGTGGTACTTTTAAGTAAGTCCACCATATGGGAACCCCTAACAACAGCGCCCTGAAGTATAAACTCTCCAGAATCGTTCCAAGCAGCTAATCCCTTTGAGTCTTTTATCTTGTTCATAATGTATTTAACATTCTTCCGGTTACGTAAAGGCACATGTGTCAGTAGGTCATGCATAACTTTATCTTCAAAAGGCATTTGAGCTTCACCTGACATAGGATCTTCACTAGGTAAGATCGCCGGTACAGGCCTTACCGGGGCCTGGCTATCGTTAGGTTCGACATCTGTTAAAGGGTCCGGTAGGGAAAGTGTTAAATGGTTGGTCTCTCTCTCCCCTTGCTTTACCAGAGTCAAATATCTTTGCATTAGGTTTGTGTATTTTTGGATCTTATCATAAGGGTTCAATCCTTTTCGGTTCAAAACATCCTTCATGGCCGTATCCAAATCATTTTCAGCTGTTTGTCTGATATTTTCAGGACCCTGCATTTGATTTTTAAGTCTATCCAACTCTTGTTGTGGCACCAAGTACATTTTAGTGGCCATCACACCGCGTGTTCAACCCCCACGTCTGGCAGCAATAAGGCTGGTGATGAAGGGCACAGCTATACTGAGTAAAGGTATGAGAAAACCTCCAGACTGTTGTATACTATGTCTTTTCTTTTGAAGACTGGCCCTTTTATTGGCAAAGAGTTTGATCGCGGTCTTTTGTCTCTTTAATTTTTTCAATTGGTTCAGGGTGAGTGGAATGCGTCCTTTGAGAAGATTCAAAGCAATCTCACATAAGGCTAATATGAGATCTGAAGAACAACTACCCAAGATGGCCTTCCGTCCTTTAGCTGTAGACCCAACTAGCCTTGTCAAAAGGGGCAGGTTTCTTTTTAAACGCAGAGACATAGCGTTTACTTTTTAGGAAGGTATGCAGCAGGCCGCTCCCACGGAAACAGACCTGTACGTAGCCTAAGCTGTTCTGGAGTATTTGCTTTTAAATCCACGATTAAATAAGAAAATGGCTCTTTGGTAGCGTCCTCATAGCTCTCCATAAAGTATGATTTCCTTCCAGGGTACATCTGCTGAGCTAGAGTGCTAATTTGTAGTTTGTCTCTAGGATTTTTAAACAATACCATGTAGTTGGCATTCAAGCTAATGGTACGGCTATTTTTACCTTGGTGAAACACATTCTGGACCAAGTAAAGCACGGACAGGTTTCTATGATGAGTATATTGGGTAAAAGCTCTTGCAATTTCTGGATGTTCGCTACCAGCAAATAGCATATCGTCCAAAACAAGCAGATTGTGTATATGTGGGGGGAGAAGTTGATCATCAGACAGAGAATCGGGTATTCCTTCAACAAACTTGATTTTTATTGTCTTCAATAATTCATCATACAGAGGTTGGTAACAGGAATAACACCATACAATATTGTCAGGCTTTTGAGATAACACATGTTCAGAATTCTCTAAAATACTTTTTACAAAAAAAGTTTTACCACTGTTTGATGGGCCTGCAATTAAGGCCGAAAAGGGCAGTTTTAAACGGGGGTCAAAATCCTCGACAGCCGTCATTATATCTTAAGCTTTAAGACACACTGGGGCTTGTAGCCTAAGTCAGTAGCCAAAGGGCAATGTGGTACCGTCAGGCAATAGCCGTCTCTTGTCATAGACTACCCTGAATCTTTTAGTGAGTGGGGCGTTTCTTAGATGGAACCCCTTTTTATCCCTCACTATTTTGTTGTAGGAGGTCAAAATCTCCAAGTCACTATTCTTGTCATTTACGAACCCATCGACCAAGCGCGTGATTGATTCCAAGTTTACACGCGGTGCATTTTCGTAGTTTTGAGTCACGCCTTTGGCTTTCAACACCACGTGATTGTCTTTAGTCCTAAAAGCATAGCTTTTGGGCCCACATGAGGACCATTCTGTGATATGGTCACCCTCGGCGAGTTCACTAGTTAAACCCCCAAGATAGTTGCTGAGTGGGGGGTTCCAATCCCCCGGCTTGCTTACATAGACCACAGAGTCTGTGTCGTGGTAAAGAACCCGCCGCTGAAGCTGTTCCATGAGGGTGTACAGTTCAAGTCGGGCATAGGCTGTGGTAAATGCTGCAAGAAACACATTTACATTACCTGGGGGTAGAACCCACTTTGGGTTGCGCCGCCATTGCACCAAGGCAATGTCTTGACTCAAGAATGAAAAATGTGAAATTTTGTATTGGTCCGAAAAAACAAATTCCAAAAATTCTTCCGGGTCTTTAATGATCGAAGTTGTTAGCATATTGCTTCTCTGCGCTAACTTCCCCCAAAGGGAGTTCAAGTACAATTTCGAAACATTTCTTTTGGTTTTGTTGACCTGTATTCTGTCAGGGTCAAGAAGTATGCCTTCTCTGTCATGGTAGTCTTGAATGTACTTCTCTTTACTTTCTTCATCTGTAACCGATGCTGGATAGCCTGAAGCCATCTGCTTGCATCTCAAGAAGGTCTTGATGTACTCTTTAAAAAGTGTGTCTGATTTCCTGGAAAAGTTCCACACTTCAAAGATTTTGGCCACACGATACCCCTTCTCCAAAGCCTTAGAGAATTCAACGGTGACCCAGACACCTGTCAGGGCTCTTTCTTGATCTGAGTGATCACATGGGTTTTCCTGGTTGTTGTGTTCACAGCATGTGCGACAAAGGGGAAAGAAAAGTTTTCCTTTAGACCCCTTGTAAGGCAGCACAGGTATAAACAGACCCCTAGGAGGGTAGACAGTCGCTTTGATTAAACCAAAATAATTTTGGGGTTCGTCAAAGTCGCTGTGAATAATTTCAGGATGCCCTATAGGATAGCATGAAGAACTCATTACATGAGGATATAGGGATGTAAAATCTACATAGCCTATTGTCTCGTCGGGTTGAGCTACATAACGCAATGTCAAAGCATTGGTCCTGCCTCCAAACAAGGCCTGTCTCGGTTCCAGGGGCTCTGGAGGGTCATATTGGGTAAGGAAGGCCTGAACATGAGGATCCGCCTTTTTCAGGGCTGTCCATTCGTGTTCCCACAAAACCACAACTTTTAACCCGTATGTAGCCTTTAAAGAATTCAGTTTGTCTTGAAACTCTTGGTACATTTCCCCAAAAGTCTTTTGGGTTAGGACACACATGGCCTGGGGGACAAAGCATAATTTACAACCGTGGAAGAAACAACCGTTGTACTCATACACTGTCTCAACACCGTCAATCTGTGTGTATCCATCTACATGGTAAGGCCCAAAAGCCTTCTCCCCCCAATTCAAAGCATGTTGGATAAAAACATTTTTATCCTGGGCTAGGTACTCCAACCATTGAATGGAGCCACTAGAGTAGGCCTTGAATTGTCGTCGGTAGTTGTCTGGCGATGGGATCGCTATAGATGCTGGAGTTAGATAGTGTGTACGATAGGTTTTCATGCACGCGGATGCAATAGTTGTACAGCTCCAGGGGTCAATGCCTGCATCTTTGATTACCTCTTCTCTGAATCTGAGGCATCCTTCACGTAGTATAACCACGTCATTGTCACAGTATGATTCCATCTCTTTATGAAAATCAAAAGTTCCATGTCTTACTGTCTCGTACCAAGTCATGAATTTCTCACGCTCTTTGGTAGACATTTGATCACAACCGTACATTTCGGGGGCTGGATAAGCTCCTATATAATGGAGATTCTCCTCAGATGTGAAGAAGTGGGGGAAATAGCCTTTGACCGAGTTTTCAAAACCCAAGGCCTCTGGCATTTGAGCCAATCTCATGGGTAAGAAGCTTAAACTGTCAATGTATCTCTGTTTGAAGGCGTGGTCAACAAAACATAAGATTTTACTCCCTTGAGCAATGACACTGGGCGCCACGCCTTGCTGTATCAAAGGGTTCAGAAGCAGATAGGAGTCATAGGCGCGCGCATTGTGTGCTATAAACGTGAAGTTTCTGTACTGGGCCTTTCTAAAATGTTTTAGAAAGAGTCGGGCGCAATCGGGCCCCTCGGCCGACCACTTTTCACCGGTGAAAGTCATGGTAGATACAAAAATAGGCAAGTGAACCCCTGATTGCTGATTTGTCTCAAAATCATAAAAAACATATTTCTCTGTATGTTCATCTTCAGCCAAGGGCTGAATGTAACACTCATGTGTTACTTCTTGAACAACTTCTGCGTCTCTGCTTTTCAAGGGCCCTTTACAGATTGGGCAATGTAGAATACCACAAACATGGGGTTTAGGGCTGTCTATTTTAAGGTTGTAATTGCAATGACATTTTGGACATTTCTTGTTAATGTCACAAATGCTTACAGATTTACAGGCCTTGGGGTGCCATGTTTCAGTTTTGTGTTTTTCGTAACAGTAGGCTGAACGACATGTGCGGTGACAATCCTCACAGGGTGTCAAGTTTAGCGGTTGCATAGGGCAATGTTTATCCAGACATACTGAACAGTTATAACGGCACGAGTGCCCCCCCTGGCGGGTGTAGCCGGTATGACAGGCTGGACAGACATATGGGGCGCCTAAAAATGCTGTGATGTTAGTTACGGCATAGTAATGCTCATTTTGCACATAAAAGTACATAGTCTTAGGGTGTGGTTCTTGTATATTTTGGAACTTCAAGAGCGCGTCATTAGCTCTACTGTGGTACAAAACCACAATCTTGATATTCAGAAAGTTTTCAAATTTGCCTATGTCGGAGAAAGCCACAGCCTCCTGTATACCTAAACCCACAGCCTTTTGTAGCTCTTGAGCTTTCTGTAACGCTTCGCGCTCTGTACATCCTGGGCTGAGTAAGTGGGCCAAACCTATGGCAAAGCATAGCTTATTACCATGATTGTGAACGATTATGAGGTAGGCCTTTTTATTGCTTATGATTTCGGACTGCATCAGGCTATCGAGTTTACGTCTCTGCCCGCCGCCCCCTTGTGGTGGCCGGACTAATTGTACTACAAGTTCGAGGGTCCTATCTGCTAGCACGTTTAAATTTGACTGAACAAGGCGTTCTAGCAGGTTAACAAATTGTTCAAGATCTGCTTCACCCCTATTTAAAATAAGCGACACACGGCTCTGCAGACTGTCTCCAAAAATGTCCAACTGTAAGGTATCCCTTGGTTGGCTATAAGCTCTAACTCTATCTACCAGTTCATTCAAAGTGTCCATAAGCATTACGTAAAACACAGCATATTCCCGAATCTGACCCCCCCATGCGAAATTGAAAAACTGTCGAACCTCAATATTGTGGAATTTATTTCGATACAAAACATGTTCACTGCGATCAAGACCATCCCCATCCTGATTTGCTAGACAATTGTCCAACTGTTCAAAAACATCGTATTGGGTTTCAGACTCTTCAGACATGGGTGTTAAAGGCTGGCTTAGAGGTGTAGGTGGTGCAGAATTAAACCTAGGGCTTTCGTTCTGTACATTGTGATCAAGACCTTCCCGCTCCAGATTTGATAGACATTTGTTCAGCTGTTCAAAAACATCGTATTGGGTTTCCTCTTCGAACAAGGGTGTTAAAGGATGGCTTAGAGGTGTAGGGGGTGCAGAATTAAACCTTGGGCTCTCGTTCATCTGGGTAATTAAAGATATGATTGATTCGGGTATCTGTGATAACCTGTTTTCATCTGCAGACCCTGATTCATTCATACGTGTAATAATTTCAATGAGTTCGGAGGGAATCTGGGATAATAGGTTTTCATCTATAGCCCCTATGTCAATTAGCCCAGAATCATTCATATGGTTAATTATATCTTGGAGCTCTGTAGGGATTTCCGCTAAGAGGGTTTCAATTGTCTCGCTTAGGTCTATAGGGGGCGCCATTTCTCTACTTAAGGATGTGTGTGCTTGTGTTTTTTTACATATGTGTTTTTTAACGGAGGTATTTGCTTGTTTTAACCCTACTGTTGTTTAACATGCGGGGAAGCTCTCTACGCCAGAATGACACATCCTGATTGTATTGATGTTCGAATAGAATACCCATACGACGTTGAAGTAAAGCCTTTCGTGATTTTAAACCCTGTGTAAAAGCCTTGAAAAGCACGGCTTGGTCTATTTCACAAGAGGCTGTTGCCCCACCAGAATTGGCCGCTTCAATAAGGTTGGCCACTTCACAGAACATCAAATCGTCTACCTCAGAAATGTCATTTAAAACTTTGAAATCATCAGGCTTCGCTGTTCTGGTGACTGGGGTCTTTGGCGCCTCCTCGGGATCTAGATGTGTAGCTTCTTGGAGGTCTTTATAAGCAGGCGAGGAGTCTGCATTAAAAATAATACATACAGAAAAATAGGTTATTAACCCTAAAATATGTTTGATAAAAATGTAAAATACATTTCAGATATAAGCCTATATATTAACAATACATTAATTAAATACCTCGGCTTTTTTGAAGAGGGCTGTTCTGAAGAAGCTCTGAGAACTCGGGAACATGTCTTTGGGCAACCCTAATTATAGCATCTGCCTGGTCTGTAGCTTGTGAGCCTGAAATTAAAAAAAAAAAAAAAACATCATTAGTACATGTTTAAACATATTCAGGCATAAAAATAAAATATATATATATATAAATTATAATTGATTCATACCTTGTCCTTGTAACGCTGTCTCGTGAATACCCTCCCAGTAGTATTGTTCGGGTGAAGCGGACCTGTGGATCTGGGCCCTGATTGTCCGTTGGTGTTTAATAGGGGGCGTCCAGCGGTCCTGGGTCAGGGGAGTTGACAGGCCGTTTAAAGTCTCTGTTTGCGGCTTGTGTGTAAATACATCCTGGGAGTAGGGCACAATTGTCTCGTAGGCATATCCTTCACAGAAACCGTGTAGACTCCCTATGGCACCCGTTCTAGGAGGTATTTCCGCTGTAAACACATAAAATAACTTTTAATATAAGATGCCGATACTTTTTGTTTTTAAGGTATAAATATTCTTACGGAATTCTTGAATCTTACTTACTACAATTCAGGGTCGGCGTTGGGATGTAAGCAATTTGTTCCGGAGACCCTACGGCCGGTTCGAGTTCAGTTATATCTCGGAGAATCTGAGTGAAGGTTTGAGAATCTAAAAAAAAACATTAGATAATATTAAAGCTCTAATCATTTTAGCTAATATTGACATTTTATACGTTAAGAATCCGGGCCCTAAGGCCTGTTTAATATTTCTATAACATACAACGTTTTCAAACAATTCCCAAGAACAAACAAATCTAATATATAACATATGTAAATATTTATTTCAAGAACTAACCTTGAGAAATATCCATGAGTAGGGTTTTTACCAGATGATCTTTTTTAACGGGGTCCGTCCGATAACTATTCCTGGGGGAATGCTGTAGGGTAAATGCGCGAAAACGAAGCTAACAGGGGGGACCTGTTTTGCTTAGCTTTTGTAGCCGTATGACTCGCGTGGTGTCGTATTTTTTCGCGCTAAAAACAGCCTAAAAGTTATCTTTGAAGCCTAAGGCATGTGGTTCAAACACCAGCCATTTGGTTCAAACATAGGGTATTGGGTGGTGTCTAAACATTAGGTATCTTTTGATATTCTAAAATCTCCGGGGGCTAGCATCTAGATGCTGGGGTGGGGAGGTCTCGACAGGGCTGGGCTGAATGACTTTTAGACATCTGTTTGGCCTGATAGTGTAAACCTTGGTTTCAAACGACCCCCATGCATAGAGAGCCTTGAGCGCAGATGCAAGGGTATTTTTTTAACAAACACCTCGCCCCCTTTTTCTGTTTTTGAAACACACACACACACACACACACACACACACACAGCCACTACAGCACACGCACGCCCATACGCGCGCACATTGCGCAAGTTTTTTTTTTTTTTTCTCAGGGACAGACTGCGCTAAGAGTGAACAAACGCGAGAGTTCATAACGTGGTGAGATTCTGCTTTTAAAACCATTTTATTTAATTCAAAATATTTAGTACATACATTTTATAGCCTTACATTCTTAAGGTATTTTACGAAGCCTTTCTTACAGATCCAGGGATCTGATGCAACCACCCCCCATTGTCAGTGTCCAGTTGGTCATCAAAATGCCGGGATCTCTTGCCAGGCTCATCAACACTTGGTAAGTTTTCACTCCAGGGGTACATCCTACGTCGGGCCTTTTGGTCCTGGCTATGTCTCAAGAAAAGTCGAGGCCAGCGCCTTAACTGTTCGCGATTTTTGAAGAGAATGTCCAGCTTATTCATAAGTGTTATGAAAATTGGATAATCCACCCATTTAAAACTAAACACAGGAATAAAAAAGTTGACATTTTTGCATGCTCTGGATGCTACTGGAGAATTGACAGACTTTGTAGCATTACCCGCATCATAAACTTGACAGGCTAAAATTGTCACTTTGTTGTCCGGGTTATAGTCCATTGAAGCAATTCTTAGAGCCTTGAGATCACTGCGTCCGAAGACCTGTTCTTCCAACGCATAGCCTGGCACAGCTGTGCCACTCAGGACCTGTTCAATTTTACAAAGAGCCAGCCTGATGTTTAGCCATTCTCTCATGCCCAGAGCAGGAGAAAAACTCCCAGGTTTTGCCTGATAAACGGGTTTGGGGCCACTGGCGTTGAAGATCTTTACCGTAGAATCCTCCGGCTGGAATATGTAAGACATATGGCCCTCACTCGTACCCAAAAATCCTTTAAAACATTCTGGAGCTTCACACAGAACTTCCTCAATGCTTTGTTCACTGGCAAGCCGAGCATAACATACCATAAATTGCCAGTTGGGTCATTTTTGTTTAATATTCAGGGGGTTTATCTTGTACAATCTTAAACATGCATTGTTTTGGGGCTTTATAAGGCTTCTGCAAAGCCAGCCTCTTTGAAATGTTCATTAACAACCCCCAACACTAGACATCCAGGAACAGTTTGACATGACACCTGGTCACTTACTTACCCCAAAAAGCCCCCCCTAACCATCAGAATGTCCTGACCGGAAGCCCAAATATGGGCATGCCCCCCTTCTACAAACCATTGGGGCATCAATCACTACATAGGGTCATAAATCATGATCTTTTTCTGATTTACGACATTGACAACTTGACACTTACCCCAAAGACCCCCACCCCGGCCAGGATGTCCTGACCGGAAGCCCAAATATGGGCATGCCTGCTACAACAGGACATAGGGTCATAAATCATTACATAGGGTCATAAATCAGGCTGGGGTCATAAATCATTACCGGTTGACCTGACAACTGGACCCTTACCCAAAGACCCACACCTAACCATCAGGGGGGTCATAAATCATTACATAGGGTCATAAATCAGGCTGGGGTCATAAATCATTACCGGTTGACCTGACAACTGGACCCTTACCCAAAGACCCCCACCTAACCATCAGAATGTCCTGACAGGCAGCCCCTTAGGTTCACATAGCGGTCACATAGGCTCACATAGGGTCATCCATCAAATCTTGACGTGTGACATCTACTTTAATCTCTCTACCCCCTTCTAACGAAGGCTGTTCCAGATCATTTATTCCCCTGAGCAACTGCGTAAAGGATGGATACCCTACAAACGTTAGGGTTTGTCTGGACAAGATATATTCTGCCGGGGTTGTTTGAATTATTAGCCCCCCACGTCCTTGGGGGTGAGATAAATACGTATTTGAAAAGGCATGTGTGGTAAATTAATCGAAAGTGCCCATTTGAAGAGAAGCACATCTTTTTGGTTTCAAACGCCCCATGCAGAGACACATATGCCTCCCTTTTTGTTTTTTGAAACACACACATCTACACTCGCACGCAAACACGCCCGCACACGCACCTCTTTACCTCTTTAAAACCATTTATTTAATACATAATATTTAGTACAGACCTTTTTAAAACATCTTATAATTAATCCAAAATAATTTTACTGTGCAATATTGAAACATGCACGGATGTTTTATTTATAAACAGTGGTTGTACAACAGTTATACATCATTACCAGACACAGTACTAAACGTTTAATAACCTTTAATGTTTATAACATAACGTTGTAGGAAAGACGGTATTCGTATAAAATAAGACATTGCATTTCTCCGCGACAGACCGGGGCTAGAGAGAAAAGACAGCTTCCTCGTTCGTTAAGGGTTGAGATATAGCATTAATCCCCTTTAATTCTAAATTTTTAGTACATACAGTTTAAAACATGTTATAATTAATTTAAAAAATGTACTATTCATTTATTACAGATAAAGGGCATGGCCCCCATCTGTCTCCAATTCACCCGCGTCAAGACAGGCTTGTCTTGCTCGCAGGATATCCCACACACGATCCGTCAAGGCTCCGTAAGTTTTCACTTCAGGGATAGATCAAACGTCTGGCATGTAGATCCTGGGTATGTCTTAAGGACAATTACGCAGCCAGCGCCGTAATTGTTCACGATTTTGGAAAAGACCGTCCAGCTTATTCATCAAGGTTATGAATATAGGGTAATCAATACATTTAGAGCTAAACACTGGCATAAAAAAGTTTACATCCTTGCAGGCTTTGAAAAATACATATGAACTGACCGACTTGGTCGCATTTGTACTATCAAATTGTTCACATGCTAAAATTGTCATTTTGGAGTTGGGGCTATACGCCATTGAAGCGATTCTTACGGCCTTCAATTCACTGCACCCGCACACAAGTTCTTCCATTGCTTCCATTGCATATCCTGGCAGGGTTGTACCACTCAGGGCCTGTTCAATTTGACAGAGCGCTAGCCTTATCTTAAGCCATTCTCTCATACGCAGCGCAGGAGAAAAACTCCCGGGTTTTGCATGATAAAGGGGTTTGGGGCCGCTGTCTGTGAATATCTTAACAGTAGAATCCTCAGGTTGGAATATGTAAGACATATGTCCATCACTCGTACCCAAAACTCCTTTTAAAACATTCAGGGGCCTCACCCAAAACGTCCTCGATGCTTTTATCATTGGGTTCGTGACAAGAGACGCATAGCACCCCGAGAATTGGCCTAGGAGACATAATTTTCTGTTTAATGTTCTGGGTTTTATTTTTTAAATCTTGTTTAGTGTTCTGGGGCCGCATGTCTTGTTCTGGGCTTTATTTATAATGCATCTGCCGCAAATACACAGACAACATAGACAACAACCCTAAGGGCAATGAAATAGGGTGGGTTTGGGGTCATCCTCTATGAAATGTTCAAACTCCACCCGTCCGTCTGTTGTATTCACTACCGGGGTCTAAATCAGATCACTGAGGTATAGTTTCCCGCTACCGCTCACAGCCACAGTGATAGAGTCAATGCACGGGGCGCGCTTCTTCACCAAACTAGATCTCAGGAGCGCTTACAACCTGCTGCGTATCCGAGAGGGAGGCGAGTGGAAGACGGCTTTCAGTACCACCTCTGGGCACTATGAGTACCTCGTCATGCCGTACGGGTTGATGAATGCGCCATCAGTCTTCCAAGCTTTTGTAGACAAGATTTTCATGGACCTGCACCGGCAGGGTGTAGTGGTGTATATTGATGACATTTTGATATACTCCGCTACACGCGCCGAGGATGTGTCCCTGGTGCGCAAAGTGCTTGGTCCCCTGTTGGAGCATGACCTGTACGTCAAGGCTGAGAAGTGCCTGTTCTTCCAACAGTTTGTCTCCTTCCTGGGGTACCGCATTTCCACGTCAGGGGTGGAGATGGAGAGTGACCGCATTGCAGCCGTGCGTAATTGGCCGACTCCCACCACGGTAAAGGAGGTGAAGCGATTCTTAGGGTTTGCCAACTACTACCGGAGGTCTATCCATGTTTTGGTCAGGTAGCGGCTCCCATTACCTCACTGCTGAAGGGGGGCCCGGTGCCCCTGCAGTGGACAGCTGAGGCGGACAGGGCATTTAGTCACCTGAGGGCTTTGTTAACCTCGGCTCCCGTGCTGGCCCATCTCGATCCCTCTTTGGTGTTCATAGTGGAGGTGGACGCGTCCAAGGCTGGGATAGGAGCTGTGCTCTCTCAGCGCTCGGGTACGCCACCGAAGCTCCGCCCTTGTGCCTTCTTCTAGAAGAAGCTCAGCCCAGCGGAGCAAAACTATGACGTGGGCGACCGGGAGTTGTTGGCTGTCGTCAAGGCCTTGAAGGCGTGGAGACATTGGCTTGAGGGGGCTAGACACCCTTTTCTCATCTGGACTGACCACCGCAATCTGGAGTACATCCAGGCGGCGAGGAGGCAAGGTGGGCCATGGCAAGGTGGGCCATGTTTTTCACCCGTTTTGTGTTTACCCTTTCCTACAGACCAGGCTCCCAGAACGTTAAGGCAGACGCATTGTCCCGACTGTATGACACAGAGGAGCGCCCCATGGATCCCACTCCCATACTCCCCGCCTCTTGCTTGGTGGCGCCGGTGGTGTGGGAGCTGGACGTGGACATTGAGCAGGCGTTGCGTACAGACCCCGCTCCCCTTCAGTGTCCGGCTGGGCGTCTGTACGTTCCGTCTGCTGTCCGCAACCGGCTGATCTATTGGGCCCATACGTCAGCCTCCTCTTGTCATCCTGGTATAGGTCGGACGGTGCGCTGTCTTAGTGGGAAGTACTGGTGGCCCACTTTAGCTAAGGACGTGAGGGTTTATGTTTCCTCCTGCTCGGTGTGCGCCCAGTGCAAGGCTCCTAGACACCTGCCCAGAGGTAAGTTACAACCCTTACCCGTTCCGCAACGGCCATGGTCGCACCTGTCAGTGGATTTCCTGACTGATCTTCCTCCTTCACAGGATAACACCACGACCCTGGTCATTGTGGATCGTTTTTCTAAGTCCTCTCGTCTCCTCCCATTGCCCTACAGACTGCGGAGGCTCTATTTACACACGTCTTCCGGCACTACGGGGTGCCTGAGGATATAGTGTCTGATTGGGGTCCCCAGTTCACGTCGAGGGTCTGGAAGGCATTCATGGAACGTCTGGGGGTCTCGGTCAGCCTTACCTCAGGTTTTCACCCCGAGAGTAACGGGCAGGTGGAGAGAGTAAATCAGGATGTGGATAGGTTTCTGAGGTCTTATTGCCAGGACCGGCCTGGGGAGTGGGCAGCATTCGTGCCCTGGGCAGAGGTGGCCCAGAACTCACTCCGCCACTCCTCCACTAACCTTTCTCCCTTCCAGTGTGTATTGGCGTCCTTGGCATCAGAGTCAGACCGAGGCTTCTGCGGTGGACGAAGAAAGGAAGAGACATGGGAGGCCGCCCATGTCCACCTTCAGCACGCCGTACTGCGCCAGAAAGTGGGCGCAGACCGTCACCGCAGTGAGGCCCCGGTGTTTGCACCGGGGGATCAGGTCTGGCTCTCAACCCGAAACCTGCCCCTCCACCTGCCCTGCCGGAAGCTGGGTCCGTGGATTTTGGGGCCATTCAAAGTCCTGAGGAGAGTGAACGAGGTATGTTACAGCTTCCCCCCGATTACCGCATTAACCCCTCGTTCCATGTGTCTCTCCTCAGGCCGGTGGTGGCTGGCCCGCTTCAGGAGTCTGAGGTACGGGAGGTCGAGGAGTCCCCGGCGTACTCCGTTCGTTCCATGCTGGATTCGAGACGTCGGGCGAGGGGCCTTCAGTACCTCGTGGACTGGGAGGGGTATGGTCCGGAGGAGAGATGCTGGGTTCCGGTGGAGGACGTGTTGGGTCCTTCTATGCTGCGAGATTTCCACCGTCTCCATCCGGATCGCCCCGCGCAGCTGGAGCCGCGCGTCAGGGGGGGGGGGTACTGTCACAACTTCCGCTGAAGCCTGTCCCTCTCCTTGTTCGGGCGGTGTTACGTCCATTGTCGTAACATTAATCTGCTGCCGTCACCTCGTTTCAGCATGATAATGCACGGCCCCATTTCGCAAGGATCTGTACACAATCCCTGGAAGCTAAAAATGTCCCAGTTCTTCAATGGTCTGCATACTCACCAGACATGTCACCCATTGAGCATGTTTGGGATGCTCTGATCCACGCCCCTCCCTTTTTTTTTAAAGGTATCGGTGACCAACAGATGCAGATGCATAACCTGAAGGATCTGGAGAAGGTCTGTATGGAGGAGTGGGCCAAAATCCTTGCTACAGTGTGTGCAAACCTGGTCAAGAACTAGAGGAAACGTATGATCTCTGTAATTGCAAACAAAGGTTTCTGTACCAAATATGAAGTTATGCTTTTCTGATGTATCAAATACTTATGTCATGCAATAAAATGCCAATTAATTACTTAAAAATCATACAATGTGATTTTCTGGATTTTTGTTTTAGATTCCGTCTCCCACAGTTGAAGTGTACCTATGATAAAAATGACAGACCTCTACATGCTTTGTTAGTAGGAAAACCTACAAAATCGGCAGTGTATCAAATACTTGTTCTCCCCACTGTATGTTTTCCCAGTCATGTTAAATCCATAGATTAGGGACTAATGCGTTTATTTCAATGAACTGATTTCATTATACGATCTGTAACTTAGTAAAATCTTTGAAATTCTGCTATGTTGCGTTTATGTTTTCGTTCAGTATAAAAAAATAAGTGAATAAAATAAAAATCTTAATAATAACTGTAAAAATTAATATGGATGCACAGGCCAGATTCAGGTTTGGCTAATAAAGGACTTTGTGTTTTTATATTACAATGTTGGATTATAATATCAGAGATTGTACCTTTTCAAATGCAAATGAACCATTCAGTAGTTCACAGATATTTGAAGACATTTCAATGAAACTGAATCATCGCTAGTTTTGATTGAAAGTCAATTAATTGACCATTAGCAGGGTTAGTCTGTTTCGTTGAGACCATTCCAGTTTTTGGGTCCTGAATTTAAATGTTCAACCTTATAATGCAACTTTATGTCATGAACATAATGTGGTGCTAACACAATATAATTACATGGGGATGGGAACCTTCAAAGGGGACCTTCAGTTTGGGACTGGCTTTGCCATATGACTGGGACTTGAGTCTTTCTTTGGGAGACAGGGGGTTGAAGCACAACTCCTTCTGGAGAGCTATTGGGTGTGTGCATGCTTTTGCACCAAGGAGGGAAACACTTAGAAAAAAAGACAGGATTCACATCAATGAGGAAGCTTAAATGTGTATAGTCTTTCACTGTTATTCCACACCTGTTATTCACAAAGCATGTGACGAATGCATTTGATTTGATTTGAACTGTATCTTTTGCAGACTACATACATGCCCACAACAATGATAGGAAAAGGCGGTTTTACCAAAAAAAACACAACTACATTATTGTTAGGTTTGGAATATATTACATTCGATGTCAATTGAATGTAAGAGTCGAACATGAAATGGCGTTAAAATAATGTTGATTTAACCAGCGTGTTCCCAGTGGGTGGCATTTATTTTCATTTTTATAAACTTGGTGGTTCGAACCCTGAATCCTGATTGGCTGAAAGCCGTAATAAACAGCGCCTTCGGAAAGTATTCAGACCTCTTAACTTTTCCCACATGTTAAGTTACAACCTTATTCTACATTTAAAAATAATAATAATGTATTCCTCAACAATCTACACACAATACCCCATAATCACAAAGCAAAAACAGGTTTTTAGAAATTTTGCTAATTTATAAAAAACACATATCACATTTATTGAGTAAAACCAAATGCATACTTTTCAACCGTTCGCTGCCCGCACCCGCCCGCTCAACTAGCATCACTACTCTGGACGGTTCTGACCTAGAATACTTGGACAACTACAAATACCTAAGTGTCTGGCTAGACTGTAAACTCTCCTTCCAGACTCATATCAAACATCTCCAATCCAAAATCAAATCTAGAATCGGCTTTCTATTTCGCAACAAAGCCTCCTTCACTCACGTCTCCAAACTTACCCTAGTAAAACTGACTATCCTACCGATCCTCGACTTCGGCGATGTCATCTACAAAATAGCTTCCAATACTCTACTCAGCAAATTGGATGCAGTCTATCACAGTGCCATCCGTTTTGTTACCAAAGCGCCTTATACCGCCCACCACAGCGACCTGTATGCTTTAGGCGGCTGGCCGTCGCTACATATTCGTTGCCAGACCCACTGGCTCCAGGTCATCTATAAGTCTAGGTAAAGCTCCGCCTTATCTCAGCTCACTGGTCACGATAACAACACCCACCCGTAGCACGCGCTCCAGCAGGTATATCTCACTGGTCATCCCCAAAGCCAACACCTCCTTTGGTCGCCTTTCCTTCCAGTTCTCTGCTGCCAGTGACTAGAACAAATTGCGAAAATCGCTGAAGCTGGAGACTTACATTTCCCTCACTAACTTTAAATATCAGCTATCTGAGCAGCTAACCGATCGCTGCAGCTGTACATAGTCAATCTGTAAATAGCCCACCCAATCTACCTACCTCATCACCATATTGTTTTTATTTACTTTGCTGCTCTTTTGCACACCAGTATCTGCTCATCATCATCTGCTCATCTATCACTCCAGTGTTAATCTTCTAAATTGTAATTACTTTGCTACTATGGCCTATTTATTGCCTTACCTTCTCATGCCATTTGCACACACTGTATATAGATTTTATTTTTTTCTATTGTGTTATTGACTGTACGCTTGTTTATTCCATGTGTAACTGTGTTGTTGTTTTTGTCGCACTGCTTTGCTTTATCTTGGCCAGGTCGCAGTTGTAAATGACAACTTGTTCTCAACTAGCTTACCTGGTTAAGGTGAAATAAAACAAATATATAAGTATTCAGACCCTTTACTCAGTAGTGTCACGGCTACTCGTTCGCCCTCTCTCCGGCGCTCGATGTCACCGGTCTACTAACCACCAGTCCTGGCAACCCACATTTTCACACCTGGCAACCATCATTGAGCACACCTGCTCCCCATCGTTAAGCACACCTGGACATCATCCCCAGCCTGATTACTCTCCCTTCTTAATGCCCTCACCTACCTCAGTCATCAAACAGTATTGGTTCTGTTTTCGTGTCCAGAGGCTTCTCTTGTTTTGGAACGCTCTATGCATGTTATTATTAATCTCACCACCTGCTTCCTGACTCCCTGAGTTGTCGTTACAGAATACTGCCTCAGAAATTAAGGAAGCAGGAGGGGATTACACCTTCTTCCTACCTTATTTTAAAGGTATCTGTGACCAAAATATGCATATCTGTATTCCCACTCGTGAAATATTTTGATTCAGGCCTTAATCATTTATTTCAATTGATTGATTTCCCTATATGAACTGGAACTCAATAAATTCTTTGAATTTCTTGCATGTTGTGTTACATTATATATATATATATTTTTGTTCAGTGGAATGCATTGTGGCCTGTTTGTCTCTGAGAAAGCAATTATCTGTGAGTTGTGGTATAACCGGTATGGCAAATCGTTTTGACCTTCTTTTGCAATCAGACAATGAACAAAAACAACAGATAGGCGGATGGCATTGATGATGTCTTTACACAGTAGGGTAGGGTAGATGGATTTTCCGGGGTGGAGGAATGTTTAGAAAGGTTATGATCTAGGAAGAGGGCCTAACAAAACGAAAGGGGTGACATTGAGGCCACCCAACCAGTTGATCAGCAATTGCCATATTAAGGCTGCAAATATGGTCTGAGATTCTTATTGAACATACCTGCGTTCTCCTGTCGTACTGGCAATACTGATCGTGAGGTGATAGAGAGAGAAGACGCTATACTTTTGGACCTGTAGACCTTGTTAACCATCACCTTGTGCCCCTTTTGGAGTACAATTTCAAGTGGACTTCATTTATTTATTTCAAGAAGTTCAGGTGAGTGGAAATTGACGTGCAAGATACTGAATTTTGTTTAAACAAGGATTTTCAGATGATTTTGATTTTATAGTACTACTTTATAAAGTTAGCATTATCCAATTGTCATGATAGTATGTGCATTTCACCATTTTAAACTCAATAGTTTTTGTATGTGCAAACCTTAAACACACATCTGAGCTTCAAAAATAGCAGTTCCACATTTAAAATCCATCAAAACAAATGAGTGAAAAATTAACAAAATTCTTAATATCAAGTTATTTAATCACTTTGCCATCAAAATAGCTATTTGACAGAATTTCATTTGAAATGACAAAACAATAAACAATAGGCTCAAACATTGAAATTCCTCTCAAAATCAGTGGGTCTTAATTCACCAATCCAATAATATCACATGAAATTATCTTTCCACCAAGTAGACCTGAGTCCCTAACATCATTCATTTATATCTGCCAACTCAATCAAGAAGGTTACCAAGTCAGTTGAAGAAAGGACATCAGACATAGCACGACTCTTTCATTATACAGTGCATTTAGAAAGTAGTCATACCCCTTGACTTTTTTTCACATTTTGTTGTGCTACACCCATCTACACACAATACCCCATAATGACAAAATGAAAACATGTTTTTAGAAATGTTTGCTAATTTACTGAAAAGGAAATACAAATATCGGTCATTGACCGAAGTATTCACACTCCTGAGTCAATACATGTTGGAATCATATTTGACAGCGATTACATCTGTGAGTCTTTCTGGTTAAGTCTGTACACCTGGAATGTACCATTTGGAATGTACAATATTTATATATTTAAGTCTTGCCATAGATTTTTCAAGATGATTTAAGTCAAAACTGTAACCAGGCCACTCAGGAACATTCAATTTCATCTTGGTAAGCAACAAATGTATATTTCGCCTTGTGTTTTAGGTAATTGTCCTGCTGAAAGGTGAATTTGCCCCCCTGGGTCTGTTGGAAACCAGAAAACAAGTTTTTTTCCCAGGATTTTCTGTGCTTAGGTGTATTCCATTTATTTTTATCCTAAAAACTCCCTAGTCCTTGCCGATGACAAGCATACCCATAACATGATGCAGCCACCACCATGCTTGAAAATATGAAGTGTCACTCAGTGATGTGTTGGATTTGCAACTAACATAATGCTTTGTATGCAGGACACAAAGTTAATTAATTTCCCACATGTCTCCGGCAACTAGGAGAGGAAGGACGTCTATATCTTTGTAGTGACTGGTTGTATTGATACACCATCCAAAACGGAATTAATAACTTCACCATGTCAAGTCCACATTTTTATTTCAAATTTTAGGACCCCTTTATGTTTAAAACAAACATATTTAAAAAGTATTTGATAAAATATTGAATTTGACCTTTACTACTGTAGCCCGTTGAATCGCGTTAAATAACACATTCGTAAATGGCGAAAAAGATAATAAGGTTTTGAATTGTTTGTCCTACATCTATGAGAAATAAGAAAGCTCAGGAAATATATATTTTTTGAACTATTTTGACCTCTTTATATTTGTTGTCACAAAACGACCTCCATACTTCCATCCAGTTTGTATGGGTTACCTTCAGATGAATCCCATGACACTTGTGGGGGTTGTAGAGTGGTCCTATTAGTTTCTAGGCCAAACCGTTCAGACACTACTGACGTTTTCATGGGAAAACCAATTTCCGCGATGTCTCATGGTCCGACGAACACCGCTGTAGCTCGGCCACCTTCCACCGCAGACGTGGAATCCGACATAGCCGGGTGTGATATCTCTAGCTTAAACTGCCAGACTTTGATGGGGATATTTTTTATGTTACTTAGATTGACACATTCAATAGACTCTTAAGGATTTTAAATGACTTTTTATTGATTTTCTTCATTTACCAATACAGTAGGTGCCCTCCCTGGTCTTTGTGGTTGAATCTATGTTTGAAATTCACTGCTCGACTGAGGGACCTTACAGATAAGTGTGTATGGGGGTACAGAGATGAAGTAGTCTTTCAAAAATGATGTATACACTATTTTTGCACACAGGAAGTCCATGTATTTATTATGCAACTTGATAAGCAAATGTTTACTCCTGAACTTATTTAGGCTTGCCATAACAAAAGGGTTGAATACTTATGGACTCAAGACATTTCAGCCTCTTCATTTTTTATCAATTTGTAAAAATGTCAAAAAACACAATTCCACTTTGACATTATGGGGTAGTGTGTAGGCCATTGTAACAAAATAACAATTTTAGGCTGTAGTTCAGGCTTCACACCTATACCATCAGCCTGGTAACTGTCTGAGAAATCATCAGAATGAGATTGGCTCTGGAAGCTACGGCTACTGTTTTGGTCTTTTACCCCCTATCGAAGATATCTTTAGGATTTGAGAAGTATACACTGATCTTACATCTGGCCGATGGGTAACTACCCAGAGCAATGCAAAAATACCTACAATAGTGTGGAAAAGGGGGTGGCCATCTCAAAAATGCTAAAAACAAGAACTACACACCTGCTTGGCAAAAAAATTCCTGAGCAAGGAAAACTTGTATGCGAGAATATCAACTTGCACAGAAATGTGCAAACAGTATGCAACTGCTCCTTCACTCTTTAAAGAAGTCACAATGGCAGAGAATTTCAGTCGAGAATCAGAGCATAAACAAAGTATAAAGTTATGTCTCTTGAGAATTTACTGTCAAATTGTCTTGACTCCAGTTACTGATAGCTAAACAACCACAGCTTCTAAGTACATTTCATTTCTCCCCAGGCGATCACCGGGAGTCTAACTGTTGTAGCCTACAAACTTTGACATGTTCTAGAAGGAAGTTTGACATTTTGCCAGACGGTTATTGTCATGCAAAACATTGCCGGTCTCACAGTAATTGACCGTTAATTAACATAAACATGTGTACCACTTCCAGGTCTCCACGCATACAAGCCACATATACTTTCAAAAATCAATTTCAGAAGAACAGAATATGAGTTGGCCTACTGTATGTTATTAGCAGACTAGATATTCTTATAAGTCCCGTGCCATTATTTTATATCATTTGATTTTATAATAAGATGAAGTATAGTTGAACTTAGCTGAATAAAATAGAAAACATGTTTTTCACATTCCCAAAACGGTGCGCATATGAAGTGGCTATGTTGAGCGTAAAAGGGATTATTTGCAACAGGTTCTAAACACTAGATTTAGAGTAATTTGGCAACTTTAGTTGTGAATGATACAAACCTTAGAATGCCTTAGAAATCAAGATATAATGGTCTGCATGATGCAACTATAGGCTATTGATGATTTGAGAAAGTAACAAGAAAAAGTCCCTTGCCTCTGTCCCTTGCCTCAGGCTGTTCTCTCTTCAAGTGAACATATTTTCGCTCATTAGACGATTCTCAATTTAATCTTTACTAATATGTCAAATTAGTTTTCATTTAGAATGGCCCATATTCAAATGGGCAGGCCAGGAGAAAAAAAGACATAATCCATATACGCTTGAATAGCAAATGTGTCAAATAGGCTCGTCCGGTAATTTCACTGCATGCATCAACCACTGTTTGCGGAGCATGCAGCCTCTCGCTGCGTGACAGGACATTTTCCGCCCAAACTCTGTATGCTATTGGCTCTCCAACCCCATTCCTAAAGCTAGTGCTTAATTTAGGAAACCAAGTGAAATCTGTTAGGGAACCTCGATAGTAACATGTTTTCACAACAAAACATATTTCATTCAACTTTTGACAGCCCCTCTCTTTGCACACTTGAGAAAATAATGAAGGAGAGAGAGGAGGAGATGGAAATGCACAGTGGTGAGATATTCTGTAGCTCAAGGGAATGTGTCAGCCTATTAATTATGAAAATATGAAAAATGCCCTTTTACTAGGCTATTCAAAATCAAATACAAATTTACTATAGTTGTAGGCTAACTTTTTTTGCTGTGCATAATATGCGGGTAGGCTATGCATTGTGTAATGGCACAATCATTGTTTTATTTCAGGTTGCCTTTCGGGCTTGGTCTCATACAGTATATAGGGAACTTATTGCTTCAAATGGATCAATCACAGTAAAGTGAGTTTTAAAAGCACATACTGTTTGATAAAATGTTGATTGCATTTGCATTGACGTGACAGTGGTTAGAGGGACAATAATTCCCTTAGTCCCAGGACATTAGCAACCTAATGATAGTTAGCAAGTCCAGAGTGCATAAGAGGAAATTACCGTGACTCAACGTTCATGTTGGTCTTTACTGCGGTCATGATTCATGACTGCCAGTGTGTTCGTAATACAGTCACTGTAACAGCCCTAGGCAGAGCCCAGTCTCAGGCCCCAGCCCATGTTTATTTAACAAAACAATGGCTACCGAACAAAGAGCTGTTCGGAGCCAACTCTTTCAGGTGAACGAAGCTGAATGAAAAGCATAACTGAAAAAACTTCACATTCCCTTCCTTGGTAAAGATATTTGCATAACCATTTAGAACAGGGATGGGCCATTTGCAGTTCAGAAAAAGAGCAGCTGTTTTATGATTAATGTCCATTATCATTTCTACACATTTTTCCATCCGTTTTTACACTTTCAAGTTAGGGATTTATCATGTGTAGATTCTGGGCCAGTACGTATATCTGATATTTTCTTTGCAATATCGACCAATACCGATATTAGTTTTTTATCATTTTATAAACATTTTAACCGTTATAGCACAGGTACAAACTGCAACCAAGTTGCTATGTTCTAGTGATGTGCAGTTTGTGAACGATTCATTATTTTTTAACTACTATTTTTACTGACTCGAGAGGCATGATACATTTTTCTGAGTGATTCGTTCATTTTAGTCATTCATTTGACCTGCTGGCCGCAATTAATTCTACAGCAGGATTAATACGGCTCCTCCGGTTACTCCTGTCTATCACTGTCTATCATATATGTGTGTAGGCAAAATGGACAAAGCTGCTGGGAGCATAGAGAAGAAAAATTATTAATACAGAGAAGGTGCAATAATTAATGTAATTAATTGATTATCCTTGGTGTCCGCATCACCAACAAACTATCATTGCCCAAACACACCAAGAAGGTCGTGAAGAGGGCACTACAAAGCCTATTCCCCCTCAGGAGACTGAAAGGATTTGGCATGGGTCTTCAGATCCTCAAAAAGTTCTACAGCTGCACCATCGAGAGCATCCTGACTGGTTGCATCACTGCCTGGTATGGCAACTGCTCTGCCTTCAACCACAACGCACTACAGAGGGTAGTGCGTACAGCCCAGTACATCACTGGGGCAAAGCTTCCTGCCATCCAGAACCTCTATATCAAATGGTGTCAGAGGAAGGCCCTAAAAATGGTCAAAGACTCCAGCCCCCCTAGTCATAGACTGTTCTCTCTGCTACCACACGGCAAGCGGTTCTGGAGTACCAAGTCTAGGTCCAAAAGGCTCATTAACAGCTTCTACCCTCAAGCCATAAGACTCCTGAACAGCTAATCAAATGGCCAACCGGACTATTTGCATTGCCTAGTAATCAACAAATGAACAGCTCCAATAAGCCCCTAATGGTGAATGACATGTGAACAAGATGCTTGTAGAATCATGACTATTTCGAGTTTTCAATTCATTATTCTCTAGTAGGGGGTAATGCGTGATCTGGGCATTACTGACTCAAATGAACGATATTAGTCAAAATATTTGTTATTCTGACTGAGTCAATCTTGGTTTCATCAGACCAGAGAACCTTGTCTCTCATGGTCTGAGAGTCCTTTTGGCAATTCCAAGCGGGCTGTCATGTGCCTTTTACTGAGGAGTGGTTTCCATCTGGCCACTCTACCATAAAGGCCTGCTTGGTGGAGTGCTGCAGAGATGTTTATCCGTCTGGAAGGTTCTCCCATCTCCACAGAGGAACTCTGGAGCTCTGTCAGAGTGACCATCGGGCTCTTGGTCACCTCCTCAGTTTGGCTGGGCGGCCAGCTCTAAGAAGAGTCTTGGTGGTTTCAAACTTCTTCCATTTAAGAAATATGGAGGCCACTGTGTTCTTGGGGACCTTCAATGCTGCAAAAATGTTTTGGTATCCTTCCCCAGATCTGTGCCTCTACACAATCCTGTCTTGTAGCTCTACGGACAATTCCTTCGACCTCATGGCTTGGTGTTTGCTCTGACAAGCACGGTCAACTGTGGAACATTATATAGACAGGTGTGTGCCTTTCCAAATCATGTCCAATCAATTGAATTAACCACAGGTGGACTCCAAGTAGTAGAAACCATCTCAAGGATGATCAACGGAAACAGGATCCATCTGTGCTCAATTTCGAGTCTCATCGTAAAGGTTAGTTATGGGGTATTTTGTGTAGATTGATTGATTAGGAAAACAGTAATTTAATAAATTTTAGAATAAGACTGTAACGTAACAAAATGTGGAAAAAGTCAAGGGGTCTGAATACTTTCCGAATGCACTGCCCCAATTGTTCAAAATCGAGAGCCAAATTCAGAGGAAGAGAACAGAAACCAATTGTTTGTCACAACCACTTTAAATGTGCAAATCGGAGATAACTCACAAGCGGAGGAGGAACTCAAGTGGAGGAGAAAGGCAAGATAATAGATGTAATTATGCCAAGTTCACGAGTCCCCTAATGATGTGACGCCCCAGGCATTTGCCTTAGTTGCTGAAAGGTAACCCAGCTAACAACAAATGTTCCCACAACATAAAAAGAATGTTCCCTGAAGAGTGATATTAGGTCATTACCTAAAATGTTCATAGGAATGCTCCCGTGATGTGCAAGGAATGTTTCCAAGAGACCATTCCCTTAATGTCAAATATACTTACCCAGCAGGTGCTTACAAGAACATTCATGTGTCCAATTTTCTATGGGCTAGGAGAATATTCCATCAACGTCCCACCAAACATACACAGAACATGGTTGCCGTGTTCTCAGAGCGTAATATATTACATGTTTGTCGTACATGATTACATTGTGCATGCTAATTTATAAAGTAACTATTACTTAACTTGTCTTCACCTGGGATTTGAACTCAGTGCCTCTTGGTTCACGGTACTCTGTTTTTCCTACTACACCACTATGTCCCTGTTAGCTAATCTGACAATTTTCTCGTCATTGATTTTCTGTACTTATTTCAGAAAGTAATAATGACTGTCTGTATAGCTGTCTACTGTTAGCAGGGCATATTGATCCGTTTTAATGATACTCCTGAATCAATATGATCAAAATATTTTCTTGAGTGTACTTTTAATAGAGCTGAGATTTACTTCAATGTGTAATTACCGTATTGCTTACACCTATCAAGTTGTTTCAGATCTACACAAGTGCCTAGGGAGAGGTTAGAGTTTATTCTGTACAGGGTCTAACTATACTGGCCCAATAAGCACATGCCCTAGAGATACCCCTTATTGAGACAGTGGTTTGGGGATTTCTCATAGGCGCTGGTGGCCTGGGTGTTAATATATCTTAATGGCATTCTTGTCATTTTGAATAGTGTTTATCAAACATTTAGATTTTTCATTCGAACATTTCGTCACACTTAGAAATATTATTTATGCATCTTTATAATGAGTATAGATTTAGCCCCTTTCACACATTTCTGGAACGTTGTACACAGCCTCCGGATGTGTTTCTGGACAAAGAGATCAATACTACCATTGCAGAGTTTGCATTTGACTGAAATGCTTTTCTCTTTCTCCTCAATTAACTTAACATAATGGGAGCATTTCCACAAGGAACACGTTAAGCGGGGTAACAAAACAGCTGCCATCTTTCTTTGATTTGTGTCTTTACGATAGCCTATTGGAAACGAGTTAGCCAACGTCATACATTTTGGGCTCCCGTATGGCGCAATGGTCTAAGGCACTGCATCTCAGTGCTAGAGGCGTCACTACAGACCCTGGTTTGTTTCCAGGCTGTATCACAACCGGTGGTGATTTTGAGTCCTATAGGGCGCCGCAAAACTGGCCCAGCGTCGTCCAGGGTTTGGCTGGCGTAGGCCGTCATTGTAAGTAAGAACTCACTTGCCTAGTTAAATAAAGGTAAAATTAGCATGAGACAAGGCTTAAAAGCACTGTGTGTGTGTGTGTGTGTGCGTCCCTAACCTTGCCAACAGACAAAAAGAGTGGTGAATGGATCGGTCGTTCAACAATCAGGACCTTGATGGGCTTGACAACAGTAACAAGGCCTGATGTGTATTGAATGTTTCTTTGGGACCATCAGGCGACGTCCTGACAACTGATACACAGAAATGTTCTTGCAACGTCCCATGAAACGTTTTCTAGAACATTAATATCCTATATTCTGAGAACATTGCAACCACATTCTATATAAGTTCTGCTTGACATTAAGGGAATGTTCTCCTAACTGTAACACCAAGACATGCTAAAAAGGTTATCAGAAGGTATTTGCTAACATAGATAGAATGTCCCTTAACAAACAGGGATTTAGAAACTCAAACAGTAGGGTAACAATACGGGTAACATTAGAAAAAACATTCTCTCTCCCTAGAATTGTTAGCTGGGATGTCCGCCCCTGGGCACAGGCTACTCTGGCAAATGTCAATCATGTGACTATCAAATCGTGCAGTACTTACATGACCATTTTGAAGAAAAATAGCACTTGTTATTTGTGGTTAAAAAGCAGATTTTTCCCCCAATGAAATATGGCAAATATGGCCATTAGCTCCTTAATTGGGGTGGATGGGCTCATAGAAATGTCTGGAATAGAGTAAATGGAATGGTATCGCACATATAAAACACATGATTTCCATGTTTCCTTTCCAGCCGTTACTATGAGCCGGCCTCCCCCACGCAGCCTCCCGTTGTGTAGACTGCGACCTGCTTGTGCTACTACTGCAATATCCATGACTACAACAGACAGAGAAGGTTGTAGCCTACATCCTAAATTAGGAGGTATATTTTTGGAATGCTAGTTAATATCGCCCCAGTGTTTATATTTAAGCAGTTCAGAAACATGAGTCAGATGTAGGCCCTAATTAGAGTGTGTAAAGTAACACATGCACAAAAGGTGAGTCAGTTCTTTAGCTCTGAGGAAGAGGCTTCCAGGGGGCAGGACAAGGTGTTTACGTTCGGTCGCGCAGCCTCCTCAAAGAGCAGCACACTCCTTTTAAATGTCTAATACAAGGCACGATGTTGAAGAAAAGTGTCAAATGAAGTCACACAGCGAGATTACAATGAAGTTTACTGTATTTCTGCACCTTGCGCACTCTGAACATTGTATTTTATTAATTAACAGAGAACCAACAATCGAGGATTGTGCGTAATTCTGAAATGATGATAAGGGTTTACTTGTATCTTCAACAAGGATCAAGCTAAACTGGATGAACCATTTCCAACAACAGCAATCTCCAAAAGTATTACTGGTCTCATGCAGGGATCTAAATGGGCACGCATGGACAATTCATAATTGATTTTGTCCACTAAACTCTTAAGATTAGTAGACAAAAAGGTGCTATCTGGAATGTAAAATGGTTCTTCGGTTGTCCCCATAGAAGAACCCTTTTTGATTCCAGGTAGAACCCTTTTGAGTTTATTGAAGAACACTTTAGACAGAGGGTTCTACATGGAACCCAAATTAGTTCTACATGGAACCAAAGAGGGTTCTATCTAGATCCAAAAAAGGTTATCCTATGGGGACAGCCGAAGAACCCTTTTCAAACCATTTTTTCTTAGAGTGTTGAAATTATGGAACATAATGATTGAGCTTTCTGTGTTACAATAAATGCATATTTCCCTTCAAAGTGGTAATCAGCAGTTGAAACAATAACAAAGAAATTTGCCGCCCCTGTTTAGGTGAAACGCTTAGGGAAGGGGCTGGAGAAACGTAACATCTCTCCAAATTCATAGACAGAGCTATGGAATGAACATCCGTTATTAAAAGTATGGTTTTAACCATGTTTTGAGGCTATATAGTGTTTGTTTGCATTTAACATGCATTTAACATTATTAAAGTGGCGTTATTTAAAGTGACTAATGATAGGCATAGGCAAGATGCAGTAGATGGTATAGAACAGTATATACAAATGAGATGAGTAATGTAGGATATGTAAACATTATTAAAGTGGCGTTATTTAATGTGGAAAGTGATACCTTTATTAAGTCCATTTATTAAAGTGGCCAGAGATTTGAGTCTGTATTTTGACAGCAGCCTCTTTATGTTAGTGGTGGCTGTTTAACAAACAGTCTGATGGCCTTGAGATAGAAGTTGTTTTTCAGTCTCTCAGTCCCAGCTTTGATGCACCTGTACTGACCTCGCCTTCTGGATGGTAGCAGGGTGAACAGGCAGTGGCTCAGGTGGTTGTTGTCCTTGATGATCTTTATGGCCTTCCTGTAATAACGGGTGCTGTAGGTGTGCAGACCGCACTACCCTCTGGAGAGCCTTGTGGTTGAGGGCGGTGCAGTTGCCATACCAGGTGGTGATACAGCCTGACAGGATGCTCTCGATTGTATATCTGTAAAAGTTTGAGTATTTTAGGTGACAAGACACATTTCTTCAGCCTCCTGGAGTTTGAAGAGGCGCTGTTGCGCCTTCTTCACCACGCAGTCTGCGTGGGTGGACCATTTCAGTTTCTCCGTGATGTGTACGCCGAGGAACTTCAAACTTTCCACCTTCTCCATTACTGTTCCATCAATGTGGATGGGGGGGTGCTCCCTCTGCTGTATCCTGAAGTCCACGATCAGCTCCTTTGTTTTGTTGATGTTGAGTGAGAGGTTATTTTCCTGACACCACACTCCGAGGGCCATCACCTCCTCCCTGTAGGCTGTCTTGTCGTTGTTGGTAATCAAGCCTACCACTGTAGTGTCATCTGCAAATCTGATGATTGAGTTGGAAGCGTGCATGGCCACACAGTCATGGGTGAACAGGGAGTACAGGAGGGGCTGAGAACGCACCCTTGTGGGGCCCCAGTGTTGAGGATCAGCGGGGTGGAGATGTTGTTTCCCACCTTCACCACCTGAGGGCGGCCTGTCAGAGAGTCCAGGACCCAGTTGCACAGGGCGGGGTCGAGACCCAGGGCCTCGAGCTTAATGACGAGTTTGGAGGGTACTATGGTATTAAATGCTGAGCTGTAGTCAATGAACAGCATTCTTACATAGGTATTCCTCTTGTCCAGATGGGATAGGGCAGTGTGCAGTGTGATGGCGATTGCATCGTCAGTGGACCTATTGGGGCGGTAAGCAAATTGGAGTGGGTCTAGGGTGTCAGGTAGGGTGGAATTGATATGCTCCTTGACCAGTCACTCAAAGCACTTCATGATGACAGAAGTGAGTGCAATGGGGCAATAGTCAGTTCAGTTACCTTAGCTTTCTTGGGAACAGGAACAATTAATTGAAGCATGTGGGGACAACAGACTGGGATAAGGATTGATTGAATATGTGCGTAAACACACCAGCCAGCTGGTCTGCGCATGCAAATAAGTTGTTAATTTGTCTGGGAGCAAGTCGTTGATGTCCACGACAGGGCTGGTTTTCTTTTTGTAATCCATGATTGACTGTAGACCCTGCCACATACGTCTCGTGTTTGAGCCGTTGAATTGCAACTCTACTTTGTCTCTATACTGACGCTTTGCTTGGTTGAATGCCCTGCGGAGGGAATAGCTGCACTGTTTGTATTCGGTCATGTTTCCAGTCGCCTTGCATTGTTTAAAAGCGGTGGTTCGCGCTTTCAGTTTTGCGCGAAAGCTGCCATCAATCCACGGTTTCTGGTTGGGAAATGTTTTAATAGTCACCTAGACGTTGAACTGACGTCTGTGCCCAGTGGGTACACGTGACAATGTGATTTCATGAATGTGAAATCATATGGTTTTTCTGTAAGGGTAAACATTTTGCAATGGCCATCAGTCTCCGGACTTGAACCCCATTGAAAACCTGGGGTTTCAATTGAAAAGGGCAGTCTATAAGCGTAGGCGAAGGATATCAAGGATCTGTAAAGATTCTGTATGGAGGAATGGTCTACGATCCCTCCCAATGTGTTCTCCAATCTCATAAATAATTTTTGAAAAAGGCTCAGTGCCATTATCCTCGCAAGGGAAGGGTGTCGGAGTATTGAACACCGGGGTGCTAATAATATTGACCCCTATCTTTTTGAGAAAAAAGTATTACTTTTAAATATATATATATATATATCTGAGCAATTGTAGTAGTATTAATATGATATAATAATAAAAGAGCATGAGAGTATTTCTATTATTTATTTTACAGTATTTTATGCTCATCTTTATCAAGGGTGCAAATAATATCCATAATGACTGTATGCGAGATATGGAACAAAACATTTGATATCTGAGGGTATCGACAACCATTGTTGTAAATGCGTAACCAGATCCACATGCCAAAAATGTACATATGTTAGAATGGTAGAATGTCAAAATATAGTTATAGTTCCAACATGTGTAGAAAACCTGATATCATCTTTCTCTCTTAGGTGGTGGAGATATGGCCAAAACCAAGATGAGATGGAGAGCTACGTTGCTATGTCTAACAGGTAAGAAATGAGAGCCGAACATGCTCGAAAACTTTGGGGTCTTGTCGTGGTAATTTCCTGTATTACTCAATAAAGAGAGCCAACCACACACAAGTCAGAGTTATATTATAAAGTCCATCTTTAATAATATATATGAGCTTCACCAAAGCCGTTTTTTGACTCTCAGATCAATTCAGTGTCTATAAATGAATTCTCTAAGAGTCCTTACAAAACAATTATTAGTTTCATTTATAGCCAAGATACACCCCTCTCAACTTACAAAGAATCCTTTACCCCAAAGAGGAGTATCCCATAGCTAGACAGCATCAGCTATAAATCATCGTTCAGTTTGGTCTCCCAAGACGAGGTTTCAATCTCATGCTTGGTACTTCACTGCCTACCAAAACATTACCTCATCCAATGGGGACATACAATGGTTCCAAACACTGCCATACTCCTTCCCCCAATGAAAAAAGTAGGGAGTGACTGGCGTACAGACATTGTATGAGATAACTAACTGGTTCCCCATTAATAACGCCGTCCACAATCAGCTCCTTTGTTTTGTTGGCGTTGGGTGAGAGGTTATTTTCCTGGCACCACACTCCTAGGGCCCTCACCTCCTCCCTGTAGGCTGTCTCGTCATTGTTGGTAATCAGGCCGAATACTGTAGTGTCATCTGCAAACTTGATGATTGAGTTGGAGGCGTGCGTGGCCACGCAGTCATGGGTGAACAGGGAGTACAGGAGGGGGCTGAGCACTCATCCTTGTGGGGTCCCAGTGTTGAGGATCAGCGAAGTGGAGATGTTGTTTCACAGCGCTACTGGCAATAAAGTCCAGGACCCAGTTGCACAGGGCGGGGTTCAGACCCAGGGCCACAAGCTTAATGATGAGCTTCGAGGTACTATGGTGTTGAATGCTGAACTATGGTCAATGAACAGCATTCTTACATGAGCTATTCCTCTTGTCCAGATGGGATAGGGCAGTGTGCAGTGTGATGGCGATTGCATTGTCTGTGGATCTATTGGGGCGGTAAGCAAATTGAAGTGGGCCTAGGGTGTCAGATAAGGTAGAGGTAATATGATTCTTGACTAGTCTCAAATGACTTCATGATGACAGAAGTGAGTGCTATGGGGCGGATTGTCATTTAGTTCAGTTACCTTAGCTTTCTTGGGTACATGATTCTTTGAGAGGACCAATTTTCAAGGATTGGTTCAGCTTCTTTGACTGCCTGCCCACTCAAGCTTATGAAATGTCATGTGTCAGCTTTGCGGAGCAGATTCAAATTCAGCCAAGGCAGTGTGTGACGCTGTGGTTCTGTGCCAGACTTTGGGCAAAAAGGAAAAGGAGCCTTTAGATAGGCAGACATACAAATTGTACATCTCTTTATTTTAGTATTGGTTGCATTCAAGACAAGGCTGTTTTTATTCATGTGGTTCTCTGGTTGTCAGTATCGGACGAGCCTTGTCATTTCAGTCATTTTTGTGCTATTAAAACAATTATTCTAATCTCTCAAAACATGTAAGATTACATAGAACATCATGAAATATGGTTGTAAAAGTTTTTAAGGGAAGTTCGTCTCTTTTCACTGACTGGTTTTTATAACTCTTTCGGTCAAAATAACAAATCTTTCTACTATTTCCTTCATTCGATTTAGTAATGTCCAGAGCACGCAGGACACCCTATCCTATGGCAAACAACGAACTAAAAACTAAAAATAATAATTATTCCACAAGCCTGTTGTTCACCATGGAGGAAGACACGTTTGTGTCATCAATTACGTTTTGTCCATTGTTAACCTTAGCAATGACCGCAAAAGGTATAGAAAGCTTCAGAATGTTGGGAAAACCCTTTCATATTTATTTTTGCTTCAAATGAAGATGCTACAGTTTTAGGTTTAAAACATATTTATAAAATCTTAACTGGTTGGATAGTTAATCCTTGCTACGGCTCTACTAATATACAACTTTGAATTGAAGAATGGCACTTTTGTACTACAAATATGTAGCTAGCTAGTTGCACATTGCTAGTTGGTGGGTGGGCAGCCAGGCAGGTTGGAACTGGATAGGTAGCCAGCATTAGAGAATGACAAACAAGGCAAAAAGTATTGCAGGCGAGATATCTAGCTAGCTAGCTTCCTTAGATGGGTTGTCAAATGAATGCCTGTACTGGGAAATAGTTAGATAGCTACCTTCCGGCTTTCGGCTGCTTGAATGTTGTCATGTTCAAAATTCTCAACAGCTTGCGCGTGAGTCACTCACATGGGTGTACAGTCTGTCACAACCGTAAAACATGTTTAGGTTATTCAAACCTGATCGGTTATAGATGACAACTGGCTGGTTCAGGTTTTTTCAAATGCAAACAAAGCGGTGATGTCATTTTCTCAAAAAATATTAGTGATTTATGATGAAAAGTGCCACTGCTTCTGCCTTGCCTCAAGCTAACTATAGCTAGCTAGCTATACATGAAATGCCAGACACTTGACAAAAGTTCCTCTTCTGAGTTTATCACCAAATAAAATAGAGATGCTAATTCAATCATTCAAATGTGTTTATAAAGTCATTTTTACATCAGCAGATGTCACAAAGTGCTATACAGAAACCCAGCCTAAAACCCCAAACAGCAAGCAATGCAGATGTAGAAGCATGGTGGCTAGGAAAAACTCCCTAGAAAGGCTGGGACCTAGGAAGAAACCTAGAGAGGAAACCAGTCTCAGAGGGGTTGCCAGTCCTCTTCTGGCTGTGCCGGGTGGAGCTGATAACAGTACATGGCCAGGATGTTCAAACGTTCATAGATGACCAGCAGGGTCAAATAATAATAATCACAGTGGTTGTAGAAGATGCAACAGGTCAGCACCTCAGGAGTAAATGTCAGTTGGCTTTTCAATTATGTTTGTCTTGTCATTATTGAATACTACTAGCCAATTACCAGCAGACAGATTCAACAATGCATGGCTGGCTGTCCAGTCCTGGAATCCAGAAATACAGTGCAGTAGAGAAGAAGCAAGGGAAAACTGTCATAATGTTCCCACCCACACTAGATACGGACCAACAAAACTTGTCTGTGGCACGCGGCACCTGTGTGCATGCAATTATTGCATTGAAACATAATGTCACCACCTAAGTGGTAAGTTATTTCTAAAATAAATGACTTCTGGCTCAGCATATCACACATCAGGCATCAACTTGGTTATTTATAGAAAACATGGTTGTATTAAAATAGTATATTTATGCAATTTAACACAGCACTAAAATAAATGGATGCAAAGCCAAAGTTATTGCCAGGGACACAAGACCCGAACGCGTCCCAACATTTAAACTTGGGAAAATGCCAATTGCATTTCCTTGATTCCTTGCGTCCTCCCTTCTTACCTCCTTTTCAAAACATATTGTATGAGAAGGTCCCTGGGGACCCATAATAACCAGAAAATACCCAATTGTCATACTTGAGTAAAATAAAGATACCTTAATAGAAAATGACTCAAATAAAAGTGGAAATCACCCAGTAAAATACTACTTTTGTATTTTGGGCTGAAATATACTTAAGAATTTAAGTAAATGTAGTTGTTAAAATATACTTAAGTATCAAAGGAGTGTGAATTGGACCATTTCCCTGTCCTGCTAAGCATTCAAAATGTAACGAATACTTTTGGGTGTCAGGGAAAATGTATGGAGAAAAAAGGAATGTAGTGAAGTAAAAGTAAAAGTTGTAAAGTACAGATCCCCCAAAAACTACTTAAGTAGTACGTTTGATTTTTTATTAGAACAATTATTTGTATACCCTTTTTTCTCCCCAATTGGTAGTTACAGTCTTGTCTCATCACTTTAACTCCCATACGGACTCGGGAGAGGCGAAGGTCGAGAGCCGTGCGTCCTCCGAAACACAACCCAACCAAGCCGCACTGCTTCTTGACACAATGCCCACTTAACCCGGAAGCCAGCCGCACCAATGTGTCAGAGGAAACACCTTACACCTGGCAACCATGTCAGCGTGCACTGCGTCCGACTCGTAACAAGAGTCACTAGTGTGCGTTGGGACTAGGACATCTCTGCCGGCCAACCCTCCGTGAACTCGGAAGACGCTGGGCCAAATGTGCGCCACCCCATGGGTCTCCCGGTCGCGGCCAGCTGTGACAGAGCATGGACTCAAACCCAGAATCTCTAGTGGCACAGCTAGCCACTGTGCCACTCGGAAGGCCCTTTAAGTAGTACTTTAAATAATTTTTACTTAAGTACTTTACACCACTGCCAAGGGAGCGCCTCTGGTGACCTTCTCATGCAATAGGTTTTGATAAGGAGGCAAGGTCCTGTCATTTGTGAAACTTAGAAAAGTATTCTTCAAACAATGTACATTTTTGATTGCTAGGCATACAAATAATTGCTAAGTATAAACATTTTGGGATTTGGCACAGTACGGCCTGAGCCTATGCCACATTGTGGATTAGAAGTCAACCAGTATGCCTAGAGGAGCAGCTGTGGTTGTTCTGCCTAACACAATATTCACAATATAGTTTGAGTTAGTTGAGCAGTGGCTGTGTGTGTTTTAGTTCTGCAAAGCAATGTCCATCGATAAGATGAAATAATCAACTAATTGCATTCGTTCTTGAACAATACTTTCAATTATCAGTTCTAAACATGTATTTTTCTTCTCTTTGCTGCCTGCAGCATGCATTTTCCTGCATGAACATAATAGACAGTTGGTAAACCCAGCTTTCGCTGAGTCGGAGGAGTGCAAATGAATCCTGCTGTAAGATTCATTGTGCCATCAGGTCAAACAAATTACTAAAATGACGGAGTCACTCGGAAAACAAAGTCATGACTCTCGAATCAGTATAAAAAAAATATGAATGGTCAGTGAACTGCACATTACTAGTAAAAAGACACATTTTGCCCGAAGCTTCCTTAAACATTTTGTTCACTGGGTCTGAGACCCGAATCCATCTGAAATGCCTCTGGAGTAGGTTACCACCTCTTCAAAACGGAAAACATTATTCTTCAGTCCCTTCAAGATTTTGTGATCCTGCGATTGGAAAATGTTTAGCAAAATCAACAATTCTCTGCATATCATGCAGCTTGTTAATTTTACCAATCATTACCGCATAGCACAGTCCAATCACCGCACAACTAATTTTTATGTAATGCCAAATGTAAGAAATACATCAGGCAGAAATGACTCCAAACTCGTCATACTGGCTGTATTGCTGCCTGCTTGAATGGCAATAGCTCAGATACACATTAAAACCCCCGAGCAAATTTCCGGAAATCTAATTGGCCAAACATCCGTCGATATCGGCCTTCCACATCTGCGGTGAAAGGTTTGTCAGACCAACGTCTGTAGCGCCCGAATGGTTTAGCCTAGAAACTATTAACCCCTCTATGCAAAGGTGAGTCGCTCATGAACACGTACATGTCGGTTGCTTTGCTCTAGGATGCCACCAAGCCTCACAAGATTTGCCTGAAAGCAGCCAGGTACTAGTTAAAACAAATTATTGAAGTATGTATGGAAGTGGTTTAGTGCCTAAAAAAGGAATTAAAGGTCTGTTTTAAAAGCAAAAGCTTTCTGAGCTTTCGTATATCTCTCAGATATAGGACAGACACTTCAAATTCCCCCTTAAATGTGCTGGGCATGATGAAACAATTACAAAAAAAAACAATGATAATTTCCATTCCATCAACAGTACTTACGGCAACAACAATCTTGACAAATGTGTCAGCACAATCAACCACAGCTGAGCCCACAATAATCACAGGTGCTCCAACAACAACCACAACTGCACCCACAACAACCAAAGAGGCACCCACAACAACCACATCTTCTGCTGCAACAACTACAGCAGCTCTGACAACCACAGTCATCCCCACATCAACCACAGCCATCCCCACAACAACCACAGAAGCACACACAACAACCACATCTTCTCCTACAACAACTACAGCAGCTCCAACGACCACAAAAGCTTCCTCCACAACCACCACAGCCAGCCCCACATCAACCACAGCTGTTCCCACAACAGCCACAGCTGCAACCACATCAACAGAATCTGCACCCACAACAACCACAGAAGCACCCACAACAACCACATCTTCTCTGACAACACCTACAGTAGCTCCAACAACCACAGCCATTCCCACAACCACATACGCACACACAACAACCACAGACGCACCCACAACAACTACAGATGCACCCACAACAACTACAGATGCACCCACAACAACAACAGATGCACCCACAACAGCCACATCTTCTCCGGCAACAACTACAGCAGCTCAGACAACCACAGCCATCCCCACAACAACCACAGCTATCCCCACAACAACCACAGCTTCAGCCATAACAACCACAGCTGCACCCACAACAATCACAGAAGCACCCACTACAACCACATCTTCTCCGACAACACCTACAGGAGCTTTGACAACCACAGCCATCCCCACAACAACCACAGATGCACCCACAACAACCACATCTTCTCCGGCAACAGCTAAAGCAGCTGCGACAACCACAGCCATCCCCACAAAAAACACAGCCATCCCCACAACAACCACAGCTTCAGCCATAACAACCACTGCTTTACCCACATCTTCTCTGACAACAACTACAGAAGCTACAACAGCTTCCTCTACAACCAAAGATGTTCCCACAACAACAGCTGAGGCTCCAACCACCCAAGTCATCCTAACAACAACCACAGCTTCTCCCACAACAACCACAGCTGCTCCCACAACAACCACAGCATCTCCCACAACAACCACAGCGACTCCCACAACAACCACAGCGTCTCCAACAACAACCACAGCGGCTCCTACAGCAACCACAGCTGATGTTACAACAACCACAGCGTCTCCCACAACAACCCCAGCTGCTCCCACAACAACCACAGCTGATGTTACAACAACAATAGCTGCTCCCACTACGACCACAGCGGCAACCACAACGACCACAGCGGCTCCAATTACAACCACAGCGGCTCCCACAACAACCACAGCGGCTCCCACAACAACCACTGTGGCAACCACAACGACCACAGCGGCTCCCACTACAACCACAGCGTCTCCCACTACAACAGCTCCCATAGCAACAACAGAAGCTGGTGTAACAACATCCACTGCTGGCCCTACAACAACGGCACCCACTACAACCACTGCGGCTCCTACTACAACCACAGCAGCTCCCACTACAACCACAGCGGCTCCCACTACAACCACAGCGGCTCCCACTACAACCACAGCAGCTCCCACTACAACCACAGCGACTCCCACAACAACCACAGCTTCTCCCACAACAGCCACAGCTGCTCCCACAACAACCACAGCATCTCCCACAACAACCACAGCGACTCCCACAACAACCACAGCGTCTCCAACAACAACCCCAACTGCTCTCACAACAACCACAGCTAATGTTACAACAACGACAGCTGCTCCCACTACGACCACAGTGGCAACCACAACGACCACAGCGGCTCCAACTACAACCACAGCGGCTCCCACAACAACCACAGCGTCTCCCACAACAACCACAACGACCACAGCGGCTCCAACTACAACCACAGCGGCTCCCACAACAACCACAGCGTCTCCCACAACAACCACTGTGGCAACCACAACGACCACAGCGGCTCCCACTACAACCACAGCGTCTCCCACTACAACAGCTCCCATAGCAACAACAGAAGCTGGTGTAACAACATCCACTGCTGGCCCTACCACAACGGCACCCACTACAACCACTGCGGCTCCTACTACAACCACAGCGGCTCCCACTACAACCACTGCGGCAACCACAACGACCACAGCGGCTTCCACTACAACCACAGCGTCTCCCACAACAACCACAGTGGCTCCCACTACAACCACAGCGTCTCCCACAACAATTATAGCGGCTCCCGCCACAACCACTGCGGCTCCCACTACAACCACAGCGTCTCCCACAACAACCCCAGCTGCTCCCACCACCACAGCAGATGTTACAACAATGACAGCTGCTCCCACAACAACCACAGCGGCTCCCACTACAACCACTGTGGCAACCACAACGACCACAGCGGCTCCCACTACAACCACAGCGTCTCCCACTTCAACAGCTCCCATAGCAACAACAAAAGCTGGTGTAACAACATCCATTGCTGGCCCTACCACAACGGCACCCACTACAACCACTGCGGCTCCTACTACAACCACAGCGGCTCCCACTACAACCACATCGACTCCGCCTACAACCACATCGGCTCCGACTACAACCACAGCGGCTCCCACTACAACCACAGCGGCTCCCACTACCACCACAGTGGCCCCCACTAAAACCACAGCGTTTCCCACAACAACCACAGCGGCTTCCACTACAACCACAGCGTCTCCCACAACAATTATAGCAGCTCCCGCCACAACCACTGCGGCAACAACAACGACCACAGCGGCTCCCACAACAACCACAGCGGCTCCCACAACAACCACAGCAGCTCCTACCTCAACCACAGCGGCTCCCACTACAACCACAGCAGCCCCCACTACAACCACAGCGGCTCCCACTTCAACCAGATCGGCTCCGACTACAACCACAGCTGCTCCCACTACAACCAAAGCAGCTCCCACAACAACCACAGCTGATGTTACAACAACCACAGCGTCTCCTACAACATCCCCAGCTGCTCCCACAACAACCACAGCGACTCCCACTACATCCACAGCGTCTCCAAAAACAACCACAGCGACTCCCACAACAACCACAGCCGATGTTACAACAACGACAGAAGCTCCCACTACGACCACAGCCGATGTTACAACAACGACAGCGGCTCCCACTACGACCACAGCGCCTCCCACTACAGCCACAGCGGCTCCCACTACATCCACAGCGTCCCCAAAAACAACCACAGCGACTCCCATAACAACCACAGCGGCTCCCACAACAACCACTTTGTCTCCCACAACAACCACAGTGTCTCCCACAACAACCACAGCGGCTCCAACTACAACCACAGCGGCTCCCACTACAGCCACAGTGGCTTCCACTACAACCACAGCGGCTCCCACTACAACCCCAGCGGCTCCCACTACAACCCCAGCGGCTCCCACTACAACCACAGTGGCTCCCACAACAACGACAGAGGCTCCCACTACAACCACAGCAGCTCCAACTACAACCACAGCTGTTGTTACAACAACGACAGGGGCTCCCACTACGACCACAGCGGCTCCAACTACGACCACAGCGGCTCCCACTACAATCACAGCTGATGTTACAACAACCACAGCGTCTCCCACAACAACCCCAGCTGCTCCCACAACAACCACAGCGGCTCCCACTACAACCACTGTGGCAACCACAACGACCACAGCGGCTCCCACTACAACCACAGCGTCTCCCACTTCAACAGCTCCCATAGCAACAACAAAAGCTGGTGTAACAAGATCCATTGCTGGCCCTACCACAACGGCACCCACTACAACCACTGCGGCTCCTACTACAACCACAGGGGCTCCCACTACAACCACATCGACTCCGACTACAACCACAGCGGCTGCGACTACAACCACAGCGGCTCCCACTACAACCACAGCGGCTCCCACTACCACCACAGTGGCTCCCACTACAACCACAGCGTTTCCCACAACAACCACAGCGGCTTCCACTACAACCACAGCGTCTCCCACAACAATTATAGCGGCTCCCGCCACAACCACTGCGGCAACAACAACGACCACAGCGGCTCCCTCAACAACCACAGCGGCTCCCACAACAACCACAGCAGCTCCCACCTCAACCACAGCGGCTCCCACTACAACCACAGCAGCCCCCACTACAACCACAGCGGCTCCCACTTCAACCAGATCGGCTCCGACTACAACCACAGCTGCTCCCACTACAACCACAGCAGCTCCCACAACAACCACAGCTGCTCCCACAACAACCACTGCGGCAACCACAACGGCCACAGAGGCTCCCACTACAGCGGCTCCCAATACAGCCACAGCGGCTCCCAATACATCCACATCGGCTCCCACTACAACCACAGCGGCTCCCACTACAACCAGAGCAGCTCCAACTACAACCACAGCGTCTCCCACAACAACCACAGCGACTCACATAACAACCACAGCGGCTCCCACAACAACCACTTTGTCTCCCACAACAACCACAGTGTCTCCCACAACAACCACAGCGGCTCCAGCTACAACCACAGCGGCTCCCACTACAGCCACAGTGGCTTCCACTACAACCACAGCGGCTCCCACTACAACCCCAGCGGCTCCCACTACAACCACAGTGGCTCCCACAACAACCACAGCGGCTCCCACTACAACCACAGCGGCTCCCACTACAACCACTACGGCTCCTACTACAACCACAGCGGCTCCCACTACAACCACAGCTGTTGTTACAACAACGACAGGGGCTCCCACTACGACCACAGCGGCTCCAACTACAACCACAGCGGCTCCCACTACAACCACTGCGACAACCACAATGACCACAGCGGCTTCCACTACAACCAGAGCGTCTCCCACAACAACCACAGTGGCTCCCACTACAACCACAGCGTCTCCCACAACAATTATAGCGGCTCCCGCCACAACCACTGCGGCTCCCACTACAACCACAGCGTCTCCCACTACAACCCCAGCTGCTCCCACCACCACAGCAGATGTTACAACAATGACAGCTGCTCCCACAACAACCACAGCGGCTCCCACTACAACCACTGTGGCAACCACAACGACCACAGCGGCTCCCACTACAACCACAGCGTCTCCCACTTCAACAGCTCCCATAGCAACAACAAAAGCTGGTGTAACAACATCCATTGCTGGCCCTACCACAACGGCACCCACTACAACCACTGCGGCTCCTACTACAACCACAGCGGCTCCCACTACAACCACATCGACTCCGCCTACAACCACATCGGCTCCGACTACAACCACAGCGGCTCCCACTACAACCACAGCGGCTCCCACTACCACCACAGTGGCTCCCACTACAACCACAGCGTTTCCCACAACAACCACAGCGGCTTCCACTACAACCACAGCGTCTCCCACAACAATTATAGCAGCTCCCGCCACAACCACTGCGGCAACAACAACGACCACAGCGGCTCCCACAACAACCACAGCGGCTCCCACAACAACCACAGCAGCTCCTACCTCAACAACAGCGGCTCCCACTACAACCACAGCAGCCCCCACTACAACCACAGCGGCTCCCACTTCAACCAGATCGGCTCCGACTACAACCACAGCTGCTCCCACTACAACCAAAGCAACTCCCACAACAACCACAGCTGATGTTACAACAACCACAGCGTCTCGAACAACATCCCCAGCTGCTCCCACAACAACCACAGCGACTCCCACTACATCCACAGCGTCTCCAAAAACAACCACAGCGACTCCCACAACAACCACAGCCGATGTTACAACAACGACAGCGGCTCCCACTACGACCACAGCCGATGTTACAACAACGACAGCGGCTCCCACTACGACCACAGCGCCTCCCACTACAGCCACAGCGGCTCCCACTACATCCACAGCGTCCCCAAAAACAACCACAGCGACTCCCATAACAACCACAGTGGCTCCCACAACAACCACTTTGTCTCCCACAACAACCACAGTGTCTCCCACAACAACCACAGCGGCTCCAACTACAACCACAGCGGCTCCCACTACAGCCACAGTGGCTTCCACTACAACCACAGCGGCTCCCACTACAACCCCAGCGGCTCCCACTACAACCACAGTGGCTCCCACAACAACGACAGAGGCTCCCACTACAACCACAGCAGCTCCAACTACAACCACAGCTGTTGTTACAACAACGACAGGGGCTCCCACTACGACCACAGCGGCTCCAACTACGACCACAGCGGCTCCCACTACAATCACAGCTGATGTTACAACAACCACAGCGTCTCCCACAACAACCCCAGCTGCTCCCACAACAACCACAGCGGCTCCCACTACGACCACTGTGGCAACCACAACGACCACAGCGGCTCCCACTACAACCACAGCGTATCCCACTTCAACAGCTCCCATAGCAACAACAAAAGCTGGTGTAACAAGATCCATTGCTGGCCCTACCACAACGGCACCCACTACAACCACTGCGGCTCCTACTACAGCCACAGGGGCTCCCACTACAACCACAGCGGCTCCCACTACCACCACAGTGGCTCCCACTACAACCACAGCGTTTCCCACAACAACCACAGCGGCTTCCACTACAACCACAGCGTCTCCCACAACAATTATAGCGGCTCCCGCCACAACCACTGCGGCAACAACAACGACCACAGCGGCTCCCTCAACAACCACAGCGGCTCCCACAACAACCACAGCAGCTCCCACCTCAACCACAGCGGCTCCCACTACAACCACAGCGGCCCCCACTACAACCAAAGCGGCTCCCACTTCAACCAGATCGGCTCCGACTACAACCACAGCTGCTCCCACTACAACCACAGCAGCTCCCACAACAACCACACCTGCTCCCACAACAACCACTGCGGCAACCACAACGGCCACAGAGGCTCCCACTACAGCGGCTCCCAATACAGCCACAGCGGCTCCCAATACATCCACATCGGCTCCCACTACAACCACAGCGGCTCCCACTACAACCAGAGCAGCTCCAACTACAACCACAGCGTCTCCCACAACAACCACAGCGACTCCCATAACAACCACAGCGGCTCCCACAACAACCACTTTGTCTCCCACAACAACCACAGTGTCTCCCACAACAACCACAGCGGCTCCAACTACAACCACAGCGGCTCCCACTACAGCCACAGTGGCTTCCACTACAACCACAGCGGCTCCCACTACAACCCCAGCGGCTCCCACTACAACCACAGTGGCTCCCACAACAACCACAGCGGCTCCCACTACAACCACAGCGGCTCCCACTACAACCACTACGGCTCCTACTACAACCACAGCGGCTCCCACTACAACCACAGCTGTTGTTACAACAACGACAGGGGCTCCCACTACGACCACAGCGGCTCCAACTACAACCACAGCGGCTCCCACTACAACCACTGCGGCAACCACAACGACCACAGCGGCTCCTACTACAACCACAGCGGCTCCCACTACAACCACAGCTGATGTTAAAACAACCACAGCGAAATCCACAACAACCCCAGCTGCTCCCAGAACAACCACAGATGTTGGTACAACAACGACAGAGGCTCAAACTACGACTACAGCGGCTCCAACTACAACCACAGCGGCTCCCACTACAACCACTGCGGCAACCACAACGACCACAGCGGCTCCCACTACAACCACAGCGGCTCCCACTACAGCCACAGCGGCTCCCACTACAGCCACAGCGGCTCCCACTACATCCACAACGGCTCCCACTACAACCACAGTGGCTCCCACTACAACCACAAAGGCTCCCACTACAACCACAGCGGCTCCCACTACAACCACAGTGGCTCCCACAACAACCACAGCAGCTCCCACTACAACCACAGCGGCTCCTACTACAACCACTGCGGCTCCTACTACAACCACAGCGGCTCCCACTACAACCACAGCTGATGTTACAACAACGACAGAGGCTCCCACTACGACCACAGCGGCTCCAACTACAACCACAGCGGCTTCCACTACAACCACAGCGGCTCCCACTACAAACACAGCGGCTCTCACCACAACCACAGTGGCTCCCATAACAACCACAGCAGCTCCCACTACAACCACAGCGTCACCCACAACAACCCCAGCTGCTCCCACAACAACCACAGCTGTTGTTACAACAACGACAGAGGCTCCCACTACGACCACAGCGGCTCCAACTACAACCACAGCGGCTCCAACAACAACCACAGCGGCTCCCACTACAACCACTGCGGCAACCACAACGACCACAGCTGATGTTACAACAACCACAGCGTCACCCACAACAACCCCAGCTGCTCCCACAACAACCACAGCTGTTGTTACAACAACGACAGGGGCTCCCACTATGACCACAGCGGCTCCAACTACGGCCACAGCGGCTCCCACTACAACCACAGCTGATGTTACAACAACCACAGCGTCTCCCACAACAACGCCAGCTGCTCCCACAACAACCACAGCTGCTCCCACAACAACCACAGCGGCTCCCACTACTACCACTGTGGCAACCACAACGACCACAGCGGCTCCCACTACAACCACAGCGTCTCCCACTTCAACAGCTCCCATAGCAACAACAAAAGCTGGTGTAACAAGATCCATTGCTGGCCCTACCACAACGGCACCCACTACAACCACTGCGGCTCCTACTACAACCACAGCGGCTCCCACTACAACCACAACCACATCGACTCCGACTACAACCACAGCGGCTCCGACTACAACCACAGCGGCTCCCACTACAACCACAGCGGCTCCCACTACCACCACAGTGGCTCCCACTACAACCACAGCGTTTCCCACAACAACCACAGCGGCTCCCACTACAACCACAGCGTCTCCCACAACAATTATAGCGGCTCCCGCCACAACCACTGCGGCAACAACAACGACCACAGCGGCGCCCTCAACAACCACAGCGGCTCCCACAACAACCACAGCAGCTCCCACCTCAACCACAGCGGCTCCCACTACAACCACAGCAGCCCCCACTACAACCACAGCGGCTCCCACTTCAACCAGATCGGCTCCGACTACAACCACAGCTGCTCCCACAACAACCACAACAGCTCCCACAACAACCACAGCCGATGTTACAACAACGACAGCGGCTCCCACTACGACCACAGCGCCTCCCACTACAACCACAGCGGCTCCCACTACAACCACTGCGGCAACCACAACGGCCACAGAGGCTCCCACTACAGCCACAGCGGCTCCCACTACATCCACAGCGTCTCCCAATACATCCACATCGGCTCCCACTACAACCACAGAGGCTCCCACTACAACCAGAGCAGCGCCAACTACAACCACAGCGTCTCCCACAACAACCACAGCGACTCCCATAACAACCACAGCGGCTCCCACAACAACCACTTTGTCTCCCACAACAACCACAGTGTCTCCCACAACAACCACAGCGGCTCCAACTACAACCACAGCGGCTCCCACTACAGCCACAGTGGCTTCCACTACAACCACAGCGACTCCCACTACAACCCCAGCGGCTCCCACTACAACCACAGTGGCCCCCAAAACAACCACAGCGGCTCCCACTACAACCACAGCTTATGTTACAACAACCACAGCGTCACCCACAACAACGCCAGCTGCTCCCACAACAACCACAGCTGTTGTTACAACAACGACAGGGGCTCCCACTACGACCACAGCGGCTCCAACTACAACCACAGCGGCTCCCACTACAACCACTGCGACAACCACAACGACCACAGCGGCTCCTACTACAACCACAGCGGCTCCCACTACAACCACAGCTGATGTTAAAACAACCACAGCGAAATCCACAACAACCCCAGCGGCTCCCACTACAACCACTGCGGCAACCACAACGACCACAGCGGCTCCCACTACAACCACAGCGGCTCCCACTACAGCCACAGCGGCTCCCACTACATCCACATCGGCTCCCACTACAACCACAGTGGCTCCCACTACAACCACAAAGGCTCCCACTACAAGCACAGCGGCTCCCACTACAACCACAGTGGCTCCCACAACAACCACAGCAGCTCCCACTACAACCACAGCGGCTCCTACTACAACCACTGCGGCTCCTACTACAACCACAGCTGATGTTACAACAACGACAGACGCTCCCACTACGACCACAGCGGCTCCAACTACAACCACAGCGGCTTCCACTACAACCACAGTGTCTCCCACAACAACCACAGCGGCTCCAACTACAACCACAGCGGCTCCCACCACAGCCACAGTGGCTTCCACTACAACCACAGCGACTCCCACTACAACCCCAGCGGCTCCCACTACAACCACAGTGGCCCCCAAAACAACCACAGCGGCTCCCACTACAACCACAGCTTATGTTACAACAACCACAGCGTCACCCACAACAACGCCAGCTGCTCCCACAACAACCACAGCTGTTGTTACAACAACGACAGGGGCTCCCACTACGACCACAGCGGCTCCAACTACAACCACAGCGGCTCCCACTACAACCACTGCGACAACCACAACGACCACAGCGGCTCCTACTACAACCACAGCGGCTCCCACTACAACCACAGCTGATGTTAAAACAACCACAGCGAAATCCACAACAACCCCAGCGGCTCCCACTACAACCACTGCGGCAACCACAACGACCACAGCGGCTCCCACTACAACCACAGCGGCTCCCACTACAGCCACAGCGGCTCCCACTACATCCACATCGGCTCCCACTACAACCACAGTGGCTCCCACTACAACCACAAAGGCTCCCACTACAAGCACAGCGGCTCCCACTACAACCACAGTGGCTCCCACAACAACCACAGCAGCTCCCACTACAACCACAGCGGCTCCTACTACAACCACTGCGGCTCCTACTACAACCACAGCTGATGTTACAACAACGACAGACGCTCCCACTACGACCACAGCGGCTCCAACTACAACCACAGCGGCTTCCACTACAACCACAGCGGCTCCCACTACAACCACAGCGGCTCCCACTACAACCACAGCGGCTCCCACCACAACCACAGTGGCTCCCATAACAACCACAGCAGCTCCCACTACAACCACAGCGTCACCCATGACAACCCCAGCTGCTCCCACAACAACCACAGCTGTTGTTACAACAACGACAGAGGCTCCCACTACGACCACAGCGGCTCCAACAACAACCACAGCGGCTCCCACTACAACCACTGCGGCAAATACAACGACCACAGCGGCTCCTACTACAACCACAGCGGCTCCCACTACAACCACAGCTGATGTTACAACAACCACAGCTTCACCCACAACAACCCCAGCTGCTCCCACAACAACCACAGCTGTTGGTACAACAACGACAGAGGCTCTCACTACGACCACAGCAGCTCCAACTACACCCATAGCGGGTCCCACTACAACCACTACGGCAACCACAACGACCACAGTGGCTCCCACTACAACCACAGCGGCTCCCACTACAGCCACAGCGGCTCCCACTACATCCACATCGGCTCCCACTACAACCACAGTGGCTCCCACTACAACCACAGCGGCTCCCACTACAACCACAGCGTCTCCCACAACAACCACAGCAACTCCCATAACAACCACAGCGGCTCCCACAACAACAACTGTGTCTCCCACAACAACCACAGTGTCTCCCACAACAACCACAGCGGCTCCAACTACAACCACAGCGGCTCCCACTACAGCCACAGCGGCTTCCACTACAACCACAGCGACTCCCATTACAACCACAGCGGCTCCCACTACAACCACAGTGGCTCCCACAACAACCACAGCAGCTCCCACTACAACCACAGCGGCTCCCACTACAACCACTGTGGCTCCTACTACAACCACAGCGGCTCCCACTACAACCACAGCTGATGTTACAACAACGACAGAGGCTCCCACTACGACCACAGTTGCTCCAACTACAACCACAGCGGCTTCCACTACAACCACAGCGGCTCCCACTACAACCACAGCAGCTCCCACTACAACCACAGCGGCTCCCACCACAACCACAGTGGCTCCCACAACAACCACAATAGCTCCCACTACAACCACAGCTTCACCCACAACAACCCCAGCTGCTCCCACAACAACCACAGCTGTTGGTACAACAAAAACAGAGGCAATGACTACGACCACAGCGGCTCCCACTACAACCACTGCGGCAACCACAACGACCACAGTGGCTCCCACAACAACCACAGCAGCTCCCACTACAACCACAGCGGCTCCCACTACAACCACTGCGGGTCCCACTACAACCACTGCGGCAACCACAACGACCACAGCGGCTCCCACTACAACCACAGTGGCTCACACAACAACCACAGCAGCTCCCACTACAACCACTGCGGCTCCTACTACAACCATAGCGGCTCCCACTACAACCACAGCTGATGTTACAACAACGACAGAGGCTCCCACTACGACCACAGCGGCTCCAACTACAACCACAGCGGCTTCCACTACAACTACAGTGGCTCCCACAACAACCACAGCAGCTCCCACTACAACCACAGTGTCGCCCACAACAACTCCAGCTGCTCCCACAACAACCACAGCTGTTGTTACAACAACGACAGAGGCTCCCACTACGACCACAGCGGCTCCAACTGCAACCACAGCGGCTCCCACTACAACCAGTGCGGCAACCACAACGACCACAGCGGCTCCTACTACAACCACAGCGGCTCCCACTACAACAACAGCTGATGTTACAACAACCACAGCGTCACCTACAACAACCCCAGCTGCTCCCACAACAACCACAGCTGTTGTTACAACAACGACAGCGGCTCCCACTACAACCACAGTGGCTCCCACAACAACCACAGCAGCTCCCACTACAACCACAGCGGCTTCCACTACAACCACTGCGGCTCCTACTACAACCACAGCTGATGTTACAACAACGACAGAGGCTCCCACCATGACCACAGCGGCTCCCACTACAACCACAGCGGCTCCCACTACAACCACAGCGGCTCCCACCACAACCACAGTGGCTCCCACAACAACCACAGCAGCTCCAACTACAACCACAGCGTCACCCACAACAACCCCAGCTGCTCCCACAACAACCACAGCTGTTGTTACAACAACGACAGAGGCTTCCACTACGACCACAGCGGCTAAAAAAACAACCACAGCGGCTCCCACTACAACCACAGCGGCAACCACAACGACCACAGTGGCTCCTACTACAACCACAGCGGCTCCCACTACAACCACAGCTGATGTTAGAACAACCACAGCGTCACCCACAACAACCCCAGCTGCTCCCACAACAACCACAGCTGTTGGTACAACAACGACAGAGGCTCTGACTACGACCACAGCGGCTCCAACTACACCCACAGCGGCTCCCACTACAACCACTGCGGCAACCACAACGACCACAGCGGCTCCCACTACAACCACAGCGGCTCCCACTACAGCCACAGCGGCTCCCACTACAACCACAGTGGCTCCCACTACAACCACAGTGGCTCCCACTACTACCACAATGGCTCCCACTACAACCACAGTGGTTCCCACTACAACCACAGTGGCTCCCACAACAACCAGAGCAGCTCCCACTACAACCACAGCGGCTCCTACTACAACCACTGCGGCTCCTACTACAACCACAGCGGCTCCCACTACAACCACAGTGGCTCCCACTACAACCACAGTGGCTCCCACTACTACCACAATGGCTCCCACTACAACCACAGTGGCTCCCACTACAACCACAGTGGCTCCCACAACAACCACAGTGGCTCCCACAACAACCACAGCAGCTCCCACTACAACCACAGCGGCTCCTACTACAACCACAGCGGCTCCCACTACAACCACAGCGGCTCCCACCACAACCACAGTGGCTCCCATAACAACCACAGCAGCTCCCACTACAACCACAGCGTCACCCACAACAACCCCAGCTGCTCCCAAAACAACCACAGCTGTTGTTACAACAACGACAGAGGCTCCCACTACGACCACAGCGGCTCCAACTACAACCACAGCGGCTCCCACTACAACCACTGCGGCTCCCACTACAACCACTGCGGCAACCACAACGACCACAGCGGCTCCTACTACAACCACAGCGGCTCCCACTACAACCACAGCAGCTCCCACTACAACCACAGCGGCTCCCACTACAGCCACAGCGGCTCCCACTACATCCACATCGGCTCCCACAACAACCACAGTGGCTCCCACTACAACCACAGCGGCTCCCACTACAACCACAGCTGATGTTACAACAACCACAGTGGCTCCTACTACAACCACAGCGGCTCCCACTACAACCACAGCTGATGTTACAACAACCACCGAATCACCCACAACAACCACAGCTGTTGGTACAACAACGACAGAGGCTCTCACTACGACCACAGCGGCTCCAACTACACCCACAGCGGCTCCCACTACAACCACAGCAGCTCCCACTACAACCACAGCGGCTCCCACTACAGCCACAGCGGCTCCCACTACATCCACATCGGCTCCCACAACAACCACAGTGGCTCCCACTACAACCACAGCGGCTCCCACTACAACCACAGCGTCTCCCACAACAACCACAGCGACTCCCATAACAACCACAGCGGCTCCCACAACAACAACTGTGTCTCCCACAACAACAAGAGTGTCTCCCACAACAACCACAGCGGCTCCAACTACAACCACAGCGGCTCCCACTACAGCCACAGCGGCTTCCACTACAACCACAGCGGCTCCCATTACAACCACAGCGGCTCCCACTACAAACACAGTGGCTCCCACAACAACCACAGCAGCTCCCACTACAACCACAGCGGCTCCCACTACAACCACTGAAGCTCCTACTACAACCACAGCGGCTCCAACTACAACCACAGCTGATGTTACAACAACGACAGAGGCTCCCACCTCGACCAAAGCGGCTCCAACTACAACCACAGCGGCTTCCACTACAACCACTGCGGCTCCCACTACAACCACAGCGGCTCCCACTACAACCACACTGGCTCCCACAACAACCACAGCAGCTCCAAATACAACCACAGCGGCTCCCACTACAACCACAGCGTCACCCACAACAACCCCAGCTGCTCCCACAACAACCACAGCTGTTGGTACAACAACGACAGAGGCTCCCACTACGACCAAAGCGGCTCCAACTACAACCACAGCGGCTTCCACTACAACCACTGCGGTAACCACAACGACCACAGCGGCTCCTACTACAACCACAGCGGCTCCCACTACAACCACAGCAGATGTTACAACAACCACAGCGTCACCCACAACAACCCCATCTGCTCCCACAACAACCACAGATGTTGGTACAACAACGACAGAGGCTCCCACTACGACCACAGCGGCTCCAACTACAACCACAGCGGCTCCAACTACAACCACAGCGGCTTCCACTACAACCACAGCGGCTCCCACTACAACCACTGCGGCAACCACAACGACCACAGCGGCTCCCACTACAACCACAGTGGCTCCCACAACAACCACAGCAGCTCCCACTACAACCACTGCGGCTCCTAATACAACCATAGCGGCTCCCACTACAACCACAGCTGATGTTACAACAACGACAGAGGCTCCCACTACGACCACAGCGGCTCCAACTACAACCACAGCGGCTTCTACTACAACCCCAGCGGCTCCCACTACAACCACAGCGGTTCACACCACAACCACAGCAGCTCCCACTACAACCACTGCGGCTCCTACTACAACCACAGCTGTTGTTACAACAACGGCAGAGGCTCCCACTACGACCACAGCGGCTCCAAAAACAACCACAGCGGCCCCCACAACAACCACAGCGGCTTCCACTACAACCACAGCGGCTCCCACTACAACCACAGCGACTCCCACTACAACCACAGCGGCTCCCACCACAACCACAGTGGCTCCCGCAACAACCACAGCAGCTCCCACTACAACAACAGCGTCATCCACAACAACCCCAGCTGCTCCCACAACAACCACAGCTGCTGTTACAACAACGACAGAGGCTCCCACTACGACCACAGCGGCTCCAAAAACAACCACAGCGGCTCCCACTACAACCACTGCGGCAACCACAACGACCACAGTGGCTCCTACTACAACCACAGCGGCTCCCACTACAACCACAGCTGATGTTACAACAACCACAGCGTCACCCACAACAACCCCAGCTGCTCCCACAACAACCACAGCTTTTGGTACAACAACGACAGAGGCTCTGACTACGACCACAGCGGCTCCAACTACACCCACAGCGGCTCCCACTACAACCACAGCGGCTCCCACTACAACCACTGCGGCAACCACAACGACCACAGCGGCTCCAACTACAACCACAGCGGCTCCAACTACAACCACAGCGGCTTCCACTACAACCACAGCGGCTCCCACTACAACCACAGCTGATGTTACAACAACGACAGAGGCTCCCACTACAACCACAGTGGCTCCCACTACAACCACAGCGGCTTCCACTACAACCACAGCGTCTATCACAATAACCACAGCGACTTCCATAACAACCACAGCGGCCCCCTCAACAACAACTGTGTCTCCCACAACAACCACAGTGTCTCCCACAACAAACACAGCGGCTCCAACTACAACCACAGCGGCTCCCACTACAGCCACAGCGGCTTCCACTACAACCACAGCGGCTCCCACTACAACCACAGCGGCCCCCACTACAACCACAGCGGCCCCCACTACAACCACAGTGGCCCCCACTACAACCACAGCGGCTCCCACTACAACCACTGCGTCTCCTACTACAACCACAGTGACTCCCACTACAACCACAGCTGATGTTACAACAACGACAGAGGCTCCCACTACGACCCCAGCGGCTCCAACTACAACCACAGCGGCTTCCACTACAACCACAGCGGCTCTCACTACAACCACAGCGGCTCCCACTACAACCACAGTGGCTCCCACAACAACCACAGCAGCTCCTACTACAACCACTGCGGCTCCTACTACAACCACAGCGGCTCCCACTACAACCACAGTGGCTCCCACTACAACCACAGTGGCTCCCACTACTACCACAATGGCTCCCACTACAACCACAGTGGCTCCCACTACAACCACAGTGGCTCCCACAACAACCACAGTGGCTCCCACAACAACCACAGCAGCTCCCACTACAACCACAGCGGCTCCTACTACAACCACAGCGGCTCCCACAACAACCACAGCGGCTCCCACCACAACCACAGTGGCTCCCATAACAACCACAGCAGCTCCCACTACAACCACAGCGTCACCCACAACAACCCCAGCTGCTCCCAAAACAACCACAGCTGTTGTTACAACAACGACAGAGGCTCCCACTACGACCACAGCGGCTCCAACTACAACCACAGCGGCTCCCACTACAACCACTGCGGCTCCCACTACAACCACTGCGGCTCCAACTACAACCACAGCGGTTCCCACAACGACCACAGCGGCTCCTACTACAACCACAGCGGCTCCCACTACAACCACAGCTGATGTTACAACAACCACCGAATCACCCACAACAACCACAGCTGTTGGTACAACAACGACAGAGGCTCTCACTACGACCACAGCGGCTCCAACTACACCCAAAGCGGCTCCCACTACAACCACAGCAGCTCCCACTACAACCACAGCGGCTCCCACTACAGCCACAGCGGCTCCCACTACATCCACATCGGCTCCCAAAACAACCACAGTGGCTCCCACTACAACCACAGCGGCTCCCACTACAACCACAGCGTCTCCCACAACAACCACAGCGACTCCCATAACAACCACAGCGGCTCCCACAACAACAACTGTGTCTCCCACAACAACAAGAGTGTCTCCCACAACAACCAGAGCGGCTCCAACTACAACCACAGCGGCTCCCACTACAGCCACAGCGGCTTCCACTACAACCACAGCGGCTCCCATTACAACCACAGCGGCTCCCACTACAAACACAGTGGCTCCCACAACAACCACAGCAGCTCCCACTACAACCACAGCGGCTCCCACTACAACCACTGCGGCTCCTACTACAACCACAGCGGCTCCAACTACAACCACAGCTGATGTTACAACAACGACAGAGGCTCCCACCTCGACCAAAGCGGCTCCAACTACAACCACAGCGGCTTCCACTACAACCACTGCGGCTCCCACTACAACCACAGCGGCTCCCACTACAACCACACTGGCTCCCACAACAACCACAGCAGCTCCAACTACAACCACAGCGGCTCCCACTACAACCACAGCGTCACCCACAACAACCCGAGCTGCTCCCACAACAACCACAGCTGTTGGTACAACAACGACAGAGGCTCCCACTACGACCAAAGCGGCTCCAACTACAACCACAGCGGCTTCCACTACAACCACTGCGGTAACCACAACGACCACAGCGGCTCCTACTACAACCACAGCGGCTCCCACTACAACCACAGCAGATGTTACAACGACCACAGCGTCACCCACAACAACCCCATCTGCTCCCACAACAACCACAGATGTTGGTGCAACAACGACAGAGGCTCCCACTACGACCACAGCGGCTCCAACTACAACCACAGCGGCTCCAACTACAACCACAGCGGCTTCCACTACAACCACAGCGGCTCCCACTACAACCACTGCGGCAACCACAACGACCACAGCGGCTCCCACTACAACCACAGTGGCTCCCACAACAACCACAGCAGCTCCCACTACAACCACTGCGGCTCCTAATACAACCATAGCGGCTCCCACTACAACCACAGCTGATGTTACAACAACGACAGAGGCTCCCACTACGACCACAGCGGCTCCAACTACAACCACAGCGGCTTCTACTACAACCCCAGCGGCTCCCACTACAACCACAGCGGTTCACACCACAACCACAGCAGCTCCCACTACAACCACTGCGGCTCCTACTACAACCACAGCTGTTGTTAAAACAACGGCAGAGGCTCCCACTACGACCACAGCGGCTCCAAAAACAACCACAGCGGCCCCCACAACAACCACAGCGGCTTCCACTACAACCACAGCGGCTCCCACTACAACCACAGCGACTCCCACTACAACCACAGCGGCTCCCACCACAACCACAGTGGCTCCCGCAACAACCACAGCAGCTCCCACTACAACAACAGCGTCATCCACAACAACCCCAGCTGCTCCCACAACAACCACAGCTGCTGTTACAACAACGACAGAGGCTCCCACTACGACCACAGCGGCTCCAAAAACAACCACAGCGGCTCCCACTACAACCACTGCGGCAACCACAACGACCACAGTGGCTCCTACTACAACCACAGCGGCTCCCACTACAACCACAGCTGATGTTACAACAACCACAGCGTCACCCACAACAACCCCAGCTGCTCCCACAACAACCACAGCTTTTGGTACAACAACGACAGAGGCTCTGACTACGACCACAGCGGCTCCAACTACACCCACAGCGGCTCCCACTACAACCACAGCGGCTCCCACTACAACCACTGCGGCAACCACAACGACCACAGCGGCTCCAACTACAACCACAGCGGCTCCAACTACAACCACAGCGGCTTCCACTACAACCACAGCGGCTCCCACTACAACCACAGCTGGTGTTACAACAACCACAGCATCACCCACAACAACCCCAGCTGCTCCCACAACAACCACAGATGTTGGTACAACAACGACAGAGGCTCCCACTACGACTACAGCGGCTCCAACTACAACCACAGCGGCTCCCACTACAACCACTGCGGCAACCACAACGACCACAGCGGCTCCCACTACAACCACAGTGGCTCCCACAACAACCACAGCAGCTCCCACTACAACCACTGCGGCTCCTACTACAACCATAGCGGCTCCCACTACAACCACAGCTGATGTTACAACAACGACAGAGGCTCCCACTACAACCACAGTGGCTCCCACTACAACCACAGCGGCTTCCACTACAACCACAGCGTCTATCACAATAACCACAGCGACTTCCATAACAACCACAGCGGCTCCCTCAACAACAACTGTGTCTCCCACAACAACCACAGTGTCTCCCACAACAAACACAGCGGCTCCAACTACAACCACAGCGGCTCCCACTACAGCCACAGCGGCTTCCACTACAACCACAGCGGCTCCCACTACAACCACAGCGGCCCCCACTACAACCACAGCGGCCCCCACTACAACCACAGTGGCCCCCACTACAACCACAGCGGCTCCCACTACAACCACTGCGTCTCCTACTACAACCACAGTGACTCCCACTACAACCACAGCTGATGTTACAACAACGACAGAGGCTCCCACTACGACCCCAGCGGCTCCAACTACAACCACAGCGGCTTCCACTACAACCACAGCGGCTCTCACTACAACCACAGCGGCTCCCACTACAACCACAGTGGCTCCCACAACAACCACAGCAGCTCCCACTACAACCACAGCGGCTCCCACTACAACCACAGCGTCATCCACAACAACCCCAGCTGCTCCCACAGCAACCACAGCTGTTGTTACAACAACGACAGAGGCTCCCACTACGACCACAGCGGCTCCAACTACAACCACATCGGCTCCCCCTACAACCAGTGCGGCAACCACAATGACCAAAGCGGCTCCTACTACAACCACAGCGGCTCCCACCACAACCACAGCTGATGTTACAACAACCACAGCGTCACCCACAACAACCCCAGCTGCTCCCACAACAACCACAGCTGTTGGTACAACAACGACAGAGGCTCCCACTACGACCAAAGCGGCTCCAACTACAACCACAGCGGCTCCCACTACAGCCACAGCCGCTCCCACTACACCCACATCGGCTCCCACTACAACCACAGTGGCTCCCACAACAACCACAGCGGCTCCCACTACAACCACAGCGTCTCCCACAACAACCATAGCGACTCCCATAACAACAACAGTGTCTCCCACAACAACCACAGCGGCTCCAACTACAACCACAGCGGCTCCCACTACAGCCACAGCGGCTTCCACTACAACCACAGCGGCTCCCACTACAACCACAGCGGCTCCCACTACAACCACAGTGGCTCCCACAACAACCACAGCGGCTCCAACTACAACCACAGTGGCTCCCACTACAGCCACAGCGGCTTCCACTACAACCACAGCGGCTCCCATTACAACCACAGCGGCACCCACTACAACCACAGTGGCACCCACAACAACCACAGCAACTCCCACTACAACCACAGCGGCTCCCACTACAACCACTGCGGCTCCTACCACAACCACAGCGGCTCCCACTACAACCACTGCTGATGTTACAACAACAACAGAGGCTCCCACTACGACCCCAGCGGCTCCAACTACAACCACAGCGGCTTCCACTACAACCACAGCGGCTCCCACTACAACCACAGCGGCTCCCACTACAACCACAGTGGCTCCCACAACAACCACAGCAGCTCCCACTACAACCACAGCGGCTCCCACTACAACCACAGCGTCACCCACAACAACCCCAGCTGCTCCCACAACGACCACAGCTGTTGTTACAACAACGACACAGGCTCCCACTACGACCACAGCGGCTCCAACTACAACCACAGCGGCTCCCACTACAACCACTGCGGCAACCACAACGACCAAAGTGGCTCCTACTACAACCACAGCGGCTCCCACTACAACCACAGCTGATGTTACAACAACCACAGCGTCACCCACAACAACCCCAGCTGCTCCCACAACAACCACAGTTGTTGTTACAACAACGACAGAGGCTCCCACTACGACCACAGCGGCTCCAACTACACCCACAGTGGCTCCCACTACAACCACTGCGGCAATTACAACGACCACAGCGACTCCCACTACAACCACAGCGGCTCCCACTACAGCCACAGCCGCTCCCACTACACCCACATCGGCTCCCACTACAACCAAAGTGGCTCCCACAACAACCACAGCGGCTCCCACTACAACCACAGCGTCTCCCACAACAACCATAGCGACTCCCATAACAACCACAGTGTCTCCCACTACAGCCACAGCCGCTCCCACTACACCCACATCGGCTCCCACTACAACCACAGCGGCTCCCACAACAACCACAGCGGCTCCCACTACAACCACAGCGTCTCCCACAACAACCATAGCGACTCCCATAACAACCCCATCTGCTCCCACAACAACCACAGATGTTGGTACAACAACGACAGAGGCTCCCACTACGACTACAGCGGCTCCAACTACAACCACAGCGGCTCCCACTACAACAACTGCGGCAACCACAACGACCACAGCGGCTCCAACTACAACCACAGCGGCTTCCCCTACAACCACAGCAGCTCCCACTACAACCACAGCGGCTCCCACTACAACCACAGCGGTTCCCACCACAACCACAGTGGCTCCCACAACAACCACAGCAGCTCCCACTACAACCACAGCGTCACCCACAACAACCCCAGCTGCTCCGACAACAACCACAGCTGTTGTTACAACAACGACACAGGCTCCCACTACGACCACAGCGGCTCCAACTACAACCACAGCGGCTCCCACTACAACCACTGCGGCAACCACAACGACCAAAGTGGCTCCTACTACAACCACAGCGGCTCCCACTACAACCACAGCTGATGTTACAACAACCACAGCGGCACCCACAACAACCCCAGCTGCTCCCACAACAACCACAGCTGTTGTTACAACAACGACAGAGGCTCCCACTACGACCACAGCGGCTCCAACTACACCCACAGTGGCTCCCACTACAACCACTGCGGCAACCACAACGACCACAGCGACTCCCACTACAACCACACCGGCTCCCACTACAGCCACAGCCGCTCCCACTACACCCACATCGGCTCCCACTACAACCACAGTGGCTCCCACAACAACCACAGCGGCTCCCACTACAACCACAGCGTCTCCCACAACAACCATAGCGACTCCCATAACAACAACAGTGTCTCCCACAACAACCACAGCTGCTCCAACTACAACCACAGCGGCTCCCACTACAGCCACAGCGGCTTCCACTACAACCACAGCGGCTCCCACTACAACCACAGCGGCTCCCACTACAACCACAGTGGCTCCCACAACAACCACAGCGGCTCCAACTACAACCACAGTGGCTCCCACTACAGCCACAGCGGCTTCCACTACAACCACAGCGGCTCCCATTACAACCACAGCGGCACCCACTACAACCACAGTGGCACCCACAACAACCACAGCAACTCCCACTACAACCACAGCGGCTCCCACTACAACCACAGCGGCTCCCACTACAACCACTGCGGCTCCTACCACAACCACAGCGGCTCCCACTACAACCACTGCTGATGTTACAACAACAACAGAGGATCCCACTACGACCCCAGCGGCTCCAACTACAACCACAGCGGCTTCCACTACAACCACAGCGGCTCCCACTACAACCACAGCGGCTCCCACTACAACCACAGTGGCTCCCACAACAACCACAGCAGCTCCCACTACAACCACAGCGGCTCCCACTACAACCACAGCGTCACCAACAACAACCCCAGCTGCTCCCACAACGACCACAGCTGTTGTTACAACAACGACACAGGCTCCCACTACGACCACAGCGGCTCCAACTACAACCACAGCGGCTCCCACTACAACCACTGCGGCAACCACAACGACCAAAGTGGCTCCTACTACAACCACAGCGGCTCCCACAACAACCACAGCTGATGTTACAACAACCACAGCGTCACCCACAACAACCCCAGCTGCTCCCACAACAACCACAGCTGTTGTTACAACAACGACAGAGGCTCCCACTACGACCACAGCGGCTCCAACTACACCCACAGTGGCTCCCACTACAACCACTGCGGCAACCACAACGACCACAGCGACTCCCACTACAACCACAGCGGCTCCCACTACAGCCACAGCCGCTCCCACTACACCCACATCGGCTCCCACTACAACCACAGTGGCTCCCACAACAACCACAGCGGCTCCCACTACAACCACAGCGTCTCCCACAACAACCATAGCGACTCCCATAACAACCACAGTGTCTCCCACAACAACCACAGCGGCTCCAACTACAACCACAGCGACTCCCACTACAGCCACAGCGGCTTCCACTACAACCACAGCGGCTCCCACTACAACCACAGCGGCTCCCACTACAACCACAGTGGCTCCCACAACAACCACAGCGGCTCCAACTACAACCACAGTGGCTCCCACTACAGCCACAGCGGCTTCCACTACAACCACAGCGGCTCCCATTACAACCACAGCGGCACCCACTACAACCACAGTGGCACCCACAACAACCACAGCAACTCCCACTACAACCACAGCGGCTCCCACTACAACCACTGCGGCTCCTACCACAACCACAGCGGCTCCCACTACAACCACTGCTGATGTTACAACAACAACAGAGGCTCCCACTACGACCCCAGCGGCTCCAACTACAACCACAGCGGCTTCCACTACAACCACAGCGGCTCCCACTACAACCACAGCGGCTCCCACTACAACCACAGCGGCTCCCACTACAACCACAGTGGCTCCCACAACAACCACAGCAGCTCCCACTACAACCCCAGCGGCTCCCACTACAACCACAGCGTCACCCACAACAACCCTAGCTGCTCCCACAACAACCACAGCTGTTGTTACAACAACGACAGAGGCTCCCACTACGACCACAGCGGCTCCAACTACAACCACAGCGGCTCCCACTACAACCAGTGCGGCAACCACAACGACCAAAGCGGCTCCTACTACAACCACAGCGGCTCCCACTACAACCACAGCTGATGTTACAACAACCACAGCGTCAACCACAACAACCCCTGCTGCTCCCACAACAACCACAGCTGTTGGTACAACAACGACACAGGCTCCCACTACGACCAATGCGGCTCCAACTACAACCACAGTGGCTTCCACTACAACCACTGCGGTAACCACAACGACCACAGTGGCTCCCACAAAAACCACAGCAGCTCCCACTGCAACCACAGCAACTCCCACTACAACCACAGCGGCTCCCACTACAACCACTGCGGCTCCTACCACAACCACAGCGGCTCCCACTACAACCACTGCTGATGTTACAACAACAACAGAGGCTCCCACTACGACCCCAGCGGCTCCAACTACAACCACAGCGGCTTCCACTACAACCACAGCGGCTCCCACTACAACCACAGCGGATCCCACTACAACCACAGTGGCTCCCACAACAACCACAGCAGCTCCCACTACAACCACAGCGGCTCCCACTACAACCACAGCGTCACCCACAACAACCCTAGCTGCTCCCACAACAACCACAGCTGTTGTTACAACAACAACAGAGGCTCCCACTACGACCACAGCGGCTCCAACTACAACCACAGCGGCTCCCACTACAACCAGTGCGGCAACCACAACGACCAAAGCGGCTCCTACTACAACCACAGCGGCTCCCACTACAACCACAGCTGATGTTACAACAACCACAGCGTCAACCACAACAACCCCTGCTGCTCCCACAACAACCACAGCTGTTGGTACAACAACGACAGAGGCTCCCACTACGACCAATGCGGCTCCAACTACAACCACAGCGGCTTCCACTACAACCACTGCGGTAACCAGAACGACCACAGTGGCTCCCACAAAAACCACAGCAGCTCCCACTGCAACCACAGCAGCTCCCACTACAACCACAGCGGCTCCCACTACAACCACAGCGGCTCCCACTACAACCACAGTGGCTCCCACAACAACCACAGCAGCTCCCACTACAACCACAGCGGCTCCCACTACAACCACAGCGTCACCCACAACAACCCTAGCTGCTCCCACAACAACCACAGCTGTTGTTACAACAACGACAGAGGCTCCCACTACGACCACAGCGGCTCCAACTACAACCACAGCGGCTCCCACTACAACCAGTGCGGCAACCACAACGACCAAAGCGGCTCCTACTACAACCACAGCGGCTCCCACTACAACCACAGCTGATGTTACAACAACCACAGCGTCAACCACAACAACCCCTGCTGCTCCCAAAACAACCACAGCTGTTGGTACAACAACGACAGTGGCTCCCACTACGACCAATGCGGCTCCAACTACAACCACAGCGGCTTCCACTACAACCACTGCGGTAACCACAACGACCACAGTGGCTCCCACAAAAACCACAGCAGCTCCCACTGCAACCACAGCAGCTCCCACTACAACCACTGCGGCTCCTACTACAACCACAGCGGCTCCCACTACAACCACAGCTGATGTTACAACAACGACAGAGGCTACCACAACGACCACAGCGGCTCCAACTACAACCACAGCGACTCCCACTACAACCACAGCGGCTCCCACTACAACCACTGCGGCTCCTACCACAACCACAGCGCCTCCCACTACAACCACTGCTGATGTTACAACAACGACAGAGGCTCCCACTACGACCACAGCGGCTCCAACTACACCCACAGTGGCTCCCACTACAACCACTGCGGCAATTACAACGACCACAGCGACTCCCACTACAACCACAGCGGCTCCCACTACAGCCACAGCCGCTCCCACTACACCCACATCGGCTCCCACTACAACCAAAGTGGCTCCCACAACAACCACAGCGGCTCCCACTACAACCACAGCGTCTCCCACAACAACCATAGCGACTCCCATAACAACCACAGTGTCTCCCACTACAGCCACAGCCGCTCCCACTACACCCACATCGGCTCCCACTACAACCACAGCGGCTCCCACAACAACCACAGCGGCTCCCACTACAACCACAGCGTCTCCCACAACAACCATAGCGACTCCAATAACAACCCCATCTGCTCCCACAACAACCACAGATGTTGGTACAACAACGACAGAGGCTCCCACTACGACTACAGCGGCTCCAACTACAACCACAGCGGCTCCCACTACAACCACTGCGGCAACCACAACGACCACAGCGGCTCCAACTACAACCACAGCGGCTTCCCCTACAACCACAGCAGCTCCCACTACAACCACAGCGGCTCCCACTACAACCACAGCGGTTCCCACCACAACCACAGTGGCTCCCACAACAACCACAGCAGCTCCCACTACAACCACAGCGTCACCCACAACAACCCCAGCTGCTCCCACAACAACCACAGCTGTTGTTACAACAACGACACAGGCTCCCACTACGACCACAGCGGCTCCAACTACAACCACAGCGGCTCCCACTACAACCACTGCGGCAACCACAACGACCAAAGTGGCTCCTACTACAACCACAGCGGCTCCCACTACAACCACAGCTGATGTTACAACAACCACAGCGGCACCCACAACAACCCCAGCTGCTCCCACAACAACCACAGCTGTTGTTACAACAACGACAGAGGCTCCCACTACGACCACAGCGGCTCCAACTACACCCACAGTGGCTCCCACTACAACCACTGCGGCAACCACAACGACCACAGCGACTCCCACTACAACCACAGCGGCTCCCACTACAGCCACAGCCGCTCCCACTACACCCACATCGGCTCCCACTACAACCACAGTGGCTCCCACAACAACCACAGCGGCTCCCACTACAACCACAGCGTCTCCCACAACAACCATAGCGACTCCCATAACAACAACAGTGTCTCCCACAACAACCACAGCTGCTCCAACTACAACCACAGCGGCTCCCACTACAGCCACAGCGGCTTCCACTACAACCACAGCGGCTCCCACTACAACCACAGCGGCTCCCACTACAACCACAGTGGCTCCCACATCAACCACAGCGGCTCCAACTACAACCACAGTGGCTCCCACTACAGCCACAGCGGCTTCCACTACAACCACAGCGGCTCCCATTACAACCACAGCGGCACCCACTACAACCACAGTGGCACCCACAACAACCACAGCAACTCCCACTACAACCACAGCGGCTCCCACTACAACCACAGCGGCTCCCACTACAACCACTGCGGCTCCTACCACAACCACAGCGGCTCCCACTACAACCACTGCTGATGTTACAACAACAACAGAGGATCCCACTACAACCACTGCGGCAACCACAACGACCACAGCGACTCCCACAACAACCACAGCGGCTCCAACTACAACCACAGCGACTCCCACTACAGCCACAGCGGCTTCCACTACAACCACAGCGGCTCCCACAACAACCACAGCGGCTCCCACTACAACCACAGTGGCTCCCACAACAACCACAGCGGCTCCAACTACAACCACAGTGGCTCCCACTACAGCCACAGCGGCTTCCACTACAACCACAGCGGCTCCAATTACAACCACAGCGGCACCCACTACAACCACAGTGGCACCCACAACAACCACAGCAACTCCCACTACAACCACAGCGGCTCCCACTACAACCACTGCGGCTCCTACCACAACCACAGCGGCTCCCACTACAACCACTGCTGATGTTACAACAACAACAGAGGCTCCCACTACGACCCCAGCGGCTCCAACTACAACCACAGCGGCTTCCACTACAACCACAGCGGCTCCCACTACAACCACAGCGGCTCCCACTACAACCACAGCGGCTCCCACTACAACCACAGTGGCTCCCACAACAACCACAGCAGCTCCCACTACAACCCCAGCGGCTCCCACTACAACCACAGCGTCACCCACAACAACCCTAGCTGCTCCCACAACAACCACAGCTGTTGTTACAACAACGACAGAGGCTCCCACTACGACCACAGCGGCTCCAACTACAACCACAGCGGCTCCCACTACAACCAGTGCGGCAACCACAACGACCAAAGCGGCTCCTACTACAACCACAGCGGCTCCCACTACAACCACAGCTGATGTTACAACAACCACAGCGTCAACCACAACAACCCCTGCTGCTCCCACAACAACCACAGCTGTTGGTACAACAACGACACAGGCTCCCACTACGACCAATGCGGCTCCAACTACAACCACAGTGGCTTCCACTACAACCACTGCGGTAACCACAACGACCACAGTGGCTCCCACAAAAACCACAGCAGCTCCCACTGCAACCACAGCAACTCCCACTACAACCACAGCGGCTCCCACTACAACCACTGCGGCTCCTACCACAACCACAGCGGCTCCCACTACAACCACTGCTGATGTTACAACAACAACAGAGGCTCCCACTACGACCCCAGCGGCTCCAACTACAACCACAGCGGCTTCCACTACAACCACAGCGGCTCCCACTACAACCACAGCGGATCCCACTACAACCACAGTGGCTCCCACAACAACCACAGCAGCTCCCACTACAACCACAGCGGCTCCCACTACAACCACAGCGTCACCCACAACAACCCTAGCTGCTCCCACAACAACCACAGCTGTTGTTACAACAACAACAGAGGCTCCCACTACGACCACAGCGGCTCCAACTACAACCACAGCGGCTCCCACTACAACCAGTGCGGCAACCACAACGACCAAAGCGGCTCCTACTACAACCACAGCGGCTCCCACTACAACCACAGCTGATGTTACAACAACCACAGCGTCAACCACAACAACCCCTGCTGCTCCCACAACAACCACAGCTGTTGGTACAACAACGACAGAGGCTCCCACTACGACCAATGCGGCTCCAACTACAACCACAGCGGCTTCCACTACAACCACTGCGGTAACCAGAACGACCACAGTGGCTCCCACAAAAACCACAGCAGCTCCCACTGCAACCACAGCAGCTCCCACTACAACCACAGCGGCTCCCACTACAACCACAGCGGCTCCCACTACAACCACAGTGGCTCCCACAACAACCACAGCAGCTCCCACTACAACCACAGCGGCTTCCACTACAACCACTGCGGTAACCACAACGACCACAGTGGCTCCCACAAAAACCACAGCAGCTCCCACTGCAACCACAGCAGCTCCCACTACAACCACTGCGGCTCCTACTACAACCACAGCGGCTCCCACTACAACCACAGCTGATGTTACAACAACGACAGAGGCTACCACAACGACCACAGCGGCTCCAACTACAACCACAGCGACTCCCACTACAACCACAGCGGCTCCCACTACAACCACTGCGGCTCCTACCACAACCACAGCGCCTCCCACTACAACCACTGCTGATGTTACAACAACAACAGAGGCTCCCACTACGACCCCAGCGGCTCCAACTACAACCACAGCGGCTTCCACTACAACCACAGCGGCTCCCACTACAACCACAGCGGCTCCCATTACAACCACAGTGGCTCCCAAAACAACCACAGCAGCTCCCACTACAACCACAGCGTCTCCCACTACAACCACAGCGTCACCCACAACAACCCCAGCTGCTCCCACAACAACCACAGCTGTTGTTAGAACAACGACAGAGGCTCCCACTACAACCACAGCGGCTCCAACTACAACCACAGCGGCTCCCACTACAACCAGTGCGGCAACCACAACGACCAAAGCGGCTCCTACTACAACAACAGCGGCTCCCACTACAACCACAGCTGATGTTACAACAACCACAGCGTCACCCACAACAACCCCAGCTGCTCCCACAACAACCACAGCTGTTGGTACAACAACGACAGAGGCTCCCACTACGACCACATCGGCTCCAACTACACCCACAGTGGCTCCCACTACAACCACTGCGGCAACCACAACGACCACAGCGACTCCCACTACAACCACAGCGGCTCCCACTACAGCCACAGCCGCTCCCACTACATCCACATCGGCTCCCACTACAACCACAGTGGCTCCCACAACAACCACAGCGGCTCCCACTACAACCACAGCGTCTCCCACAACAACCATAGCGACTCCCATAACAACCACAGTGTCTCCCACAACAACCACAGCGGCTCCAACTACAACCACAGCGGCTCCCACTACAGCCACAGCGGCTTCCACTACAACCACAGCGGCTCCCACTACAACCACAGCGGCTCCCACTACAACCACAGTGGCTCCCACAACAACCACAGCGGCTCCAACTACAACCACAGTGGCTCCCACTACAGCCACAGCGGCTTCCACTACAACCACAGCGGCTCCCATTACAACCACAGCGGCACCCACTACAACCACAGTGGCTCCCACAACAACCACAGCAACTCCCACTACAACCACAGCGGCTCCCACTACAACCACTGCGGCTCCTACCACAACCACAGCGGCTCCCACTACAACCACTGCTGATGTTACAACAACAACAGAGGGTCCCACTATGACCCCAGCGGCTCCAACTACAACCACAGCGGCTTCCACTACAACCACAGCGGCTCCCACTACAACCACAGCGGCTCCCACTACAACCACAGTGGCTCCCACAACAACCACAGCAGCTCCCACTACAACCACAGCGGCTCCCACTACAACCACAGCGTCACCCACAACAACCCCAGCTGCTCCCACAACAACCACAGCTGTTGTTACAACAACGACAGAGGCTCCCACTACGACCACAGCGGCTCCAACTACAACCACAGCGGCTCCCACTACAACCAGTGCGGCAACCACAACGACCAAAGCGGCTCCTACTACAACCAGAGCGGCTCCCACTACAACCACAGCTGATGTTACAACAACCACAGCGTCACCCACAACAACCCCAGCTGCTCCCACAACAACCACAGCTGTTTGTACAACAACGACAGAGGCTCCCACTACGACCAATGCGGCTCCAACTACAACCACAGCGGCTTCCACTACAACCACTGCGGTAACCACAACGACCACAGTGGCTCCCACTGCAACCACAGCAGCTCCCACTGCAACCACAGCAGCTCCCACTACAACCACTGCGGCTCCTACTACAACCACAGCGGCTCCCACTACAACCACAGCTGATGTTAATACAACGACAGAGGCTACCACAACGACCACAGCGGCTCCAACTACAACCACAGCGACTCCCACTACAACCACAGCGGCTCCCACTACAACCACTGCGGCTCCTACCACAACCACAGCGCCTCCCACTACAACCACTGCTGATGTTACAACAACAACAGAGGCTCCCACTACGACCCCAGCGGCTCCAACTACAACCACAGCGGCTCCCACTACAACCACAGCGGCTCCCAATACAACCACTTCGGCTCCCACTACAACCACAGTGGCTCCCAAAACAACCACAGCAGCTCCCACTACAACAACAGCGGCTCCCACTACAACCACAGCGTCACCCACAACAACCCCAGCTGCTCCCACAACAACCACAGCTGTTGTTACAACAACGACAGAGGCTCCCACTACGACCACAGCGGCTCCAACTACAACCACAGCGGCTCCCACTACAACCAGTGCGGCAACCACAACGACCAAAGCGGCTCCTACTACAACAACAGCGGCTCCCACTACAACCACAGCTGATGTTACAACAACCACAGCGTCACCCACAACAACCCCAGCTGCTCCCACAACAACCACAGCTGTTGTTACAACAACGACAGAGGCTCCCACTACGACCAATGCGGCTCCAACTACAACCACAGCGGCTTCCACTACAACCACTGCGGTAACCACAACGACCACAGTGGCTCCCACAAAAACCACAGCAGCTCCCACTACAACCACAGCAGCTCCCACTACAACCACTGCGGCTCCCACTACAACCACAGCTGATGTTACAACAACGACAGAGGCTACCACAACGACCACAGCGGCTCCAACTACAACCACAGCGGCTTCCACTACAACCACAGCGGCTCCCACTACAACCACAGCGGCTCCCACTACAACCACAGTGGCTCCCACAACAACCACAGCGGCTCCTACTACAACCACAGCGGTTCCCACTACAACCACAGCTGATGTTACAACAACCACAGCGTCACCCACAACAACCCCAGCTGCTCCCACAACAACCACAGCTGTTGGTACAACAACGACAGAGGCTCCAACTACAACCACAGCGGCTCCAACTACAACCACAGCTGCTCCCACTACAACCACTGCGGCAACCACAACGACCACAGCGGCTCCCACTACAACCACAGCGGCTCCCACAACAACCACAGAAGCTCCCACTACAACCACTGCGGCTCCAACTACAACCACAGCGGCTCCCACTACAACCTCAGCGGCTCCCACTACAACCACAGTGGCTCCCACAACAACCACAGCGGCTCCTACAACAACCACAGCGGTTCCCACTACAACCACAGATGTTGGTACAACAACGACAGAGGCTCCCACTACGACTACAGCGGCTCCAACAACAACCACAGCGGCTCCCAATACAACCACTGCGGCAACCACAACGACCACAGTGGCTCCTACTACAACCACAGCGGCTCCCACTACAACAACAGCTGATGTTACAGCAACCACAGCGTCACCCACAACAACCACAGCGACTCCCATAACCACCACAGTGTCTCCCACAACAACCACAGCGGCTCCAACTACAACCACAGCGGCTCCCACTACAGCCACAGCGGCTTCCACTACAACCACAGCGGCTCCCACTACAACCACAGCTGATGTTACAACAACCACAGCGTCTCCCACAACAACCACAGCGACTCCCATAACAACCACAGTGTCTCCCACAACAACCACAGCGGCTCCAACTACAACCACAGCGGCTCACACTACAGCCACAGTGGCTTCCACTACAACCACAGCGGCTCCCACTACAACCACAGCGGCTCCCACTACAACCACAGTGGCTCCCACAACAACCACAGCAGCTCCAACTACAACCACAGCGGCTCACACTACAACCACAGCGTCAACCACAATTACCCCAGCTGCTCCCACAACAACCACAGCTGTTGGTACAACAACGACAGAGGCTCCCACTACAACCACAGCGGCTCCAACTACAACCACAGCTGCTCCCACTACAACGACTGCGGCAACCACAACGACCACAGCGGCTCCCACTACAACCACAGTGGCTCCCACAACAACCACAGAAGCTCCCACTACGACCACAGCAGCTCCCACTACATCCACTGCGGCTCCAACTACAACCACAGCGGCTCCCACTACAACCACAGTGGCTCCCACAACAACCACAGCGGCTCCTACTACAACCACAGCGGTTCCCACTACAACCACAGATGTTGGTACAACAACGACAGAGGCTCCCACTACGACTACAGCGGCTCCAACAACAACCACAGCGGCTCCCACCTCAACCAGTGCGGCAACCACAACGACCACAGCGGCTGCTAATACAACCACAGCGGCACCCACAACAACCCCAGCTGCTCCCACAACAACCACAGCTGTTGGTACAAAAACGACAGCGGCTCCCACTACAATCACAGCTGATGTTACAACAACGACAGAGGCTCACACTACGACCACAGAGGCTCCAACTACAACCACAGCGGCTTCCACTACAACCACAGCCGCTCCCACTACAACCACAGCGGCTCCCACTACAACCACAGCGGCTCCCACTACAACCACAGCGGCTCCCACTACAACCACAGTGGCTCCCACCACAACCACAGTGACTCCCACAACAACCACAGCAGCTCCCACTACAACCACAGCGTCACCCACAACAACCCCAGCTGCTCCCACAACAACTACAGCTGTTGTTACAACAACGACAGCGGCTTCCACTACAACCACAGCGGCTCCCACTACAACCACAGCGGCTCCCACTACAACCACAGCGGCTCCCACTACAACCACAGCGGCTCCCACTAAAACCACTGCGGCAACCACAACGACCAAAGTGGCTCCTACTACAACCACAGCGGCTCAAATTACAACCACAGCTGATGTTACAACAACCACAGTGTCACCCACAACAACGCCAGCTGCTCCCACAACAACCACAGCTGTGGGTACAACAACGACAGAGGCTCTCACTACGACCACAGCAGCTCCAACTACACCCACAGCGGCTCCCACTACAACCACTGCGGCAACCACAACGACCACAGCGGCTCCCACTACAACCACAACGGCTCCCACCACAACCACAGTGGCTCCCACAACAACCCCAGTTGCTCCCACAACAACCACAGCTGTTGTTACAACAACGACAGAGGCTCCCACTACGACCACAGCGTCACCCACAACAACCACAGCTGCTCCCACAACAACCACAGCTGTTGGTACAACAACGACAGCGGCTCCCACTACAACCACAGTGGCTCCCACAACAACCACAGCAGCTCCCACTACAACCACAGCGGCTCCCACTACAACCACTGCGGCTCCTACTAAAACCACAGCGGCTCCCACTACAACCACAGCTGATGTTACAACAACGACAGAGGCTCCCACTACGACCACAGCGGGTCCAACTACAACCACAGCGGCTTCCACTACAACCACAGCGGCTCCCACTACAACCACAGCGGCTCCCACTACAACCACAGCGGCTCCCACAACAACCACAGTGGCTCCCACAACAACCACAGCAGCTCCCACTACAACCACAGCGTCACCCACAACAACCCCAGCTGCTCCCACAACAACCACAGCTGTTGTTACAACAACGACAGAGGCTCCCACTACGACCACAGCGGCTCCAACTACAACCACAGCGGCTCCCACTACAACCACAGCGTCTACCACAACAACCACAGCGACTCCCATAACAACCACAGCGGCTCCCACAACAACAACTGTGTCTCCCATAACAACCACAGTGTCTCCCACAACAACCACAGTGGCTCCAACTACAACCACAGCGGCTCCTACTACAACCACAGCTGATGTTACAACAACGACAGAGGCTCCCACTACGACCACAGCGGCTCCAACTACAACCACAGCGGCTTCCACTACAACCACAGCGGCTCCCACTACGACCACAGCGGCTCCAACTACAACCACAGCGGCTCCCACTACAACCACAGCGTCTACCACAACAACCACAGCGACTCCCATAACAACCACAGCGGCTCCCACAACAACAACTGTGTCTCCCATAACAACCACAGTGTCTCCCACAACAACCACAGCGGCTCCAACTACAACCACAGCGGCTCCCACTACAACCACAGCTGATGTTACAACAGCGACAGAGGCTCCCACTACGACCACAGCGGCTCCAACTACAACCACAACGGCTTCCACTACAACCACAGCGGCTCCCACTACAACCACAGCGGTTCCAACTACAACCACAGCGGCTCCCACCACAACCACAGTGGCTCCCACAACAACCTCAGGAGCTCCCACTACAACCACAGCGTCACCCACAACAACCCCAGCTGCTCCCACAACAACCACAGCTGTTGTTACAACGACGACAGAGGCTACCACTACGACCACAGCCGCTCCAAAAACAACCACAGCGGCTCCCACTACAACCACTGCGGCAACCACAACGACCACATTGGCTCCTACTACAACCACAGCGGCTCCCACTACAACCACAGCTGATGTTACAACAACCACAGCCTCACCCACAACAACCCCAGCTGCTCCCACAACAACCACAGCTGTTGGTACAACAACGACAGAGGCTCTCACTACAACCACAGCGGCTCCCACTACAACCACAGCGGCTCCCACTACAGCCACAGCGGCTCCCACTACAGCCACAGCGGCTCCCACTAAATCCACATCGGCTCCCACTACAACCACAGTGTCTCCCACTACAACCACAGCGGCTCCCACTACAACCACAGCGTGTACCACAACAACCACAGCGACTCCCATAACAACCACAGCGGCTCCCACAACAACAACTGTGTCTCCCATAACAACCACAGTGTCTCCCACAACAACCACAGCGGCTCCAACTACAACCACAGCGGCTCCCACTACAGCCACAGCGGCTTCCACTACAACCACAGCGGCTCCCACTACAACCACAGCGGCTCCCACTACAACCACAGTGGCTCCCACTACAACCACAGCGGCTCCCACTACAACCACTGCGGCTCCTACTACAACCACAGCGGCTCCCACCACAACCACAGCTGATGTTACAACAACGACAGAGGCTCCCACTACGACCCCAGCGGCTCCAACTACAACCACAGCGGCTTCCACTACAACCACAGCGGCTCCCACTACAACCACAATTGCTCCCACAACAACCACAGCAGCTCCCACTACAACCACTGCGGCTCCCACTACAACCACAGCGTCACCCACAACAACCCCAGCTGCTCCCACAACAACCACAGCTGTTGTTACAACAACGACAGAGGCTCCCACTACGACCACAGCGGCTCCAACTACAACCACAGCGGCTCCCACTACAACCAGTGCAGCAACCACAACGACCAAAGCGGCTCCTACTACAACCACAGCGGCTCCCACTACAACCACAGCGGCTCCCACTACAACCACAGCGTCACCCACAACAACCCCAGCTGCTCCCACAACAACCACAGCTGTTGTTACAACAACGACAGAGGCTCCCACTACGACCAAAGCGGCTCCCACTACAACCACAGTGGCTCCCACAACAACCACAGCAGCTCCCACTACAACCACGGCAGCTCCCACTACAACCACTGCGGCTCCTACTACAACCACAGCGGCTCCCACTACAACCACAGCTGATGTTACAACAACGACAGAGGCTCCCACTACAACCACAGAGGCTCCCACTACAACCACAGCGGCTCCCACTACAACCACAGTGGCTCCCACAACAACCACAGCGGCTCCCACTACAACCACAGCTGATGTTACAACAACCACAGCGGCTCCTACAACAACCACAGCGGTTCCCACTACAACCACAGATGTTGGTACAACAACGACAGAGGCTCCCACTACGACTACAGCGGTTTCAACTACAACCACAGCGGCTCCCACTACAACCACTGCGGCAACCACAACGACCACAGCGGCTCCCACTACAACCACAGCGGCACCCACTACAGCCACAGCGTCTCCCACTTCATCCACATCGGCTCCCACTACAACCACAGTGGCTCCCACTACAACCACAGCGGCTTCCACTACAACCACAGCGGCTCCAACAACACCTACAGGAGCTTTGACAACCACAGCCATCCCCACAACAACCACAGATGCACACACAACAACCACAGATGCACCCACAACAACCACATCTTCTCAGGCAACAGCTACAGCAGCTGCGACAACCACAGCCATCCCCACAAAAAACACAGCCATCCCCACAGCAACCACAGCTTCAGCCATAACAACCACTGCTTTACCAACATCTTCTCTGACAACAACTACAGAAGCTACAACAGCTTCCTCTGCAACAACCAAAGATGTTCCCACAACAACAGCTGAGGCTCCAACCACCCAAGTCATCCTAACAACAACCACAGATGCACCCACAGCAACCACATTTTCTCTGACAAAAAGTACATCACCTCCCACAACCTCAACAGCTTCCCCTACATCAACCAGAGCTTCTCCCACAACAACGACAGCTGTAGCAACGACACCTACAGCTTCTGCTACAACAACAACACTTTTTGCTCCAACAACTACTGTTTCCCCAACCACCGCATCCACTGACCCTCCAAGAGCAAATGAAGGTGTACTTATTCTACAGTTCCGGCTGAATCGTAACTTTTTGGAAGCCTACAAAATGCCGAAGTCCAAGGAGTACCTTTATCTGGCTTTAAATGTCACAACTGAGGTATATGTTGATCATTAACATCAGTACGAATATTGAAATGGACATTTCAAACAAAACTTGCTTGTGAGTTATTTGTACGTATTACATATTTGGGGGTCCTTTAATTGCTTATTGTGTGCATTGATATCTTTCTACAGTTGAATCAAGGATACAAAGGAATATATCCTGTAATCTTCCTCAGATGCATCATCATCAGTTTCTGGTATGATTAGATTTCATTATGGTCCACATTTCTACAACTTACTTAATTGCAGGTAGAAGATGAGTATTAATCACATGTTAACCATTCTTTAATAATACTAATTCTACTAATAACAATAATAACTTTTATTGCATTTCACATCAATTCTATTATTTGATATTTAGGTCTGGATCTGTGGGTGTGACAACCAACTTAATCTTCACAAACCAGTCTGTGGTCCCTAACATTACAAATGTAGAGGACTCCCTCAAGACATCCATCAACAACTCGACAGTCTTCTTGGACATTGTTACTGGCAGTATCAATGCTGGTAAGGATTAATCTAAACACAATACGTATTAAAAATGGAACACATGATGATGGGGGAGGGGGGGGGGGGGGTGTAGAGTTGTTGGCCGATTAGCTGGCCTTTGGTATTGGGTTGACAAACAAAATTTAGTTGAGCAAGTTTTTCAGATTTCTAGAGTAATTCTGATGGTCCAAAACAAATATTTTTTTTCATACAGAACTCCAGAATAACACGACTACTACTACCACCGCAACCACATCTACAACCACAACTGTTCCCACAACATCGGCTACTGCTACGAAAACAACAGCTGCAGCTACAACAACCACAGCTATCCCAACAACAACCACAGCTGCTCCCACAAAAACAGCTGTTCCAACAACAACCACAGCAACACCAATGACATCTACAGCTGCGGCCTCAACAAATACAGCTGTGGCAACAACAACCACAGCTACACTCACAACAACCACAGCTTCTCCCACAACAACCACAACTGCTCTCACAACAACAGCTTCTCCCACAATAACCACAGCTTCTCCCACAACAACCACAGCTGCTGATACAACGACCACAGCTTCTCCCACAACAACCACAGCGGCAACCACAACGACCACAGCGGCTCCAACTACAACCACAGCGGATCCCACAACAACCACAGCGTCTCCCACAACAACCACTATGGCAACCACAACGACCACAGCGGCACCCACTACAACCACAGCGTCTCCCACTACAACAGCTCCCATAGCAACAACAAAAGCTGGTGTAACAACATCCACTGCTGGCCCTACCACAGCGGTAAACACTACAACCACTGCGGCTCCTACTACAACCACAGCGGCTCCCACAACAACCACTGCGGCTCCCACTACAACCACAGCGGCTCCCACTACAACCACAGCAGCTCCCACTACATCTACAGCGACTCCCACAACGACCACAGTGGCTCCCACTACAACCACTGCGTCTCCCACAACAACAACAGCGGCTCCCACAACGACCACAGCTGATGTTACAACACCCACAGTGTCTCCCACTACAACCACAGCGGCTCCCACTACAGCCACAGCTGCTCCCACCACAACCACAGCGGCTCCCACGACAACCAAAGCAGCTCCCACTACAACCACAGCGGCTCAAACTACAACCACAGCGTCACCCACAACAACCCCAGCTGCTCCCACAACAACCACAGCTGTTGTTACAACAACGACAGAGGCTCCCACTACGACCACAGCGGCTCCAACTACAACCACAGCGGCTCCCACTACAACCACTGCGACAACCACAACGACCACAGCGGCTCCTACTACAACCACAGCGGCTCCCACTACAACCACAGCTGATGTTACAACAACCACAGCGTCACCCAAAACAACCCCAGCTGCTCCCACAACAACCACAGCTGCTCCCACAACAACCACAGCTGTTGGTACAACAACGACAGAGGCTCCCACTACGACCACAGCGGCTCCCACTACGACCACAGCGGCTCCCACTACAACCACTGCGGCAACCACAACGACCACAGCGGCTCCCACTACATCCACATCGGCTCCCACTTCAACCACTGCGGCAACCACAACGACCACAACGGCTGCTACTACAACCACAGCGGCTCCCACTACAACCACAGCTGATGTTACAACAACCACAGCGTCACCCACAACAACCCCAGCTGCTCCCACAACAACCACAGATGTTGGTACAACAACGACAGAGGCTCCAACTACGACCACAGCGGCTCCAACTACAACCACAGCGGCTCACACTACAACCACTGCGGCCACCACAACGACCAGAGCGGCTCCCACTACAACTACAGCGGCTCCCACTACATCCACATCGGGTCCCACTACAACCACAGTGGCTCCCACTACAACTACAGCGGCTCCCACTACAACCACAGCGTCTCCCACAACAACCACAGCGAATCCGATAACAACCACAGCGGCTCCCACAACAACAACTGTGTCTCCCACAACAACCACAGTGTCTCCCACAACAACCACAGCAGCTCCAACTACAACCACAGCGGCTCCCACTACAACCACAGTGGCTCCCACAACAACCACAGCAGCTCCTACTACAAACACAGCAGCTCCCACTACAACCAGAGCGTCACCCACAACAACCCCAGTTGCTCCCACAACAACCACAGCTGTTGGTACAACAACGACAGAGGCTCCAACTACAATCACAGTGGCTCCAACTACAACGACAGCAGCTTCCACTACAACCACAGCGGCTCCCACTACAGCCACAGCGGCTTCCACTACAACCACAGCGGCTCCCACTACAACCACAGCGGCTCCCACTACAGCCACAGTGACTCCCACAACAACCACAGCAGCTCCCACTACAACCACAGCGGCTCCCACTACAACCACAGCTGATGTTACAACAACGACAGAGGCTCCCACTATGACCACAGCGGCTCCAACTACAACCACAGCGGCTTCCACTACAACCACAGCGGCTCCCACTACAACCACAGCGGCTCCCACTACAACCACAGTGGCTCCCACAACAACCACAGCAGCTCACACTACAACCACATCGGCTCCCACTACAACCACAGCGTCACTCACAACAACCCCAGCTGCTCCCACAACAACCACAGCTGTTGTTACAACAACGACAGAGGCTCCCACTACGACCACAGCGGCTCTTACTACAACCACAGCGGCTCCCGCTACAACCACAGCTGATGTTACATCAACCACAGCGGCTCCCACTACAACCAATGCGGCAACCACAACGACCACAGCGGCTCCCACTACAACCACAGCGGCTCCCACTACAGCCACAGCGGCTCCCACTACATCCACATCGGCTCCCACTACAACCACAGCGGCTCCCACTACAACCATAGCGGCTCCCACTACAACCACTGCGGGAACCACAACGACCACAGCGGCTCCTACTACAACCACAGCGGCTCCCACTACAGCCACAGCGGCTCCCACTACAGGCACAGCGGCTCCCACTACATCCACATCGGCTCCCACTACAACCACAGCGGCACCCACTACAACCACAGCGTCTCCAACAACAACCACAGCGTCTCCAACAACAACCACAGCGACTCCCATAACAACCACAGCGGCCCCCACAACAACAACTGTGTCGCCCACAACAACCACAGTGTCTCCCACAAACACCATAGCGGCACCAACTACAACCACAGCGGCTTCCACTACAACCACAGCTGCTCCCACTACAACCACAGTGACAACAGCGGCTCCCACTACAACCACAGCGGCTCCCACTACAGCCACAGCGGCTCCCACTACATCCACATCGGCTCCAACTACAACCACAGTTGCTCCCACTACAACCACAGCGGCTCCCACTACAGCCACAGCGGCTCCCACTACATCCACATCGGCTCCCACTACAACCACAGCGTCTCCCACAACAACCACAGCGACTCCCATAACAACCACAGCGGCTCCCACAACAACAACTGTGTCTCCCACAACAACCACAGTGTCTCCCACAACAACCACAGCGGCTCCCACTACATCCACAGCGGCTCCCACTAAAACCACTGCGGCTGCGTCTACAACCACAGCGGCTCCCACTACAACCACAGCTGATGTTACAACAACGACAGAAGCTCCCACTAAGACCACAGCGGCTCCAACTACAACCACAGCGGCTTCCACTACAACCACAGGGGCCCTCACTACAACCACAGCTGCTCCCACAACAACCACAGTGTCTCCCACAACAACCACAGCGGCTCCCACTACAGCCACAGGGGCTCCCACTAAAACCACTGCGGCTCCGTCTTTAACCACAGCGGCTCAAACTACAACCACAGCTGATGTTACAACAACGACAGAGGCTCCCACTAAGACCACAGCGGCTCCAACTACAACCACAGCGGCTTCCACTACAACCACAGTGGCCCTCACTACAACCACAGCGGCTCCCACTACAACCACCGTGGCTCCCACAACAACCACAGCGGCTCCTACTACAACCACAGCGGCTCCCACTACAACCACAGCTGATGTTACAACAACTACAGCGTCACCCACAACAACCCCAGCTGCTCCCACAACAACCGCAGATGTTGGTACAACAACGACAGAGGCTCCCACTACGACTACAATGGCTCCAACTACAACCACAGAGGCTCCCACTACAACCACTGAGGCAACCACAACGATCACAACGGCTCCCACTACAACCACAGGGGCTCCCACTACAGCCACAGCGGCTCCAACTACATCCACATCGGCTCCCACTACAACCACAGTGGCTCCCACTACAACCACAGCGGCTACCACTACAACCACAGCCACTCCCATAACAATCACAATGGCTCCCACAACAACAACTGTGTCTCCCACAACAACCACAGCGGATCCAACTACAACCACAGCGGCTTCCACTACAACCACAGCGGCTCCCAACACAGCCACAGCGGCTTCCATTACAACCACAACGGCTCCCACTACAACCACAGCGGCTCCCACTACAACCACAGCGGCTCCCACTACAACCACAGCGGCTCCCACTACAACCACAGTGGCTCCCACAACAACCACAGCAGCTCCCACTACAACCACTGCGGCTCCTACTACAACCACAGCAGCTCCAACTACAACCACAGCTGATGTTACAACAACAACAGAGGCTCCCACTACGACCACAGCGGCTCCAACTACAACCACAGCGGCTTCCACTACAACCACAGCGGCTCCCACTACAACAACAGCGGCTCCAACTACAACCACAGCGGCTCCCACTACAACCACAGTGGCTCCCACAACAACCACAGCAGCTCCCACTACAATCACAGCGGCTCCCACTACAACCACAGCGTCACCCACAACAACCCCAGCTGCTCCCACAACAACCACAGTTGTTGTTACAACAACGACAGCGGCTCCAACTACAACCACAGCGGCTCCCACTACAACCACTGCGGCAACCACAACGACCACAGCGGCTCCCACTACATCCACATCGGCTCCCACTACAACCACTGCGGCAACCACAACGACCACAGCGGCTGCTACTACAACCACAGCGGCTCCCACTACAACCACAGCTGTTGGTAAAACAACGACAGAGGCTCCCACTACGACCACAGCGGCTCCAACTACAGCCACAGCGGCTCCCACTACATCCACATCGGCTCCCACTACAACCACAGCGTCTCCCACAACAACCACAGCGACTCCCATAACAACAACAGCGGCTCCCACAACAACAACTGTGTCTCCCACAACAACCACAGTGTCTCCCACAACAACCACAGCGGCTCCCACTACATCCACAGCGGCTCCCACTAAAACCACTGCGGCTGCGTCTACAACCACAGCGGCTCCCACTACAACCACAGCTGATGTTACAACAACGACAGAAGCTCCCACTAAGACCACAGCGGCTCCAACTACAACCACAGCGGCTTCCACTACAACCACAGGGGCCCTCACTACAACCACAGCTGCTCCCACAACAACCACAGTGTCTCCCACAACAACCACAGCGGCTCCCACTACAGCCACAGGGGCTCCCACTAAAACCACTGCGGCTCCGTCTTCAACCACAGCGGCTCAAACTACAACCACAGCTGATGTTACAACAACGACAGAGGCTCCCACTAAGACCACAGCGGCTCCAACTACAACCACAGCGGCTTCCACTACAACCACAGCGGCCCTCACTACAACCACAGCGGCTCCCACTACAACCACCGTGGCTCCCACAACAACCACAGCGGCTCCTACTACAACCACAGCGGCTCCCACTACAACCACAGCTGATGTTACAACAACTACAGCGTCACCCACAACAACCCCAGCTGCTCCCACAACAACCGCAGATGTTGGTACAACAACGACAGAGGCTCCCACTACGACTACAATGGCTCCAACTACAACCACAGAGGCTCCCACTACAACCACTGAGGCAACCACAACGATCACAACGGCTCACACTACAACCACAGGGGCTCCCACTACAGCCACAGCGGCTCCCACTACATCCACATCGGCTCCCACTACAACCACAGTGGCTCCCACTACAACCACAGCGGCTACCACTACAACCACAGCCACTCCCATAACAATCACAATGGCTCCCACAACAACAACTGTGTCTCCCACAACAACCACAGCGGATCCAACTACAACCACAGCGGCTTCCACTACAACCACTGCGGCAACCACAACGACCACAGCGGCTGCTACTACAACCACAGCGGCTCCCACTACAACCACAGCTGTTGGTACAACAACGACAGAGGCTCCCACTACGACCACAGCGGCTCCAACTACAACCACAGCGGCTCCCACTACAACCACTGCGGCAACCACAACGACCACAGCTGCTCCCACTACAACCACAGCGGCTCCCACTACAGCCAGAGTGGCTCCCACTACATCCACATCGGCTCCCACTACAACCACAGCGGCTCCCACTACAACCACAGCGTCTCCCACAACAACCACAGTGACTCCCACTACAACCACTGCGGCTCCTACTACAACCACAGCGGCTCCAACTACAACCACAGCTGATGTTACAACAACAACAGAGGCTCCCACTACGACCACAGCGGCTCCAACTACAACCACAGCGGCTTCCACTACAACCACAGCGGCTCCCACTACAACAACAGCGGCTCCCACTACAACCACAGCGGCTCCCACTACAACCACAGTGGCTCCCACAACAACCACAGCAGCTCCCACTACAACCACAGCGGCTCCCACTACAACCACAGCGTCACCCACAACAACCCCAGCTGCTCCCACAACAACCACAGTTGTTGTTACAACAACGACAGCGGCTCCAACTACAACCACAGCGGCTCCCACTACAACCACTGCGGCAACCACAACGACCACAGCGGCTCCCACTACATCCACATCGGCTCCCACTACAACCACTGCGGCAACCACAACGACCACAGCGGCTGCTACTACAACCACAGCGGCTCCCACTACAACCACAGCTGTTGGTACAACAACGACAGAGGCTCCCACTACGACCACAGCGGCTCCAACTACAACCACAGCGGCTCCCACTACAACCACTGCGGCAACCACAACGACCACAGCTGCTCCCACTACAACCACAGCGGCTCCCACTACAGCCACAGCGGCTCCCACTACATCCACATCGGCTCCCACTACAACCACAGCGGCTCCCACTACAACCACAGCGTCTCCCACTACAACCACAGTGGCTCCCACTACAACCACAGCGGCTCCCACTACAACCACTGCGGCTCCTACTACAACCACAGCGGCTCCAACTACAACCACAGCTGATGTTACAACAACTACAGAGGCTCCCACTACGAACACAGCGGCTCCAACTACAACGACAGCGGCTCCCACTACAACCACTGCGGCAACCACAACGACCACAACTTCTCCCACTACAACCACAGGGGCTCCCACTACAACCACAGCGGCTCCCACTAAAACCACAGCGGCTCCCAATACAACCACAGCGAATCCCACTACAACCACAGTGGCTCCCACAACAACCACAGCAGCTCCCACTACAACCACACCGGCTCCCACTACGACCACAGCGTCTACCACAACAACCCCAACTGCTCCTTCAACAACCACAGCTGTTGTTACAACAACGACAGAGACTCCCACCACGACCACAGCGGCTCCAACTACAACCACAGCGGCTCCCACTACAACCACTGCGGCAACCACAACGACCACAGCGGCTCCTACTACAACCACAGCGGCTCCCACTACAACCACAGCTGATGTTAGAACAACCACAGCGGCTCCCACTACAACCACAGCTGATGTTACAACAACCACAGCGGCTCCCACAACAACCACAGCTGATGTTACAACAACGACAGAGACTCCCACTACGACCACAGCGGCTCCAACTACAACCACAGCGGCTCCCACTACAACCACAGCGGCTCCCACTACAACCACAGCTGATGTTACAACAACCACTGTGTCACCCACAACAACCCCAGCTGTTCCCACAACAACCACAGCTGTTGGTACAACAACGACAGAGGCTCCCACTACGACCACAGCGGCTCCAACTACAACCACAGAGGCTCCCACTACAACCACTGCGGCAACCACAACGACCACAGCGGCTCCCACTACATCCACATCGGCTCCCACTACAACCACTGCGGCAACCACAACGACCACAGCGGCTGCTACTACAACCACAGCGGCTCCCACTACAACCACAGCTGTTGGTACAACAACGACAGCGGCTCCCACTACGACAACAGCGACTCCAACTACAACCACAGCGGCTCCCACTACAACCACTGCGGCAACCACAACGACCACAGCGGCTCCCACTACAACCACAGCTGCTCCCACTACATCCACAGCAGCTCCCACTACATCCACATCGGCTCCCACTACAACCAGAGCGGCTCCCAATACAACCACAGCGTCTCCCACAACAACCACAGTGACTCCCACTACAACCACAGTGGCTCCCACAACAACCACAGCAGCTCCCACTACAACCACAGCGGCTCCCACTAAAACCACTGCGGCTCCTACTACAACCACAGCGGCTCCCACTACAACCACAGCTGATGTTACAACAACCACAGCGTCAACCACAACAACCCCAGCTGCTCCCACAACAACCACAGCGGGTCCCACTACAACCACAGCGGCTCCCACTACAACCACAGTGGCTCCCACTACAACTACAGCGGCTCTCACTACAACCACAGCGTCTCCCACAACAACCACAGCGACTCCGATAACAACCACAGCGGCTCCCACAACAACAACTGTGTCTCCCACAACAACCACAGTGTCTCCCACAACAACCACAGCGGCTCCAACTACAACCACAGCGGCTCCCACTACAGCCACAGCGGCTTCCCCTACAACCACAGCGGCTCCCACTACAACCACAGTGGCTCCCACAACAACAACAGCAGCTCCCACTACAACCACAGCGGCTCCCACTACAACCACAGCGTCACCCACAACAACCCTATTTGCTCCCACAACCACCACAGCTGTTGTTACAACAAATACAGAGGCTCCCACTATGACCACAGCGGCTCCAACTACAACCACAGCGGCTCCAACTACAACCACTGCGGCAACCACAACGACCACAGCTGATGTTCCAACAACCACAGCGTCACCCACAACAACCCCAGTTGCTCCCGAAACAACCACAGCTGTTGGTACAACAAAGACAGAGGCTCCCACTACGATCACAGTGGCTCCGACTACAACCACAGCGGCTTCCACTACAACCACAACGGCTCCCAAAACAACCACAGCGGCTCCCACCACAACCACAGTGGCTCCCATCACAACCACAGCAGCTCCCACTACAACCACAGCGGCTCCCACTACAACCACTGCGGCTCCTACTACAACCACAGCGGCTGCCACTACAACCACAGCTGATGTTACAACAACGACAGAGGCTCCCACTACGACCACAGCGGCTTCCACTACAACCACAGCGGCTCCCACTACAACCACAGCGAATCCCACTACAACCACAGTGGCTCCCACAACAACCACAGCGGGTCCTACTACAACCACAGCGGCTCCCACTACAACCACAGCTGATGTTACAACAACCACAGCGGCTCCCACAACAACCACAGCTGATGTTACAACAACGACAGAGACTCCCACTACGACCACAGCGGCTCCAACTACAACCACAGCGGCTCCCACTACAACCACAGCGGCTCCCACTACAACCACAGCTGATGTTACAACAACCACTGTGTCACCCACAACAACCCCAGCTGTTCCCACAACAACCACAGCTGTTGGTACAACAACGACAGAGGCTCCCACTACGACCACAGCGGCTCCAACTACAACCACAGCGGCTCCCACTACAACCACTGCGGCAACCACAACGACCACAGCGGCTCCCACTACATCCACATCGGCTCCCACTACAACCACTGCGGCAACCACAACGACCACAGCGGCTGCTACTACAACCACAGCGGCTCCCACTACAACCACAGCTGTTGGTACAACAACGACAGCGGCTCCCACTACGACAACAGCGGCTCCAACTACAACCACAGCGGCTCCCACTACAACCACTGCGGCAACCACAACGACCACAGCGGCTCCCACTACATCCACATCGGCTCCCACTACAACCACTGCGGCAACCACAACAACCACAGCGGCTGCTACTACAACCACAGCGGCTCCCACTACAACCACAGCTGTTGGTACAACAACGACAGCGGCTCCCACTACGACAACAGCGACTCCAAATACAACCACAGCGGCTCCCATTACAACCACTGCGGCAACCACAACGACCACAGCGGCTCCCACTACAACCACAGCTGCTCCCACTACATCCACAGCAGCTCCCACTACATCCACATCGGCTCCCACTACAACCAGAGCGGCTCCCAATACAACCACAGCGTCTCCCACAACAACCACAGTGACTCCCACTACAACCACAGTGGCTCCCACAACAACCACAGCAGCTCCCACTACAACCACAGCGGCTCCCACTAAAACCACTGCGGCTCCTACTACAACCACAGCGGCTCCCACTACAACCACAGCTGATGTTACAACAACCACAGCGTCAACCACAACAACCCTAGCTGCTCCCACAACAACCACAGCTGATGTTACAACAACCACAGCGTCAACCACAACAACCCCAGCTGCTCCCACTACAACCACAGCGGCTCCCACTACAACCACAGTGGCTCCCACTACAACTACAGCGGCTCCCACAAAAACCACAGCGTCTCCCACAACAACCACAGCGACTCCGATAACAACCACAGCGGCTCCCACAACAACAACTGTGTCTCCCACAACAACCACAGTGTCTCCCACAACAACCACAGCGACTCCGATAACAACCACAGTGGCTCCCACAACAACAACAGCAGCTCCCACTACAACCACAGCGGCTCCCACTACAACCACAGCGTCACCCACAACAACCCTATTTGCTCCCACAACCACCACAGCTGTTGTTACAACAACGACAGAGGCTCCCACTATGACCACAGCGGCTCCAACTACAACCACAGCGGCTCCAACTACAACCACTGCGGCAACCACAACGACCACAGCTGATGTTCCAACAACCACAGCGTCACCCACAACAACCCCAGTTGCTCCCACAACAACCACAGCTGTTGGTACAACAAAGACAGAGGCTCCCACTACGATCACAGTGGCTCCGACTACAACCATAGCGGCTTCCACTACAACCACAACGGATCACAAAACAACCACAGCGGCTCCCACCACAACCACAGTGGCTCCCATCACAACCACAGCAGCTCCCTCTACAACCACAGCGGCTCCCACTACAACCACTGCGGCTCCTACTACAACCACAGCGGCTGCCACTACAACCACAGCTGATGTTACAACAACGACAGAGGCTCCCACTACGACCACAGCGGCTTCCACTACAACCACAGCGGCTCCCACTACAACCACAGCGAATCCCACTACAACCACAGTGGCTCCCACAACAACCACAGCGGGTCCTACTACAACCACAGCGGCTCCCACTACAACCACAGCTGATGTTACAACAACCACAGCGGCTCCCACAACAACCACAGCTGATGTTACAACAACGACAGAGACTCCCACTACGACCACAGCGGCTCCAACTACAACCACAGCGGCTCCCACTACAACCACAGCGGCTCCCACTACAACCACAGCTGATGTTACAACAACCACTGTGTCACCCACAACAACCCCAGCTGTTCCCACAACAACCACAGCTGTTGGTACAACAACGACAGAGGCTCCCACTACGACCACAGCGGCTCCAACTACAACCACAGCGGCTCCCACTACAACCACTGCGGCAACCACAACGACCACAGCGGCTCCCACTACATCCACATCGGCTCCCACTACAACCACTGCGGCAACCACAACGACCACAGCGGCTGCTACTACAACCACAGCGGCTCCCACTACAACCACAGCTGTTGGTACAACAACGACAGCGGCTCCCACTACGACAACAGCGGCTCCAACTACAACCGCAGCGGCTCCCACTACAACCACTGCGGCAACCACAACGACCACAGCGGCTCCCACTACAACCACAGCTGCTCCCACTACATCCACAGCAGCTCCCACTACATCCACATCGGCTCCCACTACAACCAGAGCGGCTCCCAATACAACCACAGCGTCTCCCACAACAACCACAGTGACTCCCATAACAACCACAGCGGCTCCCACAACAACAACTGTGTCTCCCACAACAACCACAGTGTCTCCCACAACAACCACAGCGGCACCAACTACAACCACAGCGGCTCCGAATACAGCCACAGCAGCTTCCACTACAACCACAGCGGCTCCCACTACAACCACAGCGGCTCCCACTACAACCACAGCGGCTCCCACTACAACCACAGTGGCTCCCACACCAACCACAGCAGCTCCCACTAAAACCACTGCGGCTCCTACTACAACCACAGCGGCTCCCACTACAACCACAGCTGATGTTACAACAACCACAGCGTCAAGCACAACAACCCCAGCTGCTCCCACAACAACCACAGCGGGTCCCACTACAACCACAGCGGCTCCCACTACAACCACAGTGGCTCCCACTACAACTACAGCGGCTCCCACTACAACCACAGCGTCTCCCACAACAACCACAGCGACTCCGATAACAACCACAGCGGCTCCCACAACAACAACTGTGTCTCCCACAACAACCACAGTGTCTCCCACAACAACCACAGCGGCTCCAACTACAACCACAGCGGCTCCCACTACAGCCACAGCGGCTTCCCCTACAACCACAGCGGCTCCCACTACAACCACAGTGGCTCCCACAACAACAACAGCAGCTCCCACTACAACCACAGCGGCTCCCACTACAACCACAGCGTCACCCACAACAACCCTATTTGATCCCACAACCACCACAGCTGTTGTTACAACAATGACAGAGGCTCCCACTACGACCACAGCGGCTCCAACTACAACCACAGCGGCTCCAACTACAACCACTGCGGCAACCACAACGACCACAGCGGCTCCAACTACAACCACAGCGGCTCCTACTACAACCACAGCTGATGTTCCAACAACCACAGCGTCACCCACAACAACCCCAGTTGCTCCCACAACAACCACAGCTGTTGGTACAACAAAGACAGAGGCTCCCACTACGATCACAGTGGCTCCGACTACAACCACAGCGGCTTCCACTACAACCACAACGGCTCCCAAAACAACCACAGCGGCTCCCACCACAACCACAGTGGCTCCCATCACAACCACAGCAGCTCCCACTACAACCACAGCGGCTCCCACTACAACCACTGCGGCTCCTACTACAACCACAGCGGCTGCCACTACAACCACAGCTGATGTTACAACAACGACAGAGGCTCCCACTACGACCACAGCGGCTTCCACTACAACCACAGCGGCTCCCACTACAACCACAGCGAATCCCACTACAACCACAGTGGCTCCCACAACAACCACAGCGGGTCCTACTACAACCACAGCGGCTCACACTACAACCACAGCTGATGTTACAACAACTACAGCGTCACCCACAACAACCCCAGCTACTCCCACAACAACCACAGATGTAGGTACAACAACGACAGAGGCTCCCACTACGACTACAGCGGCTCCAACTACAACCACAGTGGCTCCCACTACAACCACTGCGGCAACCACAACGACCACAGCGGCTCCCAATACAACCACAGGGGCTCCCACTACATCCGCAGCGGCTCCCACTACATCCACATCGGCTCCCACTACAACCACAGTGGCTCCCACTACATCCACAGCGGCTCCCACTACAACCACAGCGGCTCCAACTACAACCACAGCGGCTCCCACTACAACCACAGCGGCTCCCACTACAACCACAGTGGCTCCCACAACAACCACAGCTAATCCCACAACAACCACAGCTGTTGTTACAACAACGACAGCAGCTCCCACCACGACCACAGCGGCTCCAACTACAACCACAGCGGCTCCCACTACAACCACTGCGTTAACCACAACGACCACAGCGGCTCCAACTACAACCACAGCGGCTCCCACTACAACCACAGCTGATGTTACAACAACCACAGCGTCACCCACAACAACCCCAGCTGCTCCCACAACAACCACAGCTGTTGTTACAACAACGACAGAGGCTCCCACTACGACCACAACGGCTCCAACTACAACCACAGCGGCTCCTACTACAACCACTGCGGCAACCACAACGACCACAGCGGCTCCCACTACAACCACAGCGGCTCCCACTACAACCACAGCGTCTCCCACAACAACCACAGCGACTCCGATAACAACCACAGCGGCTCCTACAACAACAACTGTGTCTCCCGCAACAACCAGAGTGTCTCCCACAACAACCACAGCGGCTCCAACTACAACCACAGCGGCTCCCACTACAGCCACAGCGGCTTCCAATACAACCACAGCGGCTCCCACTAAAACCACAGCGGCTCCCACTACAACCACAGTGGCTCCCACAACAACCACAGCGGGACCTACTACAACCACAGCGGCTCACACTACGACCACAGCGGCTCCAACTACAACCACAGCGGCTCCCACTACAACCACTACGGCAACCACAATGACCACAGCGGCTCCCACTACATCCACATCGGCTCCCACTACAACCACTGCGGCAACCACAACGACCACAGCGGCTGCTACTACAACCACAGCGGCTCCCACTACAACCACAGCTGTTGGTACAACAACGACAGCGGCTCCCACTACGACCACAGCGGCTCCAACTACAACCACAGCGGCTCCCACTACAACCACTGCGGCAACCACAACGACCACAGCGGCTCCCACTACAACCACAGCTGCTCCCACTACAACCACAGCTGCTCCCACTACAGCCACAGCGGCTCCCACTACATCCACATCGGCTCCCATTACAACCACAGCGGCTCCCAAAACAACAACTGTGTCTCCCACAACAACCACAGTGTCTCCCACAACAACCACAGCGGCACCAACTACAACCACAGCGGCTCCCACTACAGCCACAGCAGCTTCCACTACAACCACAGCGGCTCCCACTACAACCACAGCGGCTCCCGCTACAACCACAGTGGCTCCCACAACAACCACAGCAGCTCCCACTACAACCACAGCGGCTCCCACTAAAACCACTGCGGCTCCTACTACAACCACAGCGGCTCCCACTACAACCACAGCTGATGTTACAACAACCACAGCGTCAACCACAACAACCCCAGCTGCTCCCACAACAACCACAGCTGTTGGTACAACAACGACAGAGATTCCCACTACGACCACAGCTGCTATAACTACAACCACAGCGGCTCCCACTACAACCACTGCGACAACTACAACGACCACAGCGACTCCGATAACAACCACTGCGGCTCCCACAACAACAACTGTGTCTCCCACAACAACCACAGTGTCTCCCACAACAACCACAGCGGCTCCAACTACAATCACAGTGGCTCCCACTACAGCCACAGCGGCTTCCCCTACAACCACAGCGGCTCCCACTACAACCACAGTGGCTCCCACTACAACCACAGTGGCTCCCACAACAACAACAGCAGCTCCCACTACCACCACAGCGTCACCCACAACAACCCTAGCTGCTCCCACAACCACCACAGCTGTTGTTACAACAACGACAGAGGCTCCCACTACGACCACAGCGGCTCCAACTACAACCACAGCGGCTCCCACTACAACCACTGTGGCAACCACAACGACCACAGCGGCTCCAACTACAACCACAGCGGCTCCCACTACAACCACTGCGGCAACCACAACGACCACAGCGGCTCCAACTACAACCACAGCGGCTCCCACTACAACCACAGCTGATGTTACAACAACCACAGCGACAGAGGCTCCCACTACGATCACAGTGGCTCCAACTACAACCACAGTGGCTCCCACTACAACCACAGCGGCTTCCACTACAACCACAACGGCTCCAACTACAACCAGAGCGGCTCCCACTACAACCACAGCTGCTCCCACTACATCCACAGCGGCTCCCAGTACATCCACAGCGGCTCCCAATACAACCACAGCGTCTCCCACAACAACCACAGCGTCTCCCACAACAACCACAGCGGATCCAACTACAACCACAGCGGCTCCCACTACAGCCACAGCGACATCCGATACAACCACAACGGCTTCCACTACAACCACAACGGCTCCAACTACAACCACAGCGGCTCCCACTACAACCACAGCTGCTCCCACTACATCCACATCGGCTCCCACTACAACCACATCGGCTCCCACTACAACCACAGCAGCTCCCAATACAACCACAGCGTCTCCCACAACAACCACAGTGACTCCCATAACAACCACAGCGGCTCCCACAACAACAACTGTGTCTCCCACAACAACCACAGTGTCTCCCACAACAACCACAGCGGCACCAACTACAACCACAGCGGCTCCTACTACAGCCACAGCAGCTTCCACTACAACCACAGCGGCTCCCACTACAACCACAGCGGCTCCCACTACAACCACAGTGGCTCCCACAACAACCACAGCAGCTCCCACTACAACCACAGCGGCTCCCACTAAAACCACTGCGGCTCCTACTACAACCACAGCGGCTCCCACTACAACCACAGCTGATGTTACAACAACCACAGCGTCAACCACAACAACCCCAGCTGCTCCCACAACAACCACAGCTGTTGGTACAACAACGACAGAGATTCCCACTACGACCACAGCTGCTCCAACTACAACCACAGCGGCTCCCACTACAACCACTGCGGCAACCACAACGACCACAGCGGCTCCCACTACAACCACAGTGGCTCCCACTACAACTACAGCGGCTCCCACTACAACCACAGCGTCTCCCACAACAACCACAGCGACTCCGATAACAACCACAGCGGCTCCCACAACAACAACTGTGTCTCCCACAACAACCACAGTGTCTCCCACAACAACCACAGCGGCTCCAACTACAACCACAGCGGCTCCCACTACAGCCACAGCGGCTTCCCCTACAACCACAGCGGCTCCCACTACAACCACAGTGGCTCCCACAACAACAACAGCAGCTCCCACTACAACCACAGCGGCTCCCACTACAACCACAGCGTCACCCACAACAACCCTATTTGCTCCCACAACCACCACAGCTGTTGTTACAACAACGACAGAGGCTCCCACTACGACCACTGCGGCTCCAGCTACAACCACAGCGGCTCCCACTACAACCACTGCGGCAACCACAACGACCACTGCGGCAACCACAACGACCACAGCGGCTCCAACTACAACCACAGCGGCTCCCACTACAACCACTGCGGCAACCACAACGACCACAGCGGCTCCAACTACAACCACAGCGGCTCCCACTACAACCACAGCTGATGTTACAACAACCACAGCGACAGAGGCTCCCACTACGATCACAGTGGCTCCAACTACAACCACAGTGTCTCCCACAACAACCACAGCGGCACCAACTACAACCACAGCGGCTCCTACTACAGCCACAGCAGCTTCCACTACAACCACAGCGGCTCCCACTAAAACCACTGCGGCTCCCAGTACATCCACATCGGCTCCCACTACAACCACAGCGGCTCCCAATACAACCACAGCGTCTCCCACAACAACCACAGTGACTCCCATAACAACCACAGCGGCTCCCACAACAACAACTGTGTCTCCCACAACAACCACAGTGTCTCCCACAACAACCACAGCGGCACCAACTACAACCACAGCGGCTCCTACTACAGCCACAGCAGCTCCCACTACAACCACAGCGGCTCCCACTAAAACCACTGCGGCTCCTACTACAACCACAGCGGCTCCCACTACAACCACAGCTGATGTTACAACAACCACAGCGTCAACCACAACAACCCCAGCTGCTCCCACAACAACCACAGCTGTTGGTACAACAACGACAGAGATTCCCACTACGACCACAGCTGCTCCAACTACAACCACAGCGGAACCCACTACAACCACTGCGGCAACCACAACGACCACAGCGGCTCCCACTACAACCACATTGGCTCCCACTACAATCACAGCGGCTCCCACTAAAACCACTGCGGCTCCTACTACAACCACAGCGGCTCCCACTACAACCACAGCTGATGTTACAACAACCACAGCGTCAACCACAACAACCCCAGCTGCTCCCACAACAACCACAGCTGTTGGTACAACAACGACAGAGATTCCCACTACGACCACAGCTGCTCCAACTACAACCACAGGGGCTCCCAATACAACCACTGCGGCAACCACAACGACCACAGCGGCTCCCACTACAACCACAGTGGCTCCCACTACAACTACAGCGGCTCCCACTACAACCACAGCGTCTCCCACAACAACCACAGCGACTCCGTTAACAACCACAGCGGCTCCCACAACAACAACTGTGTCTCCCACAACAACCACAGTGTCTCCCACAACAACCACAGCGGCTCCAACTACAACCACAGCGGCTCCCACTACAGCCACAGCGGCTTCCCCTACAACCACAGCGGCTCCCACTACAACCACAGTGGCTCCCACAACAACAACAGCAGCTCCCACTACAACCACAGCGGCTCCCACTACAACCACAGCGTCACCCACAACAACCCTATTTGCTCCCACAACCACCACAGCTGTTGTTACAACAACGACAGAGGCTCCCACTACGACCACAGCGGCTCCAGCTACAACCAAAGCGGCTCCCACTACAACCACTGCGGCAACCACAACGACCACAGCGGCTCCAACTACAACCACAGCGGCTCCCACTACAACCACTGCGGCAACCACAACGACCACAGCGGCTCCAACTACAACCACAGCGGCTCCCACTACAACCACAGCTGATGTTACAACAACCACAGCGACAGATGCTCCCACTACGATCACAGTGGCTCCAACTACAACCACAGTGGCTCCCACTACAACCACAGCGGCTTCCACTACAACCACAACGGCTCCAACTACAACCACAGCGGCTCCCACTACAACCACAGCTGCTCCCACTACATCCACAGCGGCTCCCAGTACATCCACATCGGCTCCCACTACAACCACAGCGGCTCCCAATACAACCACAGCGTCTCCCACAACAACCACAGTGACTCCCATAACATCCACAGCGGCTCCCACAACAACAACTGTGTCTCCCACAACAACCACAGTGTCTCCCACAACAACCACAGCGGCACCAACTACAACCACAGCGGCTCCTACTACAGCCACAGCAGCTTCCACTACAACCACAGCGGCTCCCACTACAACCACAGCGGCTCCCACTACAACCACAGTGGCTCCCACAACAAACACAGCAGCTCCCACTACAACCACAGCGGCTCCCACTAAAACCACTGCGGCTCCTACTACAACCACAGCGGCTCCCACTGCAACCACAGCTGTTGTTACAACAACCACAGCGTCAACCACAACAACCCCAGCTGCTCCCACAACAACCACAGCGTCAACCACAACAACGACAGAGATTCCCACTACGACCACAGCTGCTCCAACTACAACCACAGCGGCTCCCACTACAACCACTGCGGCAACCACAACGACCACAGCGGCTCCCACTACAACCACAGTGGCTCCCACTACAACCCCAGCGTCTCCCACAACAACCACAGCGACTCCGATAACAACCACAGCGGCTCCCACAACAACAACTGTGTCTCCCACAACAACCACAGTGTCTCCCACAACAACCACAGCGGCTCCAACTACAACCACAGCGGCTCCAACTACAGCCACAGCGGCTTCCCCTACAACCACAGCGGCTCCCACTACAACCACAGTGGCTCCCACAACAACAACAGCAGCTCCCACTACAACCACAGCAGCTCCCACTACAACCACAGCATCACCCACAACAACCCTATTTGCTCCCACAACCACCACAGCTGTTGTTACAACAACGACAGAGGCTCCCACTACAACCACAGCGGCTCCAACTACAACCACAGCGGCTCCAACTACAACCACTGAGGCAACCACAACGACCACAGCGGCTCCAACTACAACCACAGCGGCTCCAACTACAACCACTGCGGCAACCACAACGACCACAGCGGCTCCAACTACAACCACAGCGGCTCCCACTACAACCACAGCTGATGTTCCAACAACCACAGCGTCACCCACAACAACCCCAGTTGCTCCCACAACAACCACAGCTGTTGGTACAACAATGACAGAGGCTCCCACTACGATCACAGTGGCTCCGACTACATCCACAGCGTCTCCCACAACAACCACAGCGACTCCGATAACAACCACAGCGGCTCCCACAACAAAAACTGTGTCTCCCACAACAACCACAGTGTCTCCCACAACAACCACAGCGGCTCCAACTACAACCACAGCGGCTCCAACTACAGCCACAGCGGCTTCCCCTACAACCACAGCGGCTCCCACTACAACCACAGTGGCTCCCACAACAACAACAGCAGCTCCCACTACAACCACAGCGGCTCCCACTACAACCACAGCGTCACCCACAACAACCCTATTTGCTCCCACAACCACCACAGCTGTTGTTACAACAACGACAGAGGCTCACACTACGACCACAGCGGCTCCAACTACAACCACAGCGGCTCCCACTACAACCACTGCGGCAACCACAACGACCACAGCGGCTCCAACTACAACCACAGCGGCTCCCACTACAACCACTGCGGCAACCACAACGACCACAGCGGCTCCAACTACAACCACAGCGGCTCCCACTACAACCACAGCTGATGTTACAACAACCACAGCGACAGAGGCTCCCACTACGATCACAGTGGCTCCAACTACAACCACAGTGGCTCCCACTACAACCACAGCGGCTTCCACTACAACCACAACGGCTCCAACTACAACCACAGCGGCTCCCACTACAACCACAGCTGCTCCCACTACATCCACAGCGGCTCCCAGTACATCCACATCGGCTCCCACTACAACCACAGTGGCTCCCAATACAACCACAGCGTCTCCCACAACAACCACAGTGACTCCCATAACAACCACAGCGGCTCCCACAACAACAACTGTGTCTCCCACAACAACCACAGTGTCTCCCACAACAACCATAGCGGCACCAACTACAACCACAGCGGCTCCTACTACAGCCACAGCAGCTTCCACTACAACCACAGCGGCTCCCACTACAACCACAGCGGCTCCCACTACAACCACAGTGGCTCCCACAACAAACACAGCAGCTCCCACTACAACCACAGCGGCTCCCACTAAAACCACTGCGGCTCCAACTACAACCACAGCGGCTCCCACTACAACCACAGCTGTTGTTACAACAACCACAGCGTTAACCACAACAACCCCAGCTGCTCCCACAACAACCACAGCGTCAACCACAACAACGACAGAGATTCCCACTACGACCACAGCTGCTCCAACTACAACCACAGCGGCTCCCACTACAACCACTGCGGCAACCACAACGACCACAGCGGCTCCCACTACAACCACAGTGGCTCCCACTACAACCACAGCGTCTCCCACAACAACCACAGCGACTCCGATAACAACCACAGCGGCTCCCACAACAACAACTGTGTCTCCCACAACAACCACAGTGTCTCCCACAACAACCACAGCGGCTCCAACTACAACCACAGCGGCTCCAACTACAGCCACAGCGGCTTCCCCTACAACCACAGCGGCTCCCACTACAACCACAGTGGCTCCCACAACAACAACAGCAGCTCCCACTACAACCGCAGCGGCTCCCACTACAACCACAGCATCACCCACAACAACCCTATTTGCTCCCACAACCACCACAGCTGTTGTTACAACAACGACAGAGGCTCCCACTACGACCACAGCGGCTCCAACTACAACCACAGCGGCTCCAACTACAACCACTGCGGCAACCACAACGACCACAGCGGCTCCAACTACAACCACAGCGGCTCCCACTACAACCACAGCTGATGTTCCAACAACCACAGCGTCACCCACAACAACCCCAGTTGCTCCCACAACAACCACAGCTGTTGGTACAACAATGACAGAGGCTCCCACTACGATCACAGTGGCTCCGACTACAACCACAGCGTCTCCCACAACAACCACAGCGACTCCGATAACAACCACAGCGGCTCCCACAACAACAACTGTGTCTCCCACAACAACCACAGTGTCTCCCACAACAACCACAGCGGCTCCAACTACAACCACAGCGGCTCCAACTACAGCCACAGCGGCTTCCCCTACAACCACAGCGGCTCCCACTACAACCACAGTGGCTCCCACAACAACAACAGCAGCTCCCACTACAACCACAGCGGCTCCCACTACAACCACAGCGTCACCCACAACAACCCTATTTGCTCCCACAACCACCACAGCTGCTGTTACAACAACGACAGAGGCTCCCACTACGACCACAGCGGCTCCAACTACAACCACAGCGGCTCCAACTACAACCACTGCGGCAACCACAACGACCACAGCGGCTCCAACTACAACCACAGCGGCTCCCACTACAACCACAGCTGATGTTCCAACAACCACAGCGTCACCCACAACAACCCCAGTTGCTCCCACAACAACCACAGCTGTTGGTACAACAATGACAGAGGCTCCCACTACGATCACAGTGGCTCCGACTACAACCACAGCGGCTTCCACTACAACCACAACGGCTCCCACTACAACCACAGCGGCTCCCACCACAACCACAGTGGCTCCCACCACAACCACAGCAGCTCCCACTACAACCCCAGCGGCTCCCACTACAACCACTGCGGCTCCTACTACAACCACAGCGGCTCCCACTACAACCACAGCTGATGTTACAACAACGACAGAGGCTCCCACCACGACCACAGCGGCTTCCACTACAACCACAGCGGCTCCCACTACAACCACAGCGAATCCCACTACAACCACAGTGGCTCCCACAACAACCACAGCGGGTCCTACTACAACCACAGCGGCTCACACTACAACCACAGCTGATGTTACAACAACTACAGCGTCACCCACAACAACCCCAGCTACTCCGACAACAACCACAGATGTAGGTACAACAACGATAGAGGCTCCCACTACGACTACAGCGGCTCCAACTACAACCACAGGGGCTCCCACTACAGCCGCAGCGGTTCCCACTACATCCACATCGGCTCCCACTACAACCACAGTGGCTCCCACTACAACCACAGCGGCTCCCACTACAACCACAGCGGCTCCAACTACAACCACAGCGGCTCCCACTACAACCACAGCGGCTCCCACTACAACCACAGCGGCTCCCACTACAACCACAGTGGCTCCCACAACAACAACAGCAGCTCCCACTACAACCACAGCGGCTCCCACTACAACCACAGCGTCACCCACAACAACCCTATTTGCTCCCACAACCACCACAGCTGTTGTTACAACAACAACAGAGGCTCCCACTACGACCACAGCGGCTCCAACTACAACCACAGCGGCTCCAACTACAACCACTGCGGCAACCACAACGACCACAGCGGCTCCAACTACAACCACAGCGGCTCCCACTACAACCACAGCTGATGTTCCAACAACCACAGCGTCACCCACAACAACCCCAGTTGCTCCCACAACAACCACAGCTGTTGGTACAACAATGACAGAGGCTCCCACTACGATCACAGTGGCTCCGACTACAACCACAGCGGCTTCTACTACAACCACAACGGCTCCCACTACAACCACAGCGGCTCCCACCACAACCACAGTGGCTCCCACCACAACCACAGCAGCTCCCACTACAACCACAGCGGCTCCCACTACAACCACTGCGGCTCCTACTACAACCACAGCGGCTCCCACTACAACCACAGCTGATGTTACAACAACGACAGAGGCTCCCACTACGACCACAGCGGCTCCAACTACAACCACAGCTGCTCCCACTACAACCACAGCGGCTCCCACTACAACCACAGCGGCTCCAACTACAACCACAGCGGCTCCCACTACAACCACAGCGGCTCCCACTACAACCACAGCGGCTCCCACTACAACCACAGTGGCTCCCACAACAACAACAGCAGCTCCCACTACAACCACAGCGGCTCCCACTACAACCACAGCGTCACCCACAACAACCCTATTTGCTCCCACAACCACCACAGCTGTTGTTACAACAACAACAGAGGCTCCCACTACGACCACAGCGGCTCCAACTACAACCACAGCGGCTCCAACTACAACCACTGCGGCAACCACAACGACCACAGCGGCTCCAACTACAACCACAGCGGCTCCCACTACAACCACAGCTGATGTTCCAACAACCACAGCGTCACCCACAACAACCCCAGTTGCTCCCACAACAACCACAGCTGTTGGTACAACAATGACAGAGGCTCCCACTACGATCACAGTGGCTCCGACTACAACCACAGCGGCTTCTACTACAACCACAACGGCTCCCACTACAACCACAGCGGCTCCCACCACAACCACAGTGGCTCCCACCACAACCACAGCAGCACCCACTACAACCACAGCGGCTCCCACTACAACCACTGCGGCTCCTACTACAACCACAGCGGCTCCCACTACAACCACAGCTGATGTTACAACAACGACAGAGGCTCCCACTACGACCACAGCGGCTCCAACTACAACCACAGCGGCTCCCACTACAACCACTGCGGCAACCACAACGACCACAGCGGCTCCTACTACAACCACAGCGGCTCCCACTACAACCACAGCTGATGCTACAACAACGACAGAGGCTCCCACAACGACCACAGCGGCTCCAACTACAACCACAGGGGCTCCCACTACAACCACAGTGGCTCCCACTACAACCACAGCGGCTCCCACTACAACCACAGCGTCTCCCACAACAACCACAGCGACTCCCATAACAACCACAGCAGCTCCCACAACAACAACTGTATCTCCCACAACAACCACAGTGTCTCTCACAACAACCACTGCGGATCCAACTGCAACCACAGCGGCTCCCACTACAGCCACAGCGGCATCCGATACAACCACAACGGCTCCCACTACAACCACAGCGGCTCCCACAACAACCACAGTGGCTCCCACCACAACCACAGCAGCTCCCACTACAACCACAGCGGCTCCCACTACAACCACAGGGGCTCCCACTACAACCACAGCGGCTCCCACTACAACCACAGTGGCTCCCACCACAACCACAGCAGCTCCCACTACAACCACAGCGGCTCCCACTACAACCACAGTGGCTCCCACTACAACCACAGTGGCTTCCACTACAACCACAACGGCTCCAACTACAACCACAGCGGCCCCCACTACAACCACTGCGGCAACCACAACGACCACAGCGGCTCCTACTACAACCACAGCGGCTCCCACCACAACCACAGCTGATGCTACAACAACGACAGAGGCTCCCACAACGACCACAGCGGCTCCAACTACAACCACAGGGGCTCCCACTACAACCACAGTGGCTCCCACTACAACCACAGCGGCTCCCACTACAACCACAGCGTCTCCCACAACAACCACAGCGACTCCCATAACAACCACAGCAGCTCCCACAACAACAACTGTATCTCCCACAACAACCACAGTGTCTCTCACAACAACCACAGCGGATCCAACTGCAACCACAGCGGCTCCCACTACAGCCACAGCGGCATCCGATACAACCACAACGGCTCCCACTACAACCACAGCGGCTCCCACAACAACCACAGTGGCTCCCACCACAACCACAGCGGCTCCCACTACAACCACAGCGGCTCCCACTACAACCACAGGGGCTCCCACTACAACCACAGCGGCTCCCACTACAACCACAGTGGCTCCCACCACAACCACAGCAGCTCCCACTACAACCACAGCGGCTCCCACTACAACCACAGTGGCTCCCACTACAATCACAGTGGCTTCCACTACAACCACAACGGCTCCAACTACAACCACAGCGGCCCCCACTACAACCACTGCGGCAACCACAACGACCACAGCGGCTCCTACTACAACCACAGCGGCTCCCACTACAACCACAGCTGATGTTACAATAACAGCAGCGTCACCCTCAACAACCCCAGCTGCTCCCACAACAACCACAGCTGTTGGTACAGCAAGGACAGAGGCTCCCACTACAACCAAAGCGTCACCCACAACAACCCTATTTGCTCCCACAACCACCACAGCTGTTGTTACAACAACGACAGAGGCTCCCACTACGACCACAGCGGCTCCAACTACAACCACAGCTGCTCCAACTACAACCACTGCGGCAACCACAACGACCACAGCGGCTCCAACTACAACCACAGAGGCTCCCACTACAAACACAGCTGATGTAACAACAAGCACAGGGTCACCCACAACAACCCCAGTTGCTCCCACAACAACCACAGCTGTTGGTACAACAATGACAGAGGCTCCCACTACGATCACAGTGGCTCCGACTACAACCACAGCGGCTTCCACTACAACCACAACGGCTCCCACTACAACCACAGCGGCTCCCACCACAACCACAGTGGCTCCTACCACAACCAGAGCAGCTCCCACTACAACCACAGCGGCTCCCACTACAACCACTGCGGCTCCCACAACAACCACAGCAGCTCCCACTACAACCACAGCGGCTCCCACTAAAACCACTGCGGCTCCTACGACAACCACAGCGGCTCCCACTACAACCACATCTGATGTTACAACAACCACAGCGTCAACCACAACAACCCCAGCTGCTCCCACAACAACCACAGCTGTTGGTACAACAACGACAGAGATTCCCACTACGACCACAGCGGCTCCCACTACAACCACAGCGGCTCCCACTACAACCACTGCGACAACTACAACGACCACAGCGACTCCGATAACAACCACAGCGGCTCCCACAACAACAACTGTGTCTCCCACAACAACCACAGTGTCTCCCACAACAACCACAGCGGCTCCCACTACAACCACAGTGGCTCCCACTACAACCACAGTGGCTCCCACAATAACAACAGCAGCTCCCACTACAACCACAGCGTCACCCACAACAACCCTAGCTGCTCCCACAACCACCACAGCTGTTGTTACAACAACGACAGAGGCTCCCACTACAACCACAGCGGCTCCAACTACAACCACAGCGGCTCCCACTACAACCACTGCGGCAACCACAACGACCACAGCGGCTCCAACTACAACCACAGCGGCTCCCACTACAACCACTGCGGCAACCACAACGAAAACAGCGGCTCCCACTACAACCACAGCTGATGTTACAACAACCACAGCGACAGAGGCTCCCACTATGATCACAGTGGCTCCAACTACAACCACAGTGGCTCCCACTACAACCACAGCGGCTTCCACTACAACCACAACGGCTCCTACTACAACCACAGCGGCTCCCACTACAACCACAGCTGATGTTACAACAACCACAGCGTCACCCTCAACAACCCCAGCTCCTCCCACAACAACCACAGCTGTTGGTACAACAATGACAGAGGCTCCCACAACGAACACAGCGGCTCCAACTACAAACACAGCGGCTCCCACTACAACCACTGCGGCAACCACAACGACCACAGCGGCTCCCACTACAACCACAGCTGATGCTACAACAACGACAGAGGCTCCCACTACGACCACAGCGGCTCCAACTACAACCACAGCGGCTCCCAATACAACCACAGCGGCTCCCACTACAACCACAGCGGCTCCCACTACAACCACTGCGGCAACCACAACGACCACAGCGGCTCCCACTACAACCACAGCTGATGTTACAACAACCACAGCGACAGAGGCTCCCACTACGATCACAGTGGCTCCAACTACAACCACAGTGGCTCCCACTACAACCACAGCGGCTTCCACAACAACCACAACGGCTCCAACTACAACCACAGCTGCTCCCACTACAACCACTGCGGCAACCACAACGACCACAGCGGCTCCCACTACAACAACAGCTGATGTTACAACAACAGCAGCGTCACCCTCAACAACCCCAGCTGCTCCCACAACAACCACAGCTGTTGGTACAACAAGGACAGAGGCTCCCACTACGACCACAGCGGCTCCAACTACAACCACAGCGGCTCCCACTACAACAACTGCGGCAACCACAACGACCACAGCGGCTCCCACTACAACCACAGTGGCTCCCACAACAACCACAGCAGCTCCCACTACAACCACAGCGGCTCCCACTACAACAACTGTGGCTCCTACTACAACCACAGCGGCTCCAACTACAACCACAGATGATGTTACAACAACAACAGAGGCTCCCACTACGACCACAGCGGCTCCAACTACAACCACAGCGGCTCCCACTACAACCACAGCGGCTCCCACTGCAACCACAGTGGCTCCCACAACAACAACAGCAGCTCCCACTACAACCACAGCGGCTCCCACTGCAACCACAGCGTCACCCACAACAACCCCAGCTGCTCCCACAACAACCACAGCTGTTGTTACAACAACGACAGAGGATCCCACTATGACCACAGCGGCTCCTACTACAAACACAGCGGCTCCCACTACAACCACTGCGGCAACCACAACGACCACAGTGGCTCCTACTACAACCACAGCGGCTCCCACTACAACCACAGCTGATGTTACAACAACCACAGCGTCACCCTCAACAACCCCAGCTCCTCCCACAACAACCACAGCTGTTGGTACAACAATGACAGAGGCTCCCACAACGAACACAGCGGCTCCAACTACAAACACAGCGGCTCCCACTACAACCACTGCGGCAACCACAACGACCACAGCGGCTCCCACTACAACCACAGCTGATGCTACAACAACGACAGAGGCTCCCACTACGACCACAGCGGCTCCAACTACAACCACAGCGGCTCCCAATACAACCACAGCGGCTCCCACTACAACCACAGCGGCTCCCACTACAACCACAGCGGCTCCCAATACAACCACAGCGGCTCCCACAACAACCACATCAGCTCCCACAACAACCACAGCGACTCCCACAACAACCACAGCTGATGTTACAATAACCACAGCGGCTCCCACAACAACCACAGCGGCCCCCACAACAACCACAGCTGATGTTACAACACCCACAGCGTCTCCCACAACAACCCCCGATGCTCCCACAATAACCACAGCTGATGTTACAACAATGACAGCGGCTCCCACTACAACCACATGGGCTCCCACTACAACCACAGCGGCTCCCAATACAAGCACAGCGTCTCTCACAACAACCACAGCTTACCCAAATACAACCACAGAGAATCCCACAACAACCACAGCATCTCCCATAACAACCACAGCTGATGTTAAAACAGCCACAGCGTCTCCCACAACAACCTCCGATGCACCCACAATAACCACAGCTGATGTTACAACAATGACAGCGGCTCCCACTACAACCACAGCTGCTCCCACTACAACCACAGCGGCTCCCAATACAACCACAGCGACTCCCACAACAACCACAGCGGCTCCCACAACAACCACAGCAACTACCACAACAACCACAGCGACTCCCACTACAACCACAGCGGCTCCCACTACAACCACAGCGGCTCCCACAACAACCACAGCGGCTCCCACAACAACCACAGCAGCTCCCACTTCAACCACAGTGGCTCCCACTACAACCACAGCGGCTCCCAATACAACCACAGCGGCTCCCACAACAACCACATCAGCTCCCACAATAACCACATCAGCTCCCACAATAACCACAGCGACTCCCACAACAACCACAGCTGATGTTACAATAACCACAGCGGCTCCCACAACAACCACAGCGGCTCCCACAACAACCACAGCGATTCCCACAGCAACCACAGCGGCTCCCACAACAACCACTGTGGCTCCCACAACAACCACAGCTGATGTTACAACAGCCACAGCGTCTCCCACAACAACCCTCGATGCTCCCACAATAACCACAGCTGATGTTACAACAATGACAGCGGCTCCCACTACAACCACAGCTGCTCCCACTACAACCACAGCGGCTCCCAATACAACCACAGCGTCTCTCACAACAACCACAGCTTACCCCAATACAACCACAGAGGCTCCCACAACAACCAGAGCATCTCCCACAACAACCACAGCTGATGTTACAACACAAACAGCGTCTCCCACAACAACCCCCGATTCTCCCACAATAACCACAGCTGATGTTACAACAATGACAGCGGCTCCCAAAACAACCACAGCGACTCCCACAGCAACCACAGCGGCTCCCACAACAACCACTGCGGCTCAATATTCAACCACAGCGGCTCCTAATACAACCACAGCGTCTCTCACAACAACCACAGCTTACCCCAATACAACCACAGAGGCTCCCACAACAACCACAGCATCTCCCACAACAACCACAGCTGATGTTACAACAGCCACAGCGTCTCCCACAACAACCCCCGATGCACCCACAATAACCACAGCTGATGTTACAACAATGACAGCGGCTCCCACTACAACCACAGCTTCTCCCACTACAACCACAGCGGCTCCCAATTCAACCACAGCTGATGTTACAACAACCACAGCCTCTCCCACAACAACCCCCACTGCTCACACAATAACCACAGCTGATGTTACAACAATGACAGCGGCTCCCACTATAACCACAGCGGCTCCCACTACAACCACAGTGGCTCCCACACCAACGGCATCGTCTCCCACAACAACCACAGCTTACCCCAATACAACCACAGAGGCTCCCAAAACAACCACAGCATCTCCCACAACAACCACAGCGTCTCCCACAACAACCCCCGATGCTCCCACAATAACCACAGCTGATGTTACAACAATGATAGCGGCTCCCACAACAACCCCAGCGGCTCCCACAACAATCACAGCTTACCCCAATACAACCACAGAGGCTCCCACAACAACCAAAGCGACTCCCACAACAACCACAGCGGCTCCCACAACAACCACTGCGTCTCCCACAACAACCACAGCGTCTCCCACAACAACCACAGCTGATGTTACAACAGCCACAGCGGCTCCAACTACAACCACAGCGGCAACCACAACGATCACACCGGCTCTCCCTACAACCACAGCTGCTCCCACTACAACCACAGCGGCTCCCACTACAACCACAGCGGCTCCCACTACAACCACAGCTTACCCCAATACAACCACAGAGGCTCCCACAACAACCACAGCATCTCCCACAACAACCACAGCTGATGTTACAACAGCCACAGCGTCTCCCACAACAACCCCCGATGCACCCACAATAACCACAGCTGATGTTACAACAATGACAGCGGCTCCCACTACAACCACAGCTTCTCCCACTACAACCACAGCGGCTCCCAATTCAACCACAGCTGATGTTACAACAACCACAGCCTCTCCCACAACAACACCCACTGCTCACACAATAACCACAGCTGATGTTACAACAATGACAGCGGCTCCCACTATAACCACAGCGGCTCCCACTACAACCACAGTGGCTCCCACACCAACCGCATCGTCTCCCACAACAACCACAGCTTACCCCAATACAACCACAGAGGCTCCCAAAACAACCACAGCATCTCCCACAACAACCACAGCGTCTCCCACAACAACCCCCGATGCTCCCACAATAACCACAGCTGATGTTACAACAATGATAGCGGCTCCCACAACAACCCCAGCGGCTCCCACAACAATCACAGCTTACCCCAATACAACCACAGAGGCTCCCACAACAACCAAAGCGACTCCCACAACAACCACAGCGGCTCCCACAACAACCACTGCGTCTCCCACAACAACCACAGCGTCTCCCACAACAACCACAGCTGATGTTACAACAGCCACAGCGGCTCCAACTACAACCACAGCGGCAACCACAACGATCACACCGGCTCTCCCTACAACCACAGCTGCTCCCACTACAACCACAGCGGCTCCCACTACAACCACAGCGGCTCCCACTACAACCACAGCTTACCCCAATACAACCACAGAGGCTCCCACAACAACCACAGCATCTCCCACAACAACCACAGCTGATGTTACAACAGCCACAGCGTCTCCCACAACAACCCCCGATGCACCCACAATAACCACAGCTGATGTTACAACAATGACAGCGGCTCCCACTACAACCACAGCTTCTCCCACTACAACCACAGCGGCTCCCAATTCAACCACAGCTGATGTTACAACAACCACAGCCTCTCCCACAACAACACCCACTGCTCACACAATAACCACAGCTGATGTTACAACAATGACAGCGGCTCCCACTATAACCACAGCGGCTCCCACTACAACCACAGTGGCTCCCACACCAACCGCATCGTCTCCCACAACAACCACAGCTTACCCCAATACAACCACAGAGGCTCCCAAAACAACCACAGCATCTCCCACAACAACCACAGCGTCTCCCACAACAACCCCCGATGCTCCCACAATAACCACAGCTGATGTTACAACAATGATAGCGGCTCCCACAACAACCCCAGCGGCTCCCACAACAATCACAGCTTACCCCAATACAACCACAGAGGCTCCCACAACAACCAAAGCGACTCCCACAACAACCACAGCGGCTCCCACAACAACCACTGCGTCTCCCACAACAACCACAGCGTCTCCCACAACAACCACAGCTGATGTTACAACAGCCACAGCGGCTCCAACTACAACCACAGCGGCAACCACAACGATCACACCGGCTCTCCCTACAACCACAGCTGCTCCCACTACAACCACAGCGGCTCCCACTACAACCACAGCGGCTCCCACTACAACCACAGCTTACCCCAATACAACCACAGAGGCTCCCACAACAACCACAGCATCTCCCACAACAACCACAGCTGATGTTACAACAGCCACAGCGTCTCCCACAACAACCCCCGATGCACCCACAATAACCACAGCTGATGTTACAACAATGACAGCGGCTCCCACTACAACCACAGCTTCTCCCACTACAACCACAGCGGCTCCCAATTCAACCACAGCTGATGTTACAACAACCACAGCCTCTCCCACAACAACACCCACTGCTCACACAATAACCACAGCTGATGTTACAACAATGACAGCGGCTCCCACTATAACCACAGCGGCTCCCACTACAACCACAGTGGCTCCCACACCAACCGCATCGTCTCCCACAACAACCACAGCTTACCCCAATACAACCACAGAGGCTCCCAAAACAACCACAGCATCTCCCACAACAACCACAGCGTCTCCCACAACAACCCCCGATGCTCCCACAATAACCACAGCTGATGTTACAACAATGATAGCGGCTCCCACAACAACCCCAGCGGCTCCCACAACAATCACAGCTTACCCCAATACAACCACAGAGGCTCCCACAACAACCAAAGCGACTCCCACAACAACCACAGCGGCTCCCACAACAACCACTGCGTCTCCCACAACAACCACAGCGTCTCCCACAACAACCACAGCTGATGTTACAACAACCACAGCATCACCCACAACAACCACAGCGGCTCCCACAACAACCACAGCTGATGTTACAACAACCACAGCGTCTCCCACAACAACCACAGCGGCTCCCACAACAACCACAGCTGATGTTACAACAACGACAGCGGCTCCCTCTACTACCACAGCGGCAACCACAACGACCACACCGGCTCTCACTACAACCAAAGCTGCTCCCACTACAACCACAGCGGCTCCCACTACAACCACAGCGGCTCCCACTACAACCACAGCGGCTCCCACTACAACCACAGCGGCTCCCACAACAACCACAGCAGCTCCCACTTCAACCACAGTGGCTCCCACAACAACCACAGCAGCTACCACAACAACCACATCAGCTCCCACAATAACCACAGCGACTCCCACAACAACCACAGCTGATGTTACAATAACCACAGCGGCTCCCACAACAACCACAGCGGCTCCCACAACAACCACAGCTGCTCCCACTACAACCACAGCGGCTCCCAATTCAACCACAGGGACTCCCACAACAACCACAGCAACTCCCACAACAACCACAGCGGCTCCCACAACCACAGTGGCTCCCACAACAACCACAGCTGATGTTACAACAACCACAGCCTCTCCCACAACAACCCCAACTGCTCACACAATAACCACAGCTGATGTTACAACAATGACACCGGCTCCCACTATAACCACAGCGGCTCCCACTACAACCACAGTGGCTCCCACAACAACCACATCGTCTACCACAACAACCACAGCTTACCCCAATACAACCACAGAGGCTCCCACAACAACCACAGCGACTCCCACAACAACCACAGCGTCTCCCACAACAACCACTGCGTCTCCCACAACAACCACAACGGCTCCCACAACAACCACAGCTGATGTTACAACAACAACAGCGACTCCCACAACAACCACAGTGGCTCCCACAACAACCACAGCAGATGTTACAACAGCCACAGCGGCAACCACAACGATCACACCGGCTCTCCCTACAACCACAGCGGCTCCCACTACAACCACAGCGGCTCCCACTACAACCACAGCAGCTCCCACTACAACCACAGCGGCTCCCACTACAACCACAGCGACTCCCACAACCACAGCGGCTCCCACAACAACCACAGCAACTCCCACAGCAACCACAGCGGCTCCCAATACAACCACAGCGGCTCCCACAAAAACCACAGCGGCTCCCACAACAATCACAGCTTACCCAAATACAACCACAGAGGCTCCCACAACAACCACAGCGACTCTCACAACAACCACAGCGGCTCCCACAACAACCACTGTGCCTCCCACAACAACCACAGCGGCTCCCACAACAACCACAGCTGATGTTACAACAACCACCGCGTCTCCCACAACAACCACTGTGCCTCCCACAACAACCACAGCAGCTCCCACAATAACCACAGCTGATGTTACAACAACAACAGCGGCTCCCACTACGACCACAGCGGCAACCACAACGACCACACCAGCTCCCACTACAACCACAGCGGCTCCGACTACAACCACAACAGCTCCCACTTCAACCACAGCGACTCCCACTACAACCACAGCGACTCCCACAACAACAACAGCGGCTCCCACTACAACCACAACGTCTCCCACAACAACCACAGCGGTTCCCACAACAACCACAGCTTACCCAAATACAACCACAAAGGCTCCCACAACAACCACAGCGACTCCCACAACAACCGCTGGGTCTCCCACTACAACCACAGTGTCTCCCACATCAACCACAGCGGCTCCCACAACGTCTCCCACAACAACCACAGCGGCTCCCACAACAATCACAGCTTACCCAAATACAACCACAAAGGCTCCCACAACAACCACAGCGACTCCCACAACAACCGCTGGGTCTCCCACTACAACCACAGTGTCTCCCACATCAACCACAGCGGCTCCCACAACGTCTCCCACAACAACCACAGCGGCTCCCACAACAATCACAGCTTACCCCAATACAACCACAGAGGCTCCCACAACAACCACAGCGGCTCCCATAACAACCACTGTGTCTCCCACAACAACCACCGCGTCTACCACAACAACCACAGCGTCTCCCACAACAACCCCACCTGCTCACACAACAACCAGAGCTGATGTTACAACAATGACAGCGGCTCCCACTACAACTACAGCGGGTCCCACTACCACCACAGCGGCTCCCACCTCAACCACATCAGCTCCCAGTACAACCACAGCGGCTCCCAATACAACCACAGCATCTCCCACAACATCCACAGCGACTCCCAAAACAACCACAGCAGCTCCAAATACAACCACAGAGGCTCCCACAACAACCACAGCGACTCCCACAACAACTACAGCGGCTCCCATAAAAACCACTGCGACTCCCACTACAACCACATCAGCTCCCACTACAACCACAGCGGCTCCCAATACAACCACAGCATCTCCCACAACAACCACAGCGACTCCCAAAACAACCACAGCAGCTCCAAATACAACCACAGAGGCTCCCACAACAACCACAGCGACTCCCACAAAAACCACAGCGGCTCCCATAACAACCACTGCAACTCCCACTACAACCACAGCGACTCCCACTACAACCACAGCGGCTCCCACTACAACCACTGCGTCAACCACGGCGACCACATCGGCTCTTACTACAACCACTGTGGCTCCTACTACAACCACAGCGGCTCCCACTACAACCACAGCGGCTCCCACTACAACCACAGCTGCTCCCACTACAACCACAGCAGCTCCCACTACAACCACATCGGGTCCCACTACAACCACTGCGGCTCCCACTACAACCACAGCGGCTCCCACTACAACCACAGCTTACCCCAATACAACCACAGAGGCTCCCACAACAACCACATCGACTCCCACAACAACCACAGCGGATCCCACTACAACCACTGCGTCTCCCACAACAACCACAGCGGCTCCCACAATAACCACACTTTCTCCCACAACAACCACAGCTGTTGTTACAACAACCACCGCTGCTCCCACTACAACCATACCTTACCCCACAACAACCACAGCGGCTCCCACAACAACCACAGCAGCTCCCACAACAACCACAGCTGCTCCCACTACAACCACAGCTGCTCCCACTACAACCACAGCGGCTCCCACTACAACCACAGCGGCTCCCACTACAACAGCTTCGATAGCAACAACAAAAGCTGATGTAACAACCACCACTGCTAACCCTAAAACTACCACATCTGCTCCCAAGACAAACACAGCTACACTATCAACATCCCCAGCTGCTGCTATGACAACAACAACCAACCCCGCAACAATTTCAGTTGCTCCAACAACAACCACAGCTGCCCATTTTACAACCACAGCAGTACCAACTTCAACCACCGCAGTAGCAACGTCAACAACAGCGGCTGCCACTACAACCCCAGCTTCTCCATCGACAACCACAGTTGCTGCAACGACCATCAAAGTCACCCCCACAACAATTCCAGCGTCTACCACAATAACCACGACAACTGCCACAACACTCACAGCTTTTCCCACAACAACCACAACCGCCCACACAAAAACCACAGCTTATCCCACTTTAACCACTGCTGCAACCACAAGAACCGCAGCAGCAACAACAACTACAGCTCCTGCTCCCACAACCACAGTTTCTCACTCAACAATTAGAGCTGCCCCCACATCAACTACAGCTGCTGCTACAATAACAATAGTTTCTCTCACTAATACCACCACAACAAGAACTTTTGCAACAAGAACAACAACAGCTGCTCTAACTACCAACACAGCTGGAGCTACCACAACTACATCTAACTCCACAACAACAACAGCCCGACCTACAGCAACCACAGCTGCACCAACAGCAACCACAGCTGCACCAACAGCAACAGTAACATTATCCCCAGCTGCTGTTATGACAACAACAGCTACCCCCACAACAACTGCAGCTGCTCATTCAACAACCACAGCCACCCACACAAAAACCCCAGCTTATCCCACCTTAACCACAAAAACCACAGCAGCAGCAACTACAACTACAGCTCCAGTTACAAAAACAGTAGCTCCCACAACAACAGTGGCTCACTCAAAAACCACAGTTGCCCCTACAACTACCCCTGCTGCAGCCACAGCACCAGGTGCTGCTACAGCGACCACAGCTGCTCCCACAATGACCACAGCTTCACCATCAACAACTCTTGCTTCAACAACTACTGTTTCCCCAACCACCGCATCCACTGACCCTCCAAGAGCAAATGAAGGTGTACTTATTCTACAATTCCGGATGAATCGACAATTTTTGGAAGCCTACAAAAATCCACAGTCCCAGGATTACATTACTTTGGCTTTAAATGTCACAACTGAGGTAAAAGTTGATCATTAACATTAATAGAAATATTGAAATGGACATTTCTAGAAAAAAATCTTGCTTGAGAGTTATTAGTACCTAGTACACATTTTGTTTGTCCTTTAAATTCTCATGATGTGCTCTGATGACTTTCTACAGTTGAATCGAGGATACAAAAAGGTATATCCTGGAATCTTCCTCAGATGCATCATCATCAGTTTCTGGTATGATCAGTTTTCATTATGGTCTACGTTTCTACAACTTACTTGCAGGCAGAAAAATTATATTATTCACATTTGCCATTCCGTAATAATACTAATACAACCAATAATAATAACTTTTCACATTCATTCTATTTCTTTGATTTTTAGGTCTGGTTCTGTGGGTTCGACAACCAAGTTGATCTTCACAAATGAGTCAGTTGTCCCTCACATTATGAATGCAGAAGAATCCCTCAAGACATCCATCAACACGTCCACAGTCTTCTTAGATGTTATTACTGACAGTATCAAAGCGGGTAAGAATGAATCTTAACACAATATGTATGAAGATTCATCACACATGATTATTTGAAGCAACATTTCCCTCTGTGTCACCATGTTGTTGTTGTTTTTTATGCCCACAGCTTAATTACCAGCTCTGGTTTCATCAGTTGTGACTAAATTACATCATACTTGAAATATTGTACCTCTTTTAAAGGTCTTTCTTTTTATTTCAAAACCATATCAGTCATGGTAGTCTCTTATAAGACTAACTTTTAGAGGTCGACCGGTTATGATTTTTCAACGCCGATACCGATTATTGGAGGACCAAAAAAAGCTGATACCGATTAATCAGACAATTTTATTTATTTATTTATTTGTTTGTAATAATGACAATTACAACATTACTGAATGAACACTTTTAGTTTAACTTAATATAATACATCAATAAAATCAATTTAGCCTCAAAAAAATAATCAAACATGTTCAATTTGGTTTAAATAATGCAAAAACAAAGTGTTGGAGAAGAAAGTAAATGTGACATGTAAAAAAGCTAACGTTTAAGTTCCTTGCTCAGAACATGAGAACATATGAAAGCTGGTGGTTCCTTTTAACATGAGTTTTCAATATTCCCAGTTAAGAAGTTTTAGGTTGTAGTTATTATAGGAATTATAGGACTATTTCTCTCTATACCATTTGTATTTCATATACCTTTGACTGTTGGATGTTCTTATAGGCACTTTAGTATTGCCAGTGTAACAGTATAGCTTCCATCCCTCTCCTCGCCCATACCTGGGAACACATCGACAACAGCTACCCTCGAAGCATCATTACCCATCACTCCACAAAAGCTGCGGCCCTTGCAGAGCAAGGAGAACAACTACTTTAAGGTCTCAGAGCGAGTGACGTCACTGATTGAAACGATATTAGCGCGCACCCCGCTAACTAACTCGGGAGTTGATAGGCTTGAAGTCATAAACAGCTCAATGCTTGAAGCACAGCGAAGAGCTGCTGGCAAACGCACGAAAGTGCTGTTTGAATGAATGCTTACGAGCCTGCTGCTGCCTTCCACCGCTCAGTCAGACTGCTCTATCAAATATCAAATCATATACTTAATTATAACATAATAACACACAGAAATACGAGCCTTAGGTCATTAATATGGTAAAATCAGGAAACAATCATTTAGAAAACAAAACGTTTATTCTTTCAGTGAAATACGGAACCGTTCCATATTGTATCTAATGGGTGGCATCCATAAGTCTAAATATACCTGTTACATTGCACAACCTTCAATGTTATGTCATAATTACCTAAAATTCTGGCAAATTATTTCGCAACGAGCCAGGCGGCCCAAACTGCTGCATATACCCTGACTCTGTTGCACAAAACCCAAGAGAAGTGACACAATTTCCCTAGTTAAAAGAAATTCATGTTAGCAGGCAATATTAACTAAATATGCAGGTTTAAAAATATATACTTGTGTATGGTTTTACGAAAGGCATTGATGTTTATGGTTAGGTACACATTGGTTCAACGACAGTGCTTTTTTCGCTAATGCGCTTGTTAAATCACCCATTTGGCGAAGTAGGCTATGATTCAATGATAAATTAACAGGCACCGCATCGATTATATGCAACGCAGGACAAGCTAGATAAACTAGTAATATCATCAACCATGTGTAGTTAACTAGTGATTATTTTAAGATTGATTGTTTTTTATAAGATACGTTTAATGCTAGCTAGCACCTTACCTTGGCTCCTTGCTGCACTCGCATAACAGGTAGTCAGCCTGCCACGCAGTCTCCTCGTGGAGTGCAATGTAATCGGTGTCCCCCAAAAAATACCGATTACCGATTGTTATGAAAACTTGAAATCGACCCTAATTAAATCGGCCATTCAGATTAATCGGTCGACCTCTACTAGCTTTACCCGTGGATATGAGCAAAGACGATTCTGGTGCTCTGGTTTTGTATCGCTGATTATTTGGATCATGGATGAGCAACTTGATAAGTGTGGGGGCCACAAAAAAACAGAACATCATGAGGAGCTGCAGTGGCTCGCGATTCTTCGTACCCACATCCCACATTTGCAATGTAGCCATTTTAATGCAAGACCAAAAGGACAGAATTCCACCAGTCTAATTTTCATTGCTCGTGTTTCTTGGCCCAAGCAAGTATCTTCTTATTGATAATGGTTTCTTTGCAGCAATTCGACCATGAAGGCCTGATTCACAGTCTCCTCTGAACAGTTGTTGTTGAGATGTGTCTGTTACTTGAACTCTGTGAAGCATTTATTTGGGCTGCAATTTCTGAGGCTGGTATCTCTAATGAACTTATCCTCTGCAGCAGAGGTAACTCTGGGTCTTCCTTTCCTGTGGCGGTCCTCATGAGAGACAATTTCTTCATAACGCTTGATGGTTTTTGCACTTGAAGAAACTTGACTAACCTTCATGTCTTAAAGTAATGATGGACTGTTGTTTCTCTTTGCTTATTTGAGCTGTTCTTGCCACAATAGGGACTTTCAACAAGGCACACATGAGAGAGAGAGAGAGACACAGAGACACAGAGACAGAGACAGAGACAGAGACAGAGACAGAGACAGAGACAGACTAAAGGGAGGCTGCTGCCCATCCCTGATTTGGATGAATCATGATTTTGCTCATGTGGCCTACAGCTGGCATCTTTTATATTTTCGGAAGAGGATAGACTTGGCAGAGGCTTTTAAATGGTCTAAATCTGATTTCTTTTATTTTCAACAGAATTACAGAATTCCACGATTACTACTACTGCAACCTTCACAGCAGCAGCTACCGAAACTACAGTGGCTGCACATACCTCTAGCAGCACTATGGCAAGAAACAGACCACAAGAAGTGGTCACTTTACTACTTGTTTTAATGTTGATCTATTTCTTCTTAACAGAATAACTTTAGGCCTCAATTAAACCCATTAAGTATAACATATTTTATGATAAAGGCATATATAACTTCAGCTATTAAGATTAAGATATGTTAAGAAACGACTAATAATCAAATAGTAATATCTTAGTTAAAGTAATTGCTTATCTATATGATTATGTATAAAACTGTTTGTCTAATTTATTTTTATAAAATGTACCTCAAGAGGAAATAATTCACAAAAGAATGCTGGTAATGGAAGCTGAAAGTAAATGTGGGATGTTTTTCTATTTATATGTTGTTTTAGTATTATATTATATTATATTATACTATATTGCAATAGACTATGAATAATGTAATAGAATATAAATACATTTGTCTATTATGAAATTAACTAAGGAAATTATAAAATTCTTGGAAACCTAATTGTCTATTCTGTATTATATAGTTTCTTCTTAATTGTAACTCAACTCTAGGCATACATTGCAATCTTTGGAAATTACTTTGAAAACCCTTGAATAAATAATGCCAAAAAAATACACTTTAAACTGTAGATGTATTGTAATAAAACTTCAATAAACACAAATTGATCTTATCAATGTTGTAGTCTACATACTATTATACAGACGGTACTCATCTGAGATGTTGAGTGCCATGAAAATCTAAATCACTCCCGTTGAAAAGACAATTGTACATTTCTGAAATGTCGGTAAAATAAAATGTTAGCTGGAGAAAGTATCAGAAAGTATCAGTAAGCCAGATCACAGATATCATACAGTGCCTTCAGAAAGTATTCACACACCTTGATTTTTTTCACACTGTCGTTGTGTTACAGCCTGATGTTAAAATGGATTAAATAGAGATTTTGTGTCACTGGCTTCACACAATACCCCATAATGTCAAAGAAGAATTATGTTTTTAGATTAGTTTTTTACAAATGCGTCAAAGTAAGTTCTCCGTTTTGCCCTATGACCCCTACAAGTCTCACAGGACAAGGCTGAAGGTAACAGATACAAACAAATGAAAGCATGGAGGTTAAATATTTGTCAAAAAATATATAGATATTCCCTGAGATTTTTCATATCTCCTTGATATAGGACAGTCACTTCTAAACCTCATATTATTTTACTGTCTTTTTTGCAATTGTTTTATGTGTTATTCTATGCATTTCTATGGGTTATAGTAGTAAAGGCTAAATTCAATATTTTATCAAATACGTTTTTCATACCTAAATGGGTCCTAAAATTTAAAATCAAATAGCTAAATACTAACCTAATTGACAGAGTGAAATGAAGGTGTCACGAACGTCGTTGTAAGGATTGTCGGACCAAAGTGCAGTGTGGTATGGGTTCAACATATTTATTTAGTGAACCGGCACAAAAAAACAATAACGCACAAACGAAACGTGAAGTCATGGAGTGCTCACAAGCAACTACACACAAACAAGATCCCACAAAACCCAGTGGGAAAAGGCTGCCTAAATATGATCCCCAATCAGAGACAACGATAAACAGCTGCCTCTGATTGGGAACCATAACAGGCCAACATAGACATACAATAACGAAGGAGCCAATACAGAGTCAAAAATATTCCAAAACATGCATCCTGTTTGCAACAAGGCTAGAGCTTCCGGCAACAGTTCCCAGTCCAGATCCATGGAGCTGGGCTGTACGCCGCACCCACACTGGGCACCGGCGCCGGAGAAGGTTCCGGCCATGGAGCTGGGTTGACCGCCGTGCCTGGACTGGGCACCGGCACAGAGGAAGACTCCTGCCATGGAGCGGGACTGGATGCCGTGCCTGGACTGGACATCGGCGCAGAGGAAGGCTCCTCCCATGGAGCAGGACCGGACACCGTGCCTGGACCAGGCACCGGCACAGAGGAAGGCTCCGGCCTTGGAGCGGGACTGGACGCCGTGCCTGGACTGGAAATCGGCGCCGAGGAAGGCTCCTGCCATGGAGTGGGACTGGACGCCGTGCCTGGACTGGGCATCGGCGCAGAGAAGGGCTCCTGCCATGGAGCTGGACTGGATGCCGTGCTCGGACTGGGCATCGGTGCAGAGGAAGGCTCCTGCCATGGAGCGGGACTGGACGCCATGCTCAGACTGGGCATCGGCACAGAGGAAGGCTCCTGCCCTGGACCGTGGACCGTCACAGGAGGTTCCGGACGGTGGACCGTCGCAGGAGGTTCCGGACGGTGGACCGTCGCAGGAGGTTCCGGACGGTGGACCGTCGCAGGAGGTTCCGGACCGTGGACCGTCTCTGGAGGTTCCGGACCGTGGACCGTCTCTGGAGGTTCCGGACCGTGGACCGTCTCAGGAGGTTCCGGACCGTGGACCGTCGCAGGAGGTTCCGGACCGTGGACCGTCTCAGGAGGTTCCGGACCGTGGACCGTCTCAGGAGGTTCCGGACCGCGGACTGTCGCAGGAGGTTCCGGACTGTGGACCGTCTCAGGAAGATCCGGACCGTGGACCGTCTCAGGAGGTTCCGGACTGTGAAATGTCGCCGGAAGCTCTGGACTGGGAACTGTCTCCGGAAGCTCTGGACTGGGAACTGTCGCCGGAAGCTCTGGACTGGGGATCGTTGCAGGAAGCCTGGTGCGTGGGGCCAGCACTGGTGGTACCGGACTGGTGACACGCACTTCAGGGCGAGTGCGGGGAGCAGGCACAGGACGTACCGTACTGGGAAGGCGCACTTGAGGGAGAGTGCGAGGAGCAGGCACAGGACGTACTGGGCTGTGGAGGCGCACTGGAGACCTGGTGAGTAGAACTGGCACAGATGGTGCCGGAACGATGACATACTCCGCACGGTGGGTGCGGGGAGCTAGCACAGGACGTACTGGGCTGTGGAGGCGCACTGGAGACCTGGTGCGTAGAACCGGCACAAATTGTACCGGAACAACGACACACTTCGCACGGCGAGTCATGGAGTCATGGAGTGCTCACAGGATACTACACATAAGCAAGATCCCACAAAACCCAGTGGGAAAAGGCTGCATAAATATGATCCCCAATCAGAGACAACGATAAACAGCTGCCTCTGATTGGGATACCAGGCCAACATAGATACCAGGCCAACACCAGGCCAACATAGACATACAATAACCTAGATAACCCACCCTAGTCACACCCCGACCTAACCAACATAGAGAATAAAAGGCTCTCTATGGTCAGGGCGTGACAGAAGGAGCCTATACAGAATCAAAAATATTACATTTACATTTTACATTTAAGTCATTTAGCAGACGCTCTTATCCAGAGCGACTTACAAATTGGTGCATTCACCTTATGATATCCAGTGGAACAACCACTTTACAATAGTGCATCTAAATCTTTTAAGGGGGGGGGGGGGGGGGTTAGAAGGATTACTTTATCCTATCCTAGGTATTCCTTAAAGAGGTGGGGTTTCAGGTGTCTCCGGAAGGTGGTGATTGACTCCGCTGACCTGGCGTCGTGAGGGAGTTTGTTCCACCATTGGGATGCCAGAGCAGCGAACAGTTTTGACTGGGCTGAGCGGGAACTGTACTTCCTCAGAGGTAGGGAGGCGAGCAGGCCAGAGGTGGATGAACGCAGTGCCCTTGTTTGGGTGTAGGGCCTGATCAGAGCCTGAAGGTACGGAGGTGCCGTTCCCCTCACAGCTCCGTAGGCAAGCACCATGGTCTTGTAGCGGATGCGAGCTTCAACTGGAAGCCAGTGGAGAGAGCGGAGGAGCGGGGTGACGTGAGAGAACTTGGGAAGGTTGAACACCAGACGGGCTGCGGCGTTCTGGATGAGTTGTAGGGGTTTAATGGCACAGGCAGGGAGCCCAGCCAACAGCGAGTTGCAGTAATCCAGACGGGAGATGACAAGTGCCTGGATTAGGACCTGCGCCGCTTCCTGTGTGAGGCAGGGTCGTACTCTGCGAATGTTGTAGAGCATGAACCTACAGGAACGGGTCACCGCCTTGATGTTAGTTGAGAACGACAGGGTGTTGTCCAGGATCACGCCAAGGTTCTTAGCGCTCTGGGAGGAGGACACAATGGAGTTGTCAACCGTGATGGCGAGATCATGGAACGGGATTCCAAAACATTCCATATTCCAAAACATGCATTCTGTTTGCAACAAGGCACTAACAGTAATACTGCAAAACTGTGGCAAAGCAATTAACTTTTGCCCTGAATAATTTTGAATTTAATTTATTTTGAATTTAATGTAGTTGGGTAGCAGACATATACAGTTGAAGTCGTACGTTTACATACACTTCGGTTGGAGCCATTAAAAATTGTTTTTCAACCACTCCACAAATTTCTTGTTAACAAACTATAGTTTTGGCAAGTCGGTTAGGACATCTACTTTGTACATGACACAAGTAATTTTTCAACAATTGTTTACAGACAGATTATTTCACTTATAATTCACTGTATCACAATTCCAGTGGGTCAGACGTTTACATACACTAAGTTTACTGTGCCTTTAAACAGTTCGGAAAATTTCAGAAAATGATGTCATGGCTTTAGAAGCTTCTGAATGGCTAATTGGTATCATTTGAGTCAATTGGAGGTGTACCTGTGGATGTATTTCGAAGCCTACCTTCAAACTCAGTACCTCTTTGATTGACATCATTAGGAAATCAAAAGAAATCAGCCAAGACCTCAGAAAAATTCTTGTAGACATCCACAAGTCTGGTTCATCCTTGGGAGAATTTCCAAACGCCTGAAGGTACCACGTTCATCTGTACAAACAATAGTATGCAAATATAACCACCATGGGACCGTCATACCGCTAAGGAAGGAAACGTGTTCTGCCTCCTAGAGAGGAACGTACTTTGGTGCAAATTGTGCAAATCAATCCCATAACAACAGCAAAGGATCTTGTGAAGATGCTGGAGGAAACAGGTACAAATGTCTCTATATCCACAGTAAAACGAGTCCTATATCGACATAACCTGAAAGGCCGCTCAGCAAGGAAGAAGCAACTGCTCCTTAAACCCCCATAAAAAAGCCAGACTACGGTTTTCAACTGCACATGGGGACAAAGATCTTACTTTTTGGAGAAATGTCCTCTGGTCTGATGAAACAAAAATAGAACTGTTTAACCATAATGACCATCGTTATGTTTGGAGGAAAAAGCGGGACGCTTGCAAGCCGAAGAACACCATCCCAACCGTGAAGCACGGGGGTGACAGCATCATGTTGTGAGGGTGCTTTGCTGCAGGAGGGACTGGTGCACTTCACAAAATAGATGGCATCATGAGGCAGGAAAATTATGTGGATATATTGAAGCAACATCTCGACATCAGGCAGGAAGTTAAAGCTTGGTCGCAAATGGTTCTTCCAAATGGACAATAACCCCAATTATACTTCCAAAGTTGTGGCACAATGGCTTAAGGACAACAAAGTTGAGGTTTTGGAGTGGCCATCACAATGCCCTGACCTCAATCACATAGAACATTTGTGGGCAGAACTTAAGAAGCGTGTGCAAGCAAGGAGACCTACAAACCTGACGCAGTTACACCAGCTCTGTCAGGAGGAATGGGCCAAAATTCACGCAACTTATTGTGGGAAGCTTGTGGAAGGCTAGCCGAAACGTTTGACCCAAGTTAAACAATTTAAAGGCAACGCTACCAAATACTAATTGAGTGTATGTAAACTTCTGACCCACTGTTTATTTTGGTTTAGTTTAGTTTATTAATTCGACCATTTAAAAAAAACAAGCACACATAAAAGTTAAAAGCCATACATGCACATTAATTAAATCATCGAGGATAACACACAATAAAGTCTGGAACTTATTTCCATTGTGGTCCTCTTTAGACAAGATGGCTAGACAAGATCAAACTTAGTATGGAAGTGAAATAATAAAACAAAAACATAGAAGAAGAACATCTATCTCATCATTCCAGTTACAGCACAGGGGTTATTCATATGGGCACAGAAGACATCAAACATATTTTTACTTCATTTTTAAATCTGTCCAGAGAGGATGTTGTTTTTATAGGCAGAGGCAACTCATTCCATTCTGAGGCCCCACCTGATCTGGTGCTGTGATTGTGTGCATCCCTAACATGAGGAAAGTAATCACTTAGATATCTGGGCGCAGGACCATAAATACTCCTGTAAAGCGAACCTAGTCTAATATGGGACACCCTAGCCTCAACAGGCAGCCAGTTTAGTTCATGAAAGCAGCTCCTGCCTATGTGAGTACGTGGACTCACCTTCAATACTACCCTGATCAGCTTATTCTGGGCTATCTGGAGCTTCCCCTTCATAAGTTTAGATAAGCCCCCAAACCAGGAAGTACTAGCATAGTCAAAATGGCATTGAATGACGGCAGTAGCTAGCACTTTCATGGAATCCTTATCAGCAGCTTGGACTTTCTAGCCAAAAAACTTAGTCCTGGCATTAACCTTCCCTAGCACCTTATTGGCCATGCTCACACCTCCCAAGCTTCCATCAAGGATACATCCCAAGTAGCTAACAGAGGTTTTAGTAGTCAGCACCTCACCCCCTAACTCCACTCTGATTTCAGATGACCTACACAATTTAGGTCTGGATCCCAAAATAATTGCTTCAGTTTTCCCTAAGTGCAGAGACAGCTTATTATCTCCAAGCCATTTGCTAATGTTAGTAAGCTCTGTGCAAAGTATGCTCTCCAACATAGTTTTACTTTTGTGAGACACCAGAAGTGTAGAGGCATCCGCATACAGAAAAAGACGGCAAGAACAAGCATCTTTCATATCGTTAATATACAATAAAAACAGCAGAGGCCCAAGCACGCTCCCCTGCGGAACACCACAACTCATTGGTTTTGCCTGAGACAGTGAACCATTAACCTCTACTACCTGCTCCCTTCCTGATAAATAGGACTTTACCCAGCCTAGAGGGATACTGCTTAACCCCAGTGCCTCCAGTTTGGAGAGTAGGAGACAGTGGTTAACTGTATCAAAGGCCTTCTGTAGGTCAAGCAGTAACATTCCACACAGATTTCCATCATCCATCTCTTTCCTGATGAAGTCAGTCAAGTAAAGTAGACATTAATCAGTGGAGTATGTTTTTCTAAAACCCGACTGGAAATCATACATTAGACCCAGTTTGTTAACATATTCATACATTTGCTCATGTACAATTCTCTCCAGGATCTTTGATGTTACACAGAGGATAGATACAGGCCTATAATTCCCAGGGTCAGACTTTATCCCCTTCTTATACAGAGGTATAACTTTAGCTTGTTTCATGTCCCTGGGAAAGGTGCCTTGTTCAAGAGAGAGATTAACGATATGCATAATACAAGGGCAAATTTGCTCAGCAGAATCTATAAGAAACCTTGCAGGAATATTTAAGCTCTGCCAGCATACTGATTACTTTGGATGTTGCTACCTTTGCAAAAGAAAAAGAGTTTGGCTGAACCCCTAACTCTACATAATACTTCTTGACTTGGTTGCTTCCATACAAACCAGAACTGGTGGGCAGCTTGCTAACCAGCTTGCTGGCAACAGAAGTAAAAAATAGTTGAATTCATTGGCAACCTCTGCTTTTTCATATACCATCTCCCCCTTGATGTTCAGTCCAATACTGTTTAGTTTGTTTTTGGTAGTACTACTACAGCCGAGTTCCTTAAATGATATCCAAAGCTTTTTAGGGTAATTTCTGTTCTCAATTATTTTCTCAGCAAAGTAACCCCTCTTAGCTTCATCCATCCTGCTCTGTGCTTCATTTCTGTGACCTTTATATAGGACAAAATCATGCTGCTCTTGAGAGTTCTTACATTTTTTAAAGGCCTTATTCCTTGCTTGGATAGATTCTAGAATCTCATGATTAAACCAAGGGCTAGATCTCTGCTTTACCCTGACCCGTCTATTGGGAGCCATCTGTCACATTCTGAACTTCCAGGAACTCACAGTTCCTTTTTTATGTCTTTATTTTAGTTTGGTCAGGGCGTGAGTTCAATCAAGTTTCAATCAAGTTTATTTTATATAACCCTTCGTACATCAGCTAATATCTCGAAGTGCTGTACAGAAACCCAGCCTAAAACCCCAAACAGCAAGCAATGCAGGTGTAGAAGCACGGGTTGGGGTGGGCATTCTATGTTTTGTAGTCTAGGTTTTGTATTTCTGTGTTTGGCCTGGTATGGTTCTCAATCAGAGGCAGCTGTCGATCTTTGTCTCTGATTGAGAATCATACTTAGGTAGCCTGTTTTCCATTTTGTGTTGTAGGTGATTGTTTTCTGTTTAGTGTATGTTCACCTTGCAGGACTGTTAGTTTGTCGTTTTTTTGTTGTTTTTGTTCAGTCGTTCTATTAAAAAGATGAACACTTACCACACTGCACCTTGGTCCTCCTCTAATTCTCCCGACGACAATCGTGACACCATCACATTCACCACATCAAGGAATCTACATTTAAAGACTTCCCAGGCACTGTCTACCCCTACACTATCTAGCACAGGTGACCAGTCAATTTTACCCACTTCCTCCGAGTCTTCTGATTTTGTGACACTTTAATATATTTTAAAAAATCCTCCTTGTGCAAAATTGTTGTGGAATTTTGTATTCAATGTTCAGAAATTTCAATTATCCCTATAGGTCTGCAACCCAAAGTGTGTAAAGTTCTGGTTTAAATGAAACAGACAGAATTCCCAACTCACAATTAGTCAAATACAATTTTATTCGCAAGAGCTCTACCGTGCATATACAAAGATGTTCCTTTTATAACATCCTCTTAACCTACGGACATACATACACACTAACATTAGGAGAGCTATCCTATCTACTTCTCTACAATTCTCACCACAGTTGATCACTACCCAACTGACAGTTCCATTCCCCCCAAGATAAGGGAAAACTGGAGGGGTACTCCCTGTCCTATCTGATCTCCACAGAGTTATAGCCGGGTCTGTTCTAACATAGGTTCAGGATTCTATCAGTAAAAAACATGTTGATGAGTTAGTTCATTAAGATGCTGAATATAAAAAAGGGGCTTCTTCTATAGAAATAGGTCAGGCCTCTGGCTTAATAGTACAAAGCAGATCATTCAAATAATGTTCTTACTAGTCCTAGACTATGGTGTAATCATCTATATGAATGCAGCTGCCACTTCACTAAAGCCTTTAGATGCATTTGACCATAAAGCACTTTGTTTTATTACGGGTACAGGTTCAGTACACATCCCTGCATTCTCTATCATAAAGTAGGCTGAGGTCACGTTGGTCAATTCATTGCTCTCTTTGCCTTTATACAGCTCTTTGACATACTGTAAACTCCCTCTGTTGCTAACATCTACAATAACCATTAGAAGTACAAGTCAGAGTTGAATCATGAATCAGCCGGCATCATTTTTATGGATACATACAAAAAGATATATATTGAATAAAGGTAAAACGCAACACGGCTAGTTTGCAGTCTTTCCAGCTTCAGTATGAAGTGATTTTGTTAGCTGTGTTGTTGGCTAGCTCCTCTGAACAACAGTGTCCTGACGAGTGAGTACATTTTCTATGCCAGGTGAAATCGCGCCTCATTAGCTCATTGTTATGAATGTATTGTTAGGATTTATGTTTATGCACTATAGCCTGCTACCATATTGTATGAAGATGAATATTGTTTTGTTACACACACATAAACAATACAGATGTAGGTTTGTAAAGACTGACCAACATTGAGTGACAGGCCATAAAAGCTGTGGTCAATCTGGAGAGGGGAGGGGTGCAAATCCCTAGGCCAACCAGGGAGGGTATGGCACTGGACAATACCATATTAGGAACTGTTTCAGTGTAGAATCGACATACACAAGACAGATCTAATCTACCCAACAACCAGAGGTGGACAGAGGGGAGCACTAAGGGACTTGGACAAGTCCGAGGACCAGCAAAGGCGGAGCAAAGTCTAAACCGCGCTCAGCCTCTACTGTGATAGGCCAACAGACGCGTTGGAACTACGTCATCACGGTATAAGAACAGCTGTTTATGTACTTCCTGCCAGTTCCCTGTTCTACCCTGCGTGGAGATAAAGCGAACCCGTATATACGAAAATTGCATTTGCCATTCATTGTTTGCGTTAATTAAACATAATTAAAGAAAGTTAGCAGACCTTGCTTTTTATTTATCCTGATACCGGATTTGTGACACGCAGCGTTCACAGTATCCAAATAAATGTCACTAGAAAATAGCTTAAACAAATGTAAATGCATCTGCTTTGCTGTTCTTCTGGCTGCACTATTTGATGTAACTGTAAATTAGCCATAGTTGGCTAGCTAGCAGGCAAGGGATAAGAACGTTGCCAGCCAGTATGGTAATGATACATTGCTAGAGACGCAAGTCCATAGATACTGAACAAAAAGACTGAACGACTGGGTCGAGTCTCTAACAACCCTAGATTTGTGTCGGGACTATATGTTGTGGAAGGATGAAATACTGTATATGTTGGTAACCCGTTGCATAAAAGTGATAATGCCCTCAAAGCCAGTGTTTGGAGGATATATTGCCACGGTTTCGACTTCGTCTCGGGCCTAACAACACCCTTGCCAATATATCCTCCAAACACGAGCTTCTCGGGTAATATCACTTAAATAGCCTTTCCCCATCCCTACATGGTCACAATAGGTTGTGTGCAAGGTCGGTTAGCTACAGGAGCTCAGTTGCAGTCCACGAGGAGCGTCATGGTTATTTAAGGTATTTAGGTAACACTTTTCTCTGGAAGAAAGGCCTTGTTCTCTGTGGGATGAACTTTTCACAGTGAATCGTTTATTTCACATGGTCAGGTGTAGGCTTGCATTCTTTGGGAGCCTCTGCTGAATGATCCCATATGTGAATTGTAGTTCTAACCTCAACTGTTCTACCGATTTCATTCAAAAGCACCTAAACTCTAGGTCAGGCTTCAAGAGAGGCCTACCTTTCTGCCGTGTAGTGGGAGAATTGGATTAATATTTATGTCTAGGATTTAGGCGGGAGCGGACATGAGGCTAGGATTAAAAATTTATTTTTGATACTGTTGCAAAGCTAACTAAAAAGCAGCATTCCCCAAGAGAGGATGGCTTTCACTTCAGCAGTAATAAATTCATGAACTTCTTTGAGGAAAAGATCATGACCATTAGAAAGCAAATTACGGACTCCTCTTTGAATCTGCGTATTCCTCCAGGGCTTAGCTGTCCTGGATCTGCACAGCTCTGCGAGGGCCTGGGATCGGGAGAGACACTTAAGTGTTTTAGTACTATATCTCTTGACACAATGATGAAAATAATCATGGCCTCTAAACCTTCAAGCTGCATACTGGATCCTATTCCTACTAAACTGCTGAAGGAGCTGCTTCCTGTGCTTGGCCCTCCTATGTTGAACATAATAAACAGCTCTCTATCCACCGGATGTGTATCAAACTCACTAAAAGTGGCAGTGATAAAGCCTCTCTTGAAAAAGCCAAACCTTGACCCGGAAAATATAAAAAACTATCGGCCTATATCGAATCTTCCATTCCTCTCAAAAATTTTAGAAAAAGCTGTTGCGCAGCAACTCACAGCCTTTCTGAAGACAAACAATGTATACGAAATGCTTCAGTCTGGTTTTAGACCCCATCATAGCACTGAGACTGCACTTGTGAAGGTGGTAAATGACCTTTTAATGGCGTCAGACCGAGGCTCTGCATCTGTCCTCGTGCTACTAGACCTTAGTGCTGCCTTTGACACCATCGATCACCACATTCTTTTGGAGAGACTGGAAACCCAAATTGGTCTACACGGACAAGTTCTGGCCTGGTTTAGATCTTACCTGTCGGAAAGATATCAGTTTGTCTCTGTGAATGGTCTGTCCTCTGACAAATCAACTGTACATTTCGGTGTTCCTCAAGGTTCCGTTTTAGGACCACTATTGTTTTCACTATATATTTTACCTCTTGGGGATGTTATTCGAAAACATAATGTTAACTTTCACTGCTATGCGGATGACACTCAGCTGTACATTTCAATGAAACATGGTGAAGCCCCAAAATTGCCCTCGCTAGAAGCCTGTGTTTCAGACATAAGGAAGTGGATGGCTGAAAACTTTCTACTTTTAAACTCGGACAAAACAGAGATGCTTGTTCTAGGTCCCAAGAAACAAAGAGATCTTCTGTTAAATCTGACAATTAATCTTGATGGTTGTAAAGTCGTCTCAAATAAAACTGTGAAGGACCTCGGCGTTACTCTTGACCCTGATCTCTCTTTTGACGAACATATCAAGACTGTTTCAAGGACAGCTTTTTTCCATCTACGTATCATTGCAAAAATCAGAAATTTTCTGTCCAAAAATGATGCAGAAAAATTAATCCATGCATTTGTTACTTCTAGGTTAGACTACTGCAATGCTCTACTTTCCGGCTACCCGGATAAAGCACTAAATAAACTTCAGTTAGTGCTAAATACGGCTGCTAGAATCCTGACTAGAACCAAGAAATTTGATCATATTACTCCAGTGCTAGCTTCCCTACACTGGCTTCCCGTTAAGGCAAGGGCTGATTTCAAGGTTTTACTGTTAACCTATAAAGCGTTACATGGGCTTGCTCCTACCTATCTTTCCGAGTTGGTCCTGCCGTACATACCTACACGTACGCTACGGTCACAAGACGCAGGCCTCCTAATTGTCCCTAAAATTTCTAAGCAAACAGCTGGAGGCAGGGCTTTCTCCTATAGATCTCCATTTTTATGGAACAGTCTGCCTACCCATGTGAGAGACGCAGACTCGGTCTCAACCTTTAAGTCTTTACTGAAGACTTATCTCTTCAGTAGGTCATATGATTGAGTGTAGTCTGGCCCAGGAGTGTGAAGGTGAACGGAAAGGCTCTGGAGCAACGAACCACCCTTGCTGTCTCTCCAGGGCCGGTTCCCCTCTCTCCACTGGGATTCTCTGCCTCTAACCCTGTTACTGGGGCTGAGTCACTGGCTTGCTGGTGCTCTTTCATGCCGTCCCTAGGAGGGGTACGTCACTTGAGTGGGTTGAGTTACTGACGTGAACTTCCTGTCTGGGTTGGCGCCCCCCCTTGGTTGTGCTGTGGTGGAGACCTTTGTGGGCTATACTCGGCCTTGTCTCAGGATTGTAAGTTGGTGGTTGAGGATATCCCTCTAGTGGTGTGGGGGCTGTGCTTTGGCAGAGTGGGTGGGGTTATATCCTTCCTGTTTGGCCCTGTCCGGGGGTTTCTTCGGATGGGGCCACAGTGTCTCCTGACCGCTCCTGTCTCAGCCTCCAGTATTTATGCTGCAGTAGTTTATGTGTCGGGGGGCTAGGGTCAGTTGGTTATACCTGGAGTACTTCTCCTGTCTTATCCAGTGTCCTGTGTGAATTTAAGTATGCTCTCTCTAATTCTCTCGTTCTCTCTTTCTGTCTGAGAACCTGAGCCCTAGGACCATACGTCAGGACTACCGGGCATGCTGACACCTTGCTGTCCCCAGTCCGCCCGGCCTTGCTGCTATTCCAGTTTCAACTGTTTCTGCCTGCGGTTACGAAACCCCTACCTGTCCCAGACCTGCTGTTTTCAACTCTTAATGATCGGCTATGAAAAGCCAACTGAGATTTATTCCTGATTATTATTTGACCATGCTTGTTATTTATGAACATTTTGAAAATCTTGGCTCTCTCTAATTTTCTCCTTCTCACTTTCTCTCGGAGGACCTGAGCCCTAGGACCATACGTCGGGACTACCGGCCATGGTGACTCCTTGCTGCCCCCAGTCCGCCTGGCCTTGCTGCTATTCCAGTTTCAACTCTTCTGCCTGCGGTTATGGAACCCCTACCTGTCCCAGACCTGCTGTTTTCAACTCTTAATGATCGGCTATGAAAAGCCAACTGAGATTTATTCCTGATTATTATTTGACCATGCTTGTCATTTATGAACATTTTGAAAATCTTGGCTCTCTAATTTTCTCCTTCTCTCTTTCTTTCTCTCGGAGGACCTGGGCCCTAGGACCATGCGTCGGGACTGCCGCCCGTGGTGACTCCTTGCTGTCCCCAGTCCGCCTGGCCTTGCTGCTATTCCAGTTTCAGCTGTTCTGCCTGCGGTTATGGAACCGCCACCTGTCCCAGACCTGTTGTTTTTCAACTCTTAATGATCAGCTATGAAAAGCCAACTGAAAATTATTCATGATTATTATTTGACCATGCTTGTCACTTATGAACATTTTTGAACATCTTGGCATAGTTCTGTTATAATCTCCACCCGGCACAGCCAGAAGAGGACTGGCCACCCCTCATAGCCTGGTTCCTCTCTAGGTTTCTTCCTAGGTTTTGGCCTTTCTAGGGAGTTTTTCCTAGCCACCGTGCTTCACCTGCATTCTAGCTGTTTGGGGTTTTAGGCTGGGTTTCTGTACAGCACTTCGAGATATTATCTGATGTACGAAGGGCTATATAAAATAAAATTGATTGATTGATTGATTGATTAGGGTTAGGGCCTCAAAAGGATCCTATCTTTTTGAAAAATACCAGATTGAAGCTTATCTGCTGATACCAGGCTGCAAAGACAAATTATTGAAAAACATGAGTCACAAATAGGCTAATGACTTATTTATACCGTAAAATAGCCACCAAATAGCTGCCTGTCCCTTTAAATAGCCGGACATCGGCACAAATTTCAGCAAATAAAAGCATGTTCAAAATAAACAGCGGGTATAAATGAATCGTTTACAAGTGAACTTCAGTGAGTACCTGTAAAGACCGCAAAATAAGATAAAGGAGAGCAACATCATTGCTATGAATGAGACAGCAGTGTGGTTTGACATGGTCGGCTCTGATCTGTGATGGATTTGTTATTATGTTTTATACTGGTCATACGGGTCACAATAAACAGTGTGCCATTGACTATAATGCAATATGCACATTTCTAAAGCATATTATAAACCGGGTTGTTCGAGACCTGAATGCTGATTGGCTGACAGCTGTGGTATATCAGACGGGTAGGACAAAACATTTATTTTTACTGCTCTAATTACTTTGGTAATCAGTTTCTAATAGCAATAAGGCACCTTGGGGGGTTGTGGTATATGGCCAAAATACCAGGCACTGGTAGGTCTCCAGGCACTCCATGTTGCGCCGTGGGTAAGAACAGCCCTTAGCCGTGGTATATTGGCCATATACCACACCTCCCATGCCTTATTGCTTAATTAGAAACAGTGTTTTCTAACATTCTTTAGACATATTTTCATAATGCATTGTAGCCAATGGCAAGTGATGACCAATTTTTTCTGTCATGAAATGAAATGAAATGAAACAAAAATACAAAAACGGTTTGGGGGTATCAACTACAATCACAGAAAGAGTAAAAATAAGTCTACATGTAAAAGCTGGTGAACTTCCCCTTTAATGTTGATGGTGTTTTATTGTGACTACAAGTCATTCATTGAAAGTGTCTTAATGTCACGATCGTCTTCGTGAGAAAGAGTGGACTAAGGCGCAGCGTGTGAAAAATAAATCTTCTTTATTTAGAAGAGAGAGAAAACACAAAACGAACACTACACATAAACTGAAACAAAACAACCGTGAAGCTACAAACGTTAGTGCACAGACAAGCAACAAACGTTCAACATAGACAATTACCCAAATAAACCTCGTGCCTATGGCTGTCTTAAATATGGCTCCCAATCAGAGACAATTAATGACATCTGTCTCTGATTGAGAACCATTTAGGCAACCATAGACACAGCTAGACACCTACACTAAACACAAACCCATCTACTCTACTTAACCCCCTAAACCATACAACCACCCTAGACAATACAAAAACACATACCTTCCCCATGTCACACCCTGACCTATCTAAAATAATAAAGAAAATAAAGAATACTAAGGCCAGGGCGTGACACTTAACATCTTCTGCTGGGATGCAAATACAAATGTCTCTCAGAGAAATATGTAAAGTAAGTGCTGGGGGTCAAGCAGACAGGTCTGGATATTATAAATTATAAAATACCCCTCACTGAAGCCCACAAGGCTACTCATGAACCCCAAATGAATTAATGAACAGTTGACATTGTAGCTGACAGCAGTGTACTGATGTGTACAGTTTATATAGTGTACAGATTAATCATTGATTGCTCATGAACTGCACTTTTTATAGCTGTAGGTATTGTCTGTACTGTATATGTCCTTGTCTATGTTCGATTATGTGTTCTGATGTATGCACCAACATTTTCCCACGGGGATAATAAAGTAATTGTCTTAAATAGTCCTTACATCAATGGAAACAAGTTCACATTCTATAGTCTGTGCGTTGCCCCAGGTGATTTTTTACAACTGAGAACACAACTTCAAAAGAATTTCAGTAGGTCTAGTCTAAAACTGATCTTTCTGGTTCATCCCCATTATTTAAGTGAAAGATGGACAATTTATGGCACTTATGGCAGCTGGGCAAGATGAGCCTGCTCTGTGGTTGCCCCATTAGGCAGGTGATTTTTTTTAAACCGAATTCCATTAGTCTGACATTGGTGCTACAGTGGGGCTTTACTTTTACCTGCTATACTAGAAGCTTAACGTTTGGTCAGCGCGAGCAGAATGCTAGCCGCTATGTCCTGTTGTTCTCAGGCGTGAGCCACATGTGAAAATCTTGGGAGTAGAACCAGAAATAAATGTTCCGCTGGAGCAACACAAGAACAAATAATAGTAGTGTTTCACGCTCTGCAAAACTTAAGTGTCTGATGTAGTAGGCCAGTAAAACAGATTTTTCTGCTTCCTCCCTAATTAAGTTACCAACCTTTGTAATTAAGTTACCAACCTTTACATAGTTTCATATTATAATGTGTGATTATAACATCAGAGATTGGACCTTTTTTTAAATGCAGATTAACCATAGTTCACAGATAGTTCAAGACATTTCAATCAAACTGAATCATCTTCAGCTTTGATTGAAAATAAATGAATTATCCATGAGGAGGGTTAATTTGGTTTGGTGAAACCAGTCCTATCTTTGGGTCCTGAAAGATCATTTTCAACCTCATAATGCAAATTTGGATCGCATGTCATAAAGTGGCACTGACAGAATGTAATTCCCTGGAGATGGAAACCTTCCAAAGGGACCTTGAGTTTGGGACTGGTGTTGAAAGATGGCAGAACTCCCCTTCTGTACCAATAAATATTGTGCTAGTTCAACTTTAGGGAACTATTTGCATATGCTTTTTGAGTATTTCCAACATGAGGTATTCTTACGTATAATATACTTACCTTTTGGTGTTTCACAAACGCTAATACATTAAAGTGTTCAGTGTTTCCAGATTTATATGAAATATGACCTGTAGTTAATAAAAATTAAGCTTTCCTGTGTTGGAATGGTGTTGGTATACCCCAACAACAGAATGGTGTGGGCGTATACCTGTCAATGTCACATCTGCTCCTGCAACGCCCTCTACTGCTCATCCTGTGTCTCTTTGACCTGCCGCCCCCCCCCAGTGCTCTTTCCCTCTCTGTGTGTGTGTGTGTGTGTGTGTGTGTGTGTGTGTGTGTGTGTGTGTGTGTGTGTGTGTGTGTGTGTGTGTGTGTGTGTGTGTGTGTGTGTGTGTGTGTGTGTGTGTGTGGGGGGGGGGGGGGGGGGGGGGTGGGGGGATTGTGTGGGCGGAGACAGCTGTGTTGGAGTCAGAGCAAATCCCCACCAGATCCAACCCGTTACATAATCAAGACCTCTACAAATACTCAGTCCTGCCACTTCCACACTGCCAGATCGTAATCTCTGCTCAGTCAGAGATTCTAGCTATTTGTTACTATTAAGATCCTGCTACCCTGCTGTGCCTGTTTCCCTGCTTGATGCTGTTTTCCTCTCTGCTACAGTTCTGCCTGCTCTAACTCTGGTCCCTGTCCTGGATTCCCCACTCAACTACTCAGTTGGATTCCTCCCCGGACCTGCTTACCCTGTCTCAACCCCTCTCGCTCCAGCCTCAGCCTCAGCCTCCGCAACTGGTCTCCAGCAACCCGCCCGAGCTTCCCCTGACCTGCAGTCCATCTTCCCCTTATGTTCCAATAAATGCCTTGGCTACTTCATCCCGGTCTCCGTGTCTGAGTCTGCTCTTGGGTTCACCCGTTCCGCTCCGCCTAACAGTCATTAAAGATATTCATCCAAGTAGACTCTAATTGGCCCGCTTGACATCATCCTCTATAAATAGCAATGGTTTGTTTGAAATACAAGTTTGAGGTGGGGGGTTTTAAGTGTTTTTCCCCAATATATGCTTTAGGCACAAATCATCGTACTCAAACCGTCCGCGCGTGTGCACAAATTGATTTTGCACCCCACAGCAAACGCGATCATGATACGCAGGTTAAAATATCAAAACAATTATATTAATTTAACAGGTCGAAAAGCATTTAACATTTATGGCAATTTAGCTAACTAGCTTGCAGTTAGCTAATTTATCCTATTTAGCAAGCTTGTTGTTGCTAGTTAATTTGTCCTGGGATATAAACATTGAGTTGTTATTTTACCTGAAATGCACAAGGTCCGCTACTCAATTAATCCACACATAAAACGGTCAACCGAATCGTTTCTAGTCGTCTCTCCTCCTTTCATGCTTTTTCTTCTTTGGACTTTATATTGCGATTGGCAACTAACTTTCATAAGGTGTATTACCACCACCGACCTCCATTCGTCAAAAAAATGTGTTCTTAACTGACTTCCCTAGTTAAATAAAGGTTACACATATGAACTTTTAAAAGTGAGATTTACACTGGACAGTTTAAGTCCAGCATCTACAAACATTTTATGGATCCAATTTAATTTGAACAATTCCAAAACTGTTCTTATTTCTTAGAACTACCTCATCTTTTTAATTCGTTGCTTGCAGTGATTGTCTTAATGTTTAACATTGTTTGATGTTTTAGATGAGCCATTTTAACCCACTTTTGCAGGAATTGATGAACACAGGGCTCATAAAGTGGAGGTAAAACTGTCTCTGTCATTTAAGTGTTGTGCACATGGTATTAATGAGGGTGGGAGTAGGTGTTCTCATCTTTGAGCATCAATTTTGCCAACTGTTTTGATATCCATTCATCATGAACCATTACAACTCATAGCACAACAAACTGCCAATCCTCCGCATCCGCCAATGTCGCACTTCTGTATCTGCAGTGAAAGGTGGCCGAGCTGGTGTGTTGTTTGTCAGACCATGACACGAAAACGTCTGTAGAGTCCAAACAGTTTGATCTACAAACTATTATGACTCTGCTCACGACCGCATACATGTCAGTTGTTTTGCTCTAGGATGCCCACTAGCCTCACAAGACTGGTCTGAAGGTCCCCGGCACCAGTTATAAAAATGACTGGAAGTATATATGGAGATAGTTAAGTGCCAAATCTAAAGGATCAAATAACTGTGAAAAAATAACTAAAAATGCACGGTGTTGGGCTGTAAGCACAACCCCCACCTGTGGACGTCGGGCCCTCATACCACCCTCATGGAGTCTGTTTCTGACCGTTTGAGCAGACACATGAACATTTGTGGCCTGCTGGAGGTCATTTTGCAGGGCGCTGGCAGTGCACCTCCTTGCACAAAGGCGGAGGTAGCGGTTCTGCTGCTGGGTTGTTGCCCTCCTACGGCCTCCTCCACGTCTCCTGATGTACTGGCCTGTCTCCTGGTAGCGCCTCCATGCTCTGGACACTGCGCTGACAGACACAGCAAACCTTTTTGCCACAGCTCGCATTGATGTGCCATCCTGGTGAACTGCACTACTTGAGCCACTTGTGTGGGTTGTAGACTCCGTCTCATGCTACCACTAGAGTGAGAGCACCGCCAGCATTCAAAAGTGACCAAAACATCAGCCAGGAAGCATAGGAACTGAGAAGTGGTCTGTGGTCACCACCTGCAGAATCACTCCTTTTTTGGGGGTGTCTTGCTAATTGCCTATAATTTCCACATTTTGTCTATTCCATTTGCACAACAGTATGTGAAATTTATTGTCAATCAGTGTTGCTTCCTAAGTGGACAGTTTGATTTCACAGAAGTGTGATTGACTTGGAGTTACATTGTGTTGTTTAAGTGTTCCCTTTATTTTTTTGAGCAGTGTATATTTCCTGATCTTTCTTATAGAGTTTCTCTCAGATATAAGGAAGACACTTTATAACAAACTTATTTTAGATGTTTTTACTACATGTTGTTCCATGTAGTGAATCTGTTATTCAATGCATTGGTATGGTCTAATAGCAGCAAACACACATTTTTTATTATGCCTTTAAATGCTTTGTATATAAACATATTTTAGTGGACACATTCATTAATAAACCACTTAATTGTTTCCCCCTTGTTTAAAACCTCTTGGAAATAGGGGGCGCCCTTTTCACTTCTGGATAAAATTGTGCCCAATTTAAACGGCCTCGTACTCTGTCCTAGATCATATGATATGCATATTATTATTACTATTGGATAGATACCACTCTGAAGTTTCTAAAACTGTTTGAATTATATCTGTGAGTAAAACAGAACTCATTTGGCAGGCAAACTTCCAAACAGGAAGTGAAAATTCTGAAATGGGTCTCTGTGAAAGGCATCGCCTATTCAATTGCCTTTTATTTATGGATCTGTATGCACTTCATACGCCTTCCACTAGATGTCAACAGGCAGTAGAACGTGGAATTAAGTGTCTAGTCTTATGTGGGACCGAATGAGAGCCTTTGGAGTGACAGGTCAGCCATATTGGCAGTATTCGGCTACGCACTTAGGTTTGTCATATCGTTGCCTGCAATGCGTTAGGTAGACACGAAGAAATGTTCCGTCTGGGACGTTATTGGATATATTTGTGAAAAACATCCTAAAGATGGATTCTCAACTGAGTTTGACCAGTTTATTAGACTTTTATTATCACTTTTTAAATATGCGTAAAATCTTCATGGACACGTGAGCTACACCATGCTAGCCAAAGTTGCTAATTCGACAGAAGAAATGGACATTCTAAAACAAAACAACGATTTATTGTGGAACTAGGATTCCTGGCACTGCATTCTGATGAAAGTTCATCAAAGGTAAGGGAATATTTACGATGTTATTTCGTATTTTTGTGGACTCTTTGGACTCCAACATGGCGGAGAATGGCTGAGCGCTGTCTCAGATTATTGCATGCTGTGCTTTGTACTAAAGTTATTTTTTTAAATCTAACACAGCGGTTGCATTAAGAACCAGTGTATCTTTAATTATATGTGCAACGTGTATTTTTCAGCAAAGTTTATGATGAGTTTTTCTGTTAGATTACGTGGCTGTCTAAAATTTCTCCGGACATTTTGGTGCCATTTGTGACCATGGCCATTTGTGACCAATGTAAAACCCCGATTTGTAGCTATAAATATGCACATTTTTGAACAAAACATAAATGTATTGTATAACATGATGTCATAAGACTGTCATCTGATGAAGTTGTTCAAAGGTTAGTGATTAATTTTATCTCTATTTGTGAGTTTTGTGAAAGCTATCTTTGCGGTGAAAAAAGTGGCGTTGTGTGTTTGGCTATTGTGGTGAGCTAACATAAATATATGTTGTGTTTTCGCTGTAAAACATTTAAAAATTCGGACATGTTGGCTGGATTCAGAAGATGTTTATCTTTCGTTTGCTGTATTGGACTTGTGATTTCATGAAATTATATTATATAATATCCCTGCGGCGCTAGGCTAGGCTATGCTAGTCAGTTTTTCTGATGAGAATGATCCCGGATCCGGGATGGGTGGTCCGTAGTTAAACAGTTACACTTAACATCACCAACACATTGGCTACCACTGCTGGGACAGCTACAACAACTGTTGCAGCAACAACTGTCACAGCCGATACTGTGACAGCAACTACTAGTGTGTCCAAACTTTTGACTAGTACTTGCATAATTAATTTGATTAATAATATGGTGTTTCTATTCCAAGAAAAATGAAAAACTCTCTGGGTTTCCGTTAGGATGGAATGGAAAATATGGTGCTGTACAAGTTGACGGTCGGAAGTACATTACTGAGCTATTTAGCTAAAGAATTTCTGTGTCGTGTGCCAGTCATGTATAGCCGTAACAGAAATTTTGGTGACCTCATTTGACCTTTTCTGCTGCTTTTGAGACATGGTTCGATCCCTCCTTGGGGCACTACTTGTTGAGTAAATAAAACACTTCACAATCACAATACAGTAACTATTGGTCACACTATTATGTTTTATTACTGTAATATGTATTCATTATAGAATTACGTCAGTTGTTAAAGATAAACCTTTATAACTGCACTCTTCCTCCCCTATCTCACCCCATCTCTCTATTTTTCAGCTCCAGACGACAAACCTGCACACAGTTCCAGGACTTCCTTCTGGTCACACATTGTATTCGGATAAATATCCAATAAACCAGAGACATTGCTTTAACTGTGAATGTACGTTATTGCAGATATTTTCCTCAAATAAAATGGAGCATACATAAAATAAACAAGTTATTACAATTGATTTACATTAGGTGTAATGTGTGTGTGAGAGGGAGGCGTGTTTTTCAACTCAGAAAAAAGCACACAGAATTTCCTCAAACTGTACACATTAAGCCACAGTCTTTTACAATATTATCAATCACACTTTGATCGATATTTGGTAATTATGTAGATTCTGAGAAAGGATATGAAGGAGTAGATATCTCCAATCCTAAAATAAAATGGAGCAAACATTAAATAAATTAAAGTAATTACAACTTATTTACATTGTGGATAATGTGTGTGAGCGCATGTTGTTTTATTTTTCCTTGTCAGCCACCCATCTCTGCTTTGTGAGTCTTGATAGGCCCAGAGTACGCACTTCTGGGTGAGGCTGTCAGGCAGTGGTGGAGTGCATGACAGATCTGAAAGAGAAATGCACAGAGTGACAGTAAGTATACAGGTCAACAACATGTCTGTGTGTACGTGTGAGCATATGCAATATAATTCTGAATTACCAGTATCCATCCGGGAACCCTCAAAAGTTTCTCCGTTCACGCCAGTGTAGTAGGAACTGTTGCAGCCGGTAGATTAAATACCACAGCAGAATACTGCTGTGACTGCAGCTTAACTGCTGGGGCTGGCAGATCTAAAAGAGGGAGGTACAATTTTCTTAATTGACAATAATCATACAACTACATAGACTGGATGAGTGTAAGGCCTAGATCCAATCAGATCAAGCGTTAACCGGCGATAGCCGACAGTCGCATAGCTGATGTTTTGGCGATGTCTGAGGTGTAACTGTGTTGGATCTGTCAAATCGGTAAGCAGCTGCTCTTGATTATTGTCATGAAGCTACAAGTTCAGCACGAGAAAGTATAGGTTATATAGAAATAATGCAACCGCTATGTGTATGTCGGCTAATGCGGACGTGATTGAATAGAGCCCCAATTGAGGGAGAGTGTGCATGTGTGTATACATGCATGTGATAATTACCTGTATCACCGGTGTAGCAGATGCAGGGACAGACGACTGCAGCTTTGAAGACTGGTTGAGCTAATAGGGGTGTCAGATCTAAAAGGAACAATTTTCCTTTTAGAAAGGAAAACAACTGACACCAATCGTGGGTGTCAGTTGTTGATGTATGCAGAGGGTCCCTGGTTCGAGCCCGGGTATGGGCGAGGGGACGGACGTAAAGTTATACTGTTACATATACGTGTGTTTGATAATTACTTGGACCACGTCACACTGCCTCAGGTCTACAAGCCTCTGGAAGTTCCAGTGTAAAACTCCAGGCCTGGAACAGTTTGGTGGAAAGACGGTTACCTGTCACCCACCGAGCAGGTTGGCAGATCTGAAAAATGGGCACAATATAATTTGAATGACAAAGCCTTGACTACACACTAACCTAAACAGAACAGACTATGGAAGGCGCACAGTAGTACATTGAGCCATAACTACATGGAACTATATTCCACATCAAGAAACTCAGGCAAGCAGTAAAAACAGATAAAAAAAAATACCTTATGGAACAGCGGGAACTGTGAAGAGACATGCATTCACACAATAACATACCCACTGTACACATACGTACACAAGGATTTTGTGTTGTAGATAGGTGGTAGTAGAGTAGAGGCCTGAGGACACACACTTAATGTGTTGTGAATCTATTGTAATGTTTTTAAAATTGTATAACTGCCTTAATTTTGCTGGACCCAAAGAAAAGTAACTGCTGGGATCCATAATAAATACAATACAGCAAATTAGTTACGTTTGTGTGTGTGTGTGTGTGTGTGTGTGTGTGTGTGTGTGTGTGTGTGTGTGTGTGTGTGTGTGTGTGTGTGTGTGTGTGTGTGTGTGTGTGTGTGTGTGTGTGTGTGTGTGTGTGTGTGTGTGTGTGTATCTTGCAACCCACGCAGCAGACTTCATTTTCCCAATTGCTCATTGTACTTGCCCTTACAATACGATGTGTGCATGTGCACGTGTGCACGAGTGTGTGTGTGTTCAGTGTTATTATGACTTAGAAGTGTCAACCTGACCACATCCTTGTAGTAGGCCATTCAGTGATTAGCTTTGAAAAAAGTTACTTTGTGGACCCCCACCCCGCCACACTGTGTAGCATAGAGCAACACTTTAATAATAAGTAATGTACTGTTAAAAGTGGTGTAGGTCTTATTTATTTAAAGAGCATATTGAAGTTAGAAGCAATAGGATTTGAAGCATTAGCCTACAACTATTTCAGCACCGTTTCGCGCTGCTCTGAGACAAGCATGGGGACTGGTCTTGACAAATCAATGAGATTTTTATTTTCACTGAATCTCCGTTTGGGTATTGGTTAGACTACAATTAGGGTGTAGAGCATAACCTGTATTTAACTAGGCAAGTCAGTTTAAGAACAAATTCTTATTTACAAGGACAGCGGAATTGAACCCCAGTCACCCGCGTGCCCACGCACGACAAAGGGATTCTCTTGCTAAATAGCCCTGTACTGTGTAGCCTACTCCCGACATCACTTTGTACAGCGCTATATTTTCAGAGGGTTTTGCGTTTTTCTTGGAATAGAAACACCATAATATTAATCAAATTAATTAAGTGAAATTTCTTAAAATCAGTCCCATATACTATGTTCTTACAAAAAAAGGTTTTAAATTCTCTAGTACAGCCACTTAAATAACGTGCCATAGAATTCTGTGGCACACTGCAAGTTGTGCTGCAGTACGCTGCCACTTTTAAAGGACAAACCACTGTACTTACTAACGAAGTGACACCAATTGGTGCAACTCTACGTGCTAATGTGTTACCTCGAAATATAAATGTAAAAAACAAAACCTGTAACACAAGTCACAAAATACCCACTCTGCAATAGTGTTTAAAATTATTTTCGAATGACTATGTCATCTCTGTACCCCACACATACAATTATTTGTAAGGTCCCTCAGAGACCAGGGAGGTTTTCCAATGCCTCACAAAGAAGAGCACCCTAATGGTAAATGGGTAAAAAAAACAAAAAGCATTGTCATTGTGAAGGTATTAATTACATTTTGGATGGTGTATTATTACACCCAGTCACTACAGAAATATAGGTGTCTTTCCATGAGGCCAATGCTGACTTTAAAACAGTTACAACTTTTAATGGCTGTGATAGGAGAAAACTTATAATGGATCAACAACATTGTACTTACGCCACAATACTAACCTAACTGACAGAGTGAAAAGAATGAAGCCTGTACAGAATAAAAAAATATTCCAAAATATGCATCCTGTTTGCAACAAGGCACTTGTCACGTTCCTGACCTGTTTTACTTTTTTCTTGTATTTATTTAATTGGTCAGGGCGTGAGTTGGGTGGGTGGTCTATGTGTGTTTTTCTATGTTGGGGTTTTTGTGTTCGGCCTGGTATGATTCTCAGTCAGAGGCAGCTGTAGATCGTTTGTCCCTGATTGAGAATCATACTAAGGCAGCCGGGGTTTCACGTGTGTTTTGTGGGTGGTTGTATTGCGTGTCTGCATTCGTGCCACACGGGACTGTTTGTTTTTTGTTTTCATGGTGTTCTTTTGTTTCGTGTTCAGTTTCGATATAATAAATAATCATGGACACTAATCACTCCGCATATTGGTCTGATCCTTCTCGCCTCTCCTCCTCGTCCGAGGAGGAGGATTACGACGATCGTTACAGAACCACCCACCAATCTAGGATCAAGCGGAGTGCAAACGGGCAGCGACAGCAGTGGGAAAAAACCCCGGACTCCTGGACTTGGGAGGAGGTCCTGGACGGCAAAGGTCCCTGGGCTCAGCCAGGGGAATATCGGCGTCCCAAGGCGGAGCTGGAAGCAGCGAAGGCAGAGAGGCGCTGGTATGAGGAGGCAGCGCGGCGACGCGGTTGGGAGCCCGAGAGTCAGACCCAAACATTTCTTGGGGGAGGGCACACGAGGAGTGTGGCAAAGCCGGGTAGGATACCCGAGCCAACTCCCCGTGCTTACCGTGGAGTGAGAGGGCGTCATACTGGTCAGACACCGTGTTATGCGGTAAAGCGCACGGTGTCCCCAGTACGCGTGCTTAGCCCAGTGTGGGCTATTCCACCTCGCCGCACTGATAGGGCTAAGTTGGGCATCGAGCCGGATGTCATGAAGCCGGCCCAACGCATCTGGCCTCCAGTGCGTCTCCTCGGGGCGGGATACATGGCACCAGCCTTACGAATGGTGTCCCCGGTTCGCCAGCATAGCCCAGTGCGGGCTATTCCACCTCGCTGCACTGGCAGGACTACGGGCACCATTCAACCTGGTAAGGTTGGGCAGGCTCGGTGCTCAAGAGCACGTGTCCTCCTTCACGGTCTGGTATACCCGGTGCCACCTCCAAGTACCAGCCAGGATCCGCCAGAGCCGGCCAGCCAGGATCCGCCAGAGCCGGCCAGCCAGGATCCGCCCCTCAGTCCGGTGCTGTCCCTCAGTCCGGTGCTGCCTTTTGGTAGAGTGGGTTTGACATGGAGGGTGGCCATTGGGAGGAGACCACGGAAGCGGGGTTTGACTATGGTGGGTTGGGGACCACGACCAGCGCCAGAGCCGCCACCGTGGACAGACGCCCACCCAGACCCTCCCCTAGAGTTTATGCGGGTGCGCCCAGAGTAAGGGGGGGGTTATGTCACGTTCCTGACCTGTTTTCCTTTTTTCTTGTATTTATTTAGTTGGTCAGGGCGTGAGTTGGGTGGGTTGGTCTATGTGTGTTTTTCTATGTTGGGGTTTTTGTGTTCGGCCTGGTATGATTCTCAGTCAGAGGCAGCTGTAGATCGTTTGTCCCTGATTGAGAATCATACTAAGGCAGCCGGGGTTTCACGTGTGTTTTGTGGGTGGTTGTATCGCGTGTCTGCATTCGTGCCACACGGGACTGTTTGTTTTTTGTTTTCATGGTGTTCTTTTGTTTCGTGTTCAGTTTCGATATAATAATTAATCATGGACACTAATCACTCCGCATATTGGTCTGATCCTTCTCGCCTCTCCTCCTCGTCCGAGGAGGAGGATTACGACGATCGTTACAGCACTAAAGTAATACTGCAAAAAATTTGGCAAGCAGTTACGCTGTGGCAAATCCAATACAAACATATTTTCTATTAAAACAATTTTTTTTAATCGGCTTGAAAATCTATGGCAATAATTTAAAATGGCTGTCTAGAAATGATCATCAAACAATTTGAGTATGAAGAATTTAAAAAAACGATAAGGAACAAATATTGTACAATCCAGATGTGCAAAGCTGTCAGACTTACTCAGAAAGACTCACAGCTGTAATCGCTGCCAAACGTGGTTCCATCTTGTATGACTCAGGGGGTTGAATACCTACAGTACGTAATTAAGATATATTAGTGTTTAATGTTTCATAAATTCTAAGATTTGTAAAAAAATGTTTCTTCCAGTTTGACATTACAGAGTATTTTGTGTGATCGTTGACAAAAAAAATACAATTAAATCAATTACAATCCCACCTTCTAACACAAATACCCTGGGTCTGAACACCTCCCATTGCAACTGGGTCCTAGACTTCCTGACCAGTTGACCTTAAGTGGTGAAGGTAGTCAACAACACCGCCGCCACGCTGATCCTCAACACGGGGGGCCCCACAGGGGTGCGTGCTCTGCCCCTTCTGTACTCCCTGTTCATTCATGACTGTGTGGCCTTGCACGTCTCTAATTTAATCATCAAATTGCTGATGTCACAACAATGGTAGGCCTGTTACCAACAACAATGAGTCCCTACAGGGAAGTGGTGAGGGCCCTGGCAGAGTGGTGCCAGGAAAATAACCTCTACCTCAACATCAACCAAACGAATGAGCGGAAAAGAACGAGGAGACAGCAGAGAGCACACCCCCATCCACATCGATGGGGCAGCGGTGGAGAGGGTCAAAAGCTTCAAGTTCCTCTGCGTGCAAATCACTGAGGACCTGAAATGGTCCTTTCATACCGACAGCATGGTGAAAAAGGAGCAACATCCCCTCTTCAACCTCAGGAGCCTGAAGAAGTTTGGCTTGGCCCCTGAGACCCTCACAAACCTATACAGATGCACCATTGAGAGCACTCTGTTGGACTGTATCACTGCCTGGCACGGCAACTGCACCACCCGCAACTGCAAGGCTCTCCAGAGAGTGGTGGGGTCAACCTAACGCATCATTGGGTGCACACTACCTGCCCTTCAGGACATTTACAGCACCCGGTGTCACAGGAATGCCAAGAAGATCATCAAGTACATCAGCCACCCGAGCCACGTCCTGTTCACCCCGCTACCATCCAGAAGACGGAGACAGTACAGGTGCATCAAAGCTGGGACCGAGAGAATGATAGAAGCCGTTTATCTCCAGGCCATCAGACGTTTCATCTGTCATCACTGGCCGGCCTCCGCCCAGTATCCTGCCTTGATGAACCTTCGACACTCACTAGCCGGCTACCACCCAGTACTCTACTCTGCAACTTAAAGACTGCTGTTCTATGTACATAGAGTTACAGGTATGACATACAGATGCACCCTTGAGAGCATCCAGTTGGGCTGTATCACCGCCTGGTACAGCATTTGCACCGTCCACAAACGCAGGACTCCCCAGAGGGTGATGTAGTCAGCCAAGCGCATCCTCGGAGGTGCACTGCCTGCCCTCCAGGACATCTTCAGCACCTGGTGTCACAGGAAGGCCAAGAAGATAATCAAGGACTCCATCCACCCGAGCCACGGCCTGTTCACCCTGCTACCATCTAAAAGACGGAAAGAGTACAGGCGCATCAAAGCTGGGACCGAGAGACTGGTAGAAGCTGTTTATCTCCAGGCCATCAGACTGCTGCCCTATGTACATAGAGTCATTGAACACTGGTCACTTTAATAATGTTTGCATACTGTTTTACGCACTTTATATACTGTATTCTAGTCATGGCTGATCCTATATAACTACCTATATGCACTTTTTCTATGCATATACGGTCCATGCTGTCTATATACACCATTCACATATATACATACATATATAGAATTTCCTGAAATTCTATCTATTCCCGCTATGGGGTTTTGTGTATGGTAAATACTCCATTCTCGACATAGATCATGCTAATATTTCTACTACTGTACATTTTAGTTACGCTGTTTATACACATCACATATTTATATACTGGACTCTTGACATAGCTCACTCTAATATATCTACTGCTGCATATCATTCATAGTATATCTAGAATCAATTCATCTGGTGTATATACGTATAGATTGCATTTGGAATATTGCTACAGTGCTATTTGGATAGTTAGTTGGATTCGTGCAGACATTTATTTAGATTGTTTGTGTACTTGTTTGACATTTTACTGCATTGGTAGAAGCTAGTAAAATATAAGAATTTCACCGCACCCACTATAACATCTGCAAAACTGTGTACGCGACCAATGAACTTTGATTTGAACATGATTAGATGACATACAGCAAGTTTGTTCTCAAAGCAAATTCTGAACGTACTGCACTGTATACTCTGAGGCAGACCAGGAGGTTGGGTCAAAACGTTTACACAGATCAGACACGGACAGAGTAGGATTAGCTCAGTTTCAAAGGTGTTTATTAAAATAAAAGTCCAAAAGAAAAGAATAGGTCTCCCCCATGAGACCCTCTCCGGGATACTGTCTTCTGGGCTTCGGGTCTTGCTATATCCTGTGGGGATCAAAAACTGAACTCCTCCTGTTACCTCTGGTACCGTCCCCAACTATACGGGAGTCCTTTCCTCCCCCAGTCTCCCTGTGTGCTGCCCTTCTGGCAGCTTTATGGAACTTGTACAGCCGGTGAGCAATCAGCCCTTGATTACTCACCAATCCCCAATCAGCCCCAATTAGTCCTGGCCGGAGAGCCCATCGAGACCTGGCACGTCCAGCAGATGAAGCCATCGCCTCGTGATGCACAGTCTTGGCCGAAAGTCTGCTGCCTCAGTTTGTATGATGGCAATTTGTATATACTCCAGAATCTTATGAAGAGTGATCAGGTGAATTGCAATTAATTGCAAAGTCCCTCTTTGCCATGCAAATGAACTGAATCCCCAAAAAACATATCCACTGCATTTCAGCCCTGCCACAAAAGGACCAGCTGACCTCATGTCAGTGATTCTCTCATTAACACACGTGCGAGTGTTGACGAGGACAAGGCTGGAGATCACTCTGTCATGCTGATTGAGTTTGAATAACAGACTGGAAGCTTCAAAAGGAGGGTGGTGCTTGGAATCATTGTTCTTCCTCTGTCAACCATGGTTACCTGCAAGGAAACGCGTGCCGTCATCATTGCTCTGCACAAAAAGGGCTTCACAGGCAAGAATATTGCTGCCAGTAAGACTGCACCTAAATCAACCATTAAGAACTTCAAGGAGAGCGGTTCAATTGTTGTGAAGAAGGCTTCAAGGAGCCCAAGTGTCACGTTCCTGACCTATTTCTGTTAGTTTGTTGTATGTGTTAGTTGGTCAGGACGTGAGTTTGGGTGGGCATTCTATTTGGGTGGGCATTTCTGTTTCTATGTTGGTTTAAGGGTTGCCTGGTATGGCTCTTAATTAGAGGCAGGTGTTTGGCGTTCCTCTAATTGAGAGTCGTATTTCGGTAGGTTGTTTCACAGTGTTCGTTGTGGGTGGTTGTCTCCTGTGTCAGTGTTTGTTGCACCATACGGGACTGTTCGGTTTGTTTGTTCATCGTTATTTATGTGTAGGCTGTTTATGTAAGTTCGTCGTCCAGGTCTGTCTACTCCGTTTGTTATTTTGTTTATTAGTCAAGTGTATTTCGTTTTCGTGTTTTCCGTCTTTACTTTAATAAATATCATGTCTTCACAATCCTTTGCATTTTGGTTCAATCCCTGCTCCTCCTCTTCGGATGAAGAGGAGGAGGACAACCGTTACACCAAGAAAGTCCAGCAAGCGCCAGGACCGTCTCCTAGAGTTTAAAAAATATATATATATAATTATTTATTACAAAACAAACAGGGAAGGGGTAACATTATAGTATTAGAACATGAAGGACAAACAATACAGCATCAAGACACTATCAAACATGTATCAATCTTTCCGCAACAGAGCCATCCTTGTGTGAGGGTGCGTGTGCATGATAGTGATATAAAATATATGTCATAGTTGCCTTTTTCATGATCATAATCTTGTGAAACCCGAACCCTCCAAGATCCCCTCACAGTTCCCCAATAGTTGTCCCTCAACCCTTCGAGACCCCTCCCACAGTCCCCCCCCCCTCCGGAATAAAAAAAAATACAATTAATTCCCTTCCCCACCCCCAAGAACCCCCCAATGCACCAACCACCAAGAGAATGAATTTATGAGAAAAAAAGGAAAAGACAGAAGAAAACAGCAAAAAACTATGCACATTTTTTTTTTTACAAAATATTACATTTAAAACAAAGGACATCAAGGACAACTGAAATCAAAACAGCAATGCCCACTTTATATGTTTGTGGGCATGTCTGGCACTATTACATGTATGTGTGTGTTCTTGTATGTGTTTATTTGAATGAGAGTGTGTGTATATGCATGTGTACAAACACCTGCACGGCATCAGCCTCAGGCTGACCATCTCCTAGAGTTGATTCAGCTGTGGCATCGGGGCACCACCAGTACAGAGCTTGCTCAGGAATGGCAGCAGGCAGGTGTGAGTGCATCTGCACTCACAGTGAGGCGAAGACTTGGAGGATGGCCTGGTGTCAAGAAGGGCAGCAAAGAAGCCACTTCTCTCCAGGAAAAACATCAGGGACAGATTGATATTCTGCAAAAGGTACAGGGATTGGACTGCTGAGGACTGGGGTAAAATCATTTTTCTGATGAATCCCTTTTCCAATTGTTTGGGGCATCCGGAAAAAAGCTTGTCCGGAGAAGACAAGGTGAGCACTACTATCTGTCCTGTGTCATGCCAACAGTAAAGCATCCTGAGACCATTCATGTGTGGGGTTGCTTCTCAGCCAAGGGAGTGGGCTCACTCACAATTTTGCCTAAGAACACAGCCATGAATAAAAAATGGTACCAACACATCCTCCGAGAGCAACTTCTCCCAACCATCCAGGAACAGTTTGGTGACGAACAATGCCTTTTCCAGCATGATGGAGCACCTTGCCATAAGGCAAAAGTGATAACTAAGTGGCTCGGGGAAAAAAACATTGATATGTTGGGTCCATGGCCAGGAACCTCCCCAGACCTTAATCCCATTGAGAACTTGTGGTCAATCCTCAAGAGGAGGGTGGACAAACAAAAACCCACAAATTCTGACAAACTCCAAGCATTGATTATGCAAGAATGGGCTGCCATCAGTCAGGATGTGGTCCAGAAGTTAATTGACAGCATGCCAGGGCGGATTGCAGAGGTCTTGAAAAAGTAGGGTCAACACTGCAAATATTGACTCTTTGCATCAACTTCATGTAATTGTCAATAAAAGCCTTTGGCACTTACGAAATGCTTGTAATTACAGTTCCATATTCCATTGTAACATCTGATCAAAATATCTAAAGACACTGAAGCAGCAAACTTTGTGGAAATTAATAATAATAAATTAATAATATCTCAAAACTTTTGGCCACGACTGCCTCAACGAGTCTCCCCCTGGTGGCTGACCTGCTGTACGTCACAACTCACACAATATCCCACAAATACTTTTGGTACTGTAACGGTTTTCTTCCTGGGATGAAGGAGAGGACCAAAACGCAGCGCGGCTAGTGTTCAACATATTTAGTAAAGAATAATAACGTGAACACTACAAGCTACAAAACAATAAAATGTGAAAAGCGAAAACAGTCCTATCTGGTGCAGAACACAAAGACAGAAAACAATCACCCACAAACCAACAGTGCAAACAGGCTACCTTAATATGGTTCCCAATCAGAGACAATGCAAAACACCTGCCTCTGATTGAGAACCATATTAGGCCAAACAACAAACCCAACATAGAAACACAAAACATAGATTACACACACCCAGCTCACGTCCTGACCAACTAAACAAAGACTAAACAAAGGAAATAAGGTCAGGAACGTGACAGGTACAATGAAATCATTCTGCATTCCTTTGCATCTATCCAAGAGCTCAAAATACAAACAAAACTGGTTAGAAGTATATATATAATATAATTGCCACATAAATGGGCATAAAAGTGCCCCACCTGCTGAGCTCAGCCTTAATTGGAGAGAGACGTTATTCTATTTTCAGCAGATGGGGAGTATAGGGCACACCCTCTACTCAAAACCAAGGTTTCCTTTACATCTCAGCCTTTGTCATTAATGACGTTATCAAGGGTGTTCTTTAAACTATAAAAGCTGTGGCAATTCAGCATCTTAGGAGACGTTTGGAGGTACACCGTTGGAAGAATATACTCAGCTACTAAAATGATTTATTTTACAGCATCACAATTGAAGAGCATTGCTGAACTGCCAGCACTTTTAAGTTGGAACCTGATAATCCTACATCCATAACCCATTTTCTTCGGAGGGGGTAAGAGTGTTTTTAATTTATTGAGAAACAAATCATATTTTGAATATTTGTTTAATTCAACAATAGATTAACAATAGATTAATACCAAGACAAAGCAGTTGTGGATGGCTTTGTTTGAAAAGTTAACATTTTAGAGCCCGAACTTTGTGCAATACTATAAAAAACAAGTGATGGGCAGTTACTCTAGTGATCTTCTATATTTAGTTGGTCATGGTCAATCGGTTTGTCATTATTTGTCTTTTACCTTGAATCATGAATCATGCTGTCCTATATAATGACTTCACCCTTACTCTGTGATTATATAATAAGAAGAAAACGGTTCGAAGATGAATGCAACAATTATCATGGTCCTTCTGATTATTGTAAATTGATCCACTAGTCTTTAAATTGTAAATCATTTGAAATTGCAAAAATATGTTCTAAAATCGATGACTTAATGTACAACAGCATCAGGGAGTTCCCAAAGCACAACAAGTAATGCTCACACAACAACCACAGCTGCTTCCATGACAGCAACTGCTGCCACCACAACCACAGTTGCTGCCACAACAACCACAGCTGAAGCAAAAACAACCACAGCTGCTCCAACTACAACTACAGTTGCTCCTAAAAAAAACACAGCTGCCACCACAACATCCATTGTTACTGCAGCAACAACCACAGCTGCTGCCTTCAAGAAAAGTATTCTCACAATCTGCCTGGCTGTGATGTCATATCTGCTTCACTCATACTGGTAGACTAATCATCATCTTGATGGCATACCTCAACATACACAAACCAAATCCTATATAATTTTTTAATAAACCGGGTGATTCTAACCCTGTATGCTGATTGGCTGAAAGCCGTGGTATATCAGACCATATACCATGGGTCTGACAATTTTATTTTACTGGTCTAATTACATTGGTAACCGGTTTATAATAGCAATATACCAAAGCTAACGGCTGTATCCAGGCACTCTGCGTGCCTAAGAACAACCCTTAGCCATGGTATATTGGCCATTTACCACACCTCAGGCCTTATTGCTTAAATATGTCATAAAATTATACTCCTTTTGAAGACAGTAAAGATTCCTATAGAGAACATGAAATAGCTGGAGGATCTTCTAAAACAACTGCTGCTACTCTGTCCTCTTTTAACCTGTAAGTAATAATCCTTATAGTCGAAGCAATAACTAATTTATTATAACTCAACAATATATTAAGTGGTATCATGCACTTTAATTCAGTATTACACAACAATGCTTTGAGTACTTCAAATAAATGAAGAAAAAATCATTATGTAGTTTCTATTTATTTTCTGTATTGGATTTCTAATGTACACCAAACAAAAATATGAACTCAACATACAACAATTACAAAGATTTTACTGAATTACAGTTCATATCAGGAAATCAGTCCATTGAAATAAATGCATTAGGCCCTAATCAATGGATTTCACATGACTGGGAATACAGATACGAATCTGTTGATAACAGATACCTTTCAAAAAAAAAAAGTTAGGCGCGTGGATCAGAAAACCAGCCAGGATTTGATGTGACCACCATTTGCCTCATGCAGTGCAACACATCTCCTTTGCATAGAGTTTATCAGGCTGTTGATTGTGGCCTGTGGAATGTTGTCCCTCTTCAATGGCTGTGTGAAGTTGCTGGATTTTGGCGGCAACTGGAACATGCTGTCGTACACGTCAATCCAGAGCATCCAAAACATGCACAATGGGTGACATGTCTGGTGAGTATGCAGGCTACGGAAGAACTGGGACATTTTCAGTTTCCAGGAATTGTGTGCATACAATTTGAGAGAAATACGCTTTTTGCGCGTATGGAATATTTCTGGAATTTTAGGATCTTCTATTTTACCTCACATGGGGCCAACACTTTACATGTTACGTTCATGTTTTTGTTCAGCATATGTTTGAAATTCACTGCTCGACTGACAATTTATCTGTAAGATCCCTATGTGTAGGATCCAGAGATGAGGTAGTCTTTATGGTGACACACTATTATTGCACACGAAGCCAGTCCATGCAATTTATTATGTGACTTTTTAAGTATATTTTTACTCCTGCATTTATTTAGGCTCGCCATATCAACTGGGTTGAATACTTATTGACTCAAGACATTTCAGCTTTAAAAAAAATTATAATAATTCTAAAAACATAATTCCACTTTGGAATTATGGGGTATTATGTGTTGGCCAGTGACACAAAATCTCAATGTAATACATTTTAAATTCTGTCTGTAACACAACAAAATGTGGAAAAGGTGAAAGAGTGTGAATACTTTCTGAAGATTATGTAATACAGCTATTCTTAGATCATTATCATTGGCATAATAATATCCTTTATTTACTTTATCAAAGAAGTGGTTTGTAGACGTGCACATTCTGTGTGTCATCAATGGCTGTGTGCGTATGAGCATACATATGAGGGTGTGTCATTGGAAAAATAACCTTGTACGTTTGTGGCTTTGGCATTTCCTCTGGAAAATCAGCTTGATGAAAACAAAATGTATTTATCACAATGATTATGTAATAGATTAATTTACATGATGTGTTGCAATCAATTTCAATTACATTTACATTTTTACATTTTAGTCATTTAGCAGACGCTCTTATCCAGAGCGACTTACAGTAGATACAATAAACAGGTCCAGGGGTGTAATCATTACAATAGCGTTTCTATTGGGCAAGTTCAGCAAACAGGGAGGGACATACCTGAATCTGTCCAATAGAAACAATAGTTTTAGTTGTAAAACAGAACCTTTTGTAACTATTTGTAGTAATGATTACAACCCTGGTACGTGTCTCTATGTACTGCTAGATTAGGATCATTCGTAATATGGGAGAGGCCTCATTCATTCTTTTTCAAAAGATGAGTACAGGACACGCCCTTTTCTACAAGGTGACGTAAGCACACATTTTCTTTTACATCTCAACCATCATAATGATGTCATCGAGGTTGTTATTTAATCAACTATAAAGGCTGTAGCAATGCCGGAGCATTGGAGGTGCACCATTACTGAATACTGAGGATTTCAGCTAAAACATCACAATATAATTGTGAAAAGTGTGGTTTTCAGTTATTGTGTTACACACAACTCTGATCATAATAAAAAAAAGATGTGTATTTGTAAAAGGGAACTTTTGGAAGAAACATTTGTATATGTTAATTGACAGAGCTATAACTGGTAAACTTCCTCTATACCGCTGTTCCTTGACCTCGTTCAGCCATGGAGTTTATCATCTCACATAATCTCTAGTGAAATTCTTATTCCAGTTACCAAGAGCCAGATCAGAATTTGATAAACCTTCTTTTATCTTTCTGACCCCTTGGTCCTGAATAATCTTGTTAACCCTAGTGTGCTTTGTCCTGATAGAGTAATTCTAGGCTATAGTTGCAGACTTACTACATGTGTTTTATGGTTGATGGTGGGTAATTATAGTCAATCATATTCATGTTTTTGCTCTGCTGTGCAATTTGGCGCTCTGCATTTTCACTGGATGTTGGCCAGTTGGGACACTACCGTCCCACATATCCCAGAGAGGTTAATGTTTTGTATATTCAGTGTATATTAGGTCAAGAAATAGATGTATGTATGCTAAACGGTAGAGTTTAAATTTGAGCCAAAATATACTAAGCAACTTTAGGAGCTAAAAAAAGACACTAAGTAACTAAGCCACCACAATTCACAATATGTTCATAGAAATAAATATTTAGTTTAGGCCTATCCTCTACTTATGAGCTGTAAATTGACACTGTGTGTAATGGTCTGGGTGTAGCTGGTGCAGAGGAGTCAGGCGCAGGACAGCAGAGATGAGTAACACAATGAACTTTACTCAAATATTCCAATAACATGTCGTAATACCGAGCCCACAGTAACGGACCGAACATACATGAAACAATCACGCACAAAAACCATGGGGAAAACAGAGGGTTAAATAATGAAAATGTAATTGGGGAATTGAAACCAGTTGTGTAAAACAAAGACAAAACAAATGGAAAATGAAAAGTTGATCGGCGATGGCCAGAGGGCCGGTGACGTCGACCGCCGAACGCCGCACGAACAAGGAGAGGGACCGACTTCGGCGGAAGTCGTGACACTGTGGAAATTGTGAAAGTGAAACATTTAGGAATCAATAAATCTAGACATTTTAGTTTTGGATTTCTGTCATTGGAAAAAAAACAGTTTAAGTTAAAATGCCAGTAGGAGCTAAAACATGTTTGACTCATGAGACTGACTAATTAGGGTTAGGTTTAGAATAAGGGTTAGGGTAAGGGTTATGTTTATGGTTAGGGCAAGGGCTAAGATTAGGGGTTGCGTAAAGGTTATGGTTAGGGCTAGGGTTAGTTGAAATGCTACTGAGTCTGTATAGCACCTACAGATGGACTATCCAGAGAAAGTGTTACCCAGTACAGTCATCGACATCTACACATCCAGAGCTCTTAGATCATACCAGTAACATAAAAGGCTTTGAGAGGAAGTCAACCATCAAAGGATAGCAAGTACTGCAACACACACACCACATTCTCTCCCAAGTCTGCTGTGAGAACACCCCATGATGGTGTGACCAAGTCTTTTTTTAGGATATGGACGTCAGGTACTTGGCCTAACCAACTATTATTTTATCCAGACCTGGAACTATTCTGGTTTGTGTTGTGTTTTCTGTTGTCTTGACAATGGGGAGGCCAAGTGAAAAAAAATGACAATTTTATTTATTGAACTATTATTTATTATTTATTTATTTAACTAGGCAAGTCAGTTAAGAATGATTTCTTACTTACTACTTGCATAGAATGGCACACCAAGCGTGTAAGACTCAAGAGGGAATGTCAAAATCCTTGCGCATAATTATAGGGTGGGTGACAGTGTGGTAACAATTATAGAGGTGCGTCTGTACGATCACGGTCCTGAAAGAGACATAATTCATGACAGTGGAGAAACACTGAAGACAACCTCGACTGTCACGGTAAGATTTTGCATTTGTATCTTTCATTCACAATGCAATGTCTACCCTTTTCTCCAGGCCTGCTGATGTTAGATCAGTGTAAACAATGCAGCAGAAACTCCATCTAATACAATAACACATAGTCCGTTGTTTCAGGTCAAGTTGCCTAATCGTAAGGTATTGGTTTGAAGCTGGGCCCTGTAAATACTTTTCCATTCATACATTCCTTGCCTGACACTTTCCTGTCCATCTGTACTGCTGTGTCACGCCTTGTGTCTTTCACACGTTATTGTTTGAGCGGCAGGTATGGGGCTGCAGTTATGCAAATCAAGTCGCCATGGGTGAGGACAGGACATACAGTATTATGGAGGCACCTGACGACAAACGTGACGTTGCCCTGCAGTATGTGACGTTAATAAGGTGGCTCTCTGCGGAACCACACCTGTCTCTCTGAATCAAAGGCATACTATACCTGCCATGCCTATACCTTGTGGTGACAAGACGGAGGGTGGCGTTCTGAAGATAACAAGGACAAACAAGCATGCAGCCTTTCCAATATGCAACTACCTGTGTTTTCAAACACATAATATCCAAATACTTACTTTGAAATGTATTTTAAAGTCATTTTAATTAAAAAAATAGCATTTGAACCCAGTTCTGTTGTTTACAAGTATCGTGCAGCATTTATAAGTTATATCAAGCATCAATGGCCATGTGAATTTAAAAGTTAAAAAAATGACCAATCGCATAAAACTAAGGACATTTTTTGTAGGAAATTACTTTTTGCAGGCTTGTGTCTTTCAAAAAGTATTGTTTAGGCAACAGAAATTGGTCTGCAGATATGGAAATCAAGTTGCTATGGGTGGGGACAGGACATATCAGAGAGGCACCGGACGACAAATGTGACGTTGCCCTGCAGTACGTGACTTTAAGGTGGCTCTCCGCAGAAGCACACCTCTCTCTGAATCAAAGATATACCTGTCATACTTATGCCTTGTGGTGATGAGAGGGAGGTGACTTGCCAAAAATAACAAGGACAAACAAGGATTCTGCCTCCCTACAATCTTAATAATAATACACTATTTATTTACGGAGCACCTTTCATATACCCAAAGATGCTGTACATTTAAAGCTACAATCGGCAATTTGGAAAACAAGAAAACTACAGTCCGCCACTCAAATGTATAAACAATGCTATTTCAGCAAGGACTGACAATCCATGAGATGTAAATTATAGTTTTAATTCTTAAGGGTCAAAGCCATACAATAGTCCATAGCAGGGGCCCAACTTTGGTTTTAGAATTGGGCAGGACATAACTTGGCGAGGGGTCTGGGTGTCCTCCCCTTCTTTGGGGCATCTAAAGTTAATTTCCTGCATTTCTACACAATCTAATATGACCCGTGGTCCTTCTAGCCGTCTCTATTTAGAACAACAAAAAGTAAGCAAAAATGCCCACAGTCATCAACTAGGTAAGAGATCATTCTCAAATATGTTGGAGTGATTGATAAGACTGAACGACAGTAGATCAATGGTAATTAAATAGTCAATGTTGTGTTGCACCTTTAACTGTTAGCGTAACAAATGAACAACTCTTACAGATAAAGTACAAAGACATCACTTTTGATTGCCTTTACTAAGACATCCTCTCTATCAAATTTCAGCCAGCCCGAGCCGCCTGCACGCCCGACCCCCACCAGTCTACTCAATAACTCAACTCTCTCCCCAACAACTTCCTTCAAAAACAAAGTTTTATAGCTCAAGGGAAAGGTATGGAAAACCAAAGTTTAATGACAACACACAACAGTTCATCCTCCATATAATGAATATCATAGGCATAATAGTACTGTAGAGCTCTTTATACTTGCACACATTATAGTTGGGTCACCCCGTCCTGCCCCTAGGGGTCCACGGCCCTACCAAACCCCAACCCAACACACCCCACTCAGCTTTAGGATCTTAGTGAAACATTCATTATTGGTTTCAGGTGTTAGGCCAAGGCCAGAGTGAAAACCAACAGTACGGCATACCCCCAAGGACCGGACTGAGCAGCCCAGCAGCTAGGGATTGCCTTAATAGGTATCTCCGTTGATGTGGGCATGTTTTCAATGCAGACTCCTTTTGTTGTACAGTATTCCATATAGGGCATCCAAACCTTAACAAAGATGAAAGTTGCACAGTATACCCGTAATAATTTGACATTTCTGCCATCCATTGTGGAAGGATAACCAACCTTCCAATTAATGGCAATTAATTTCCTAGGCGCTATAAATGCTAGGTTACTGTGGTGGAAATTCTATAGGAAGAGAGATGGCAGATTATTTCAAACAACAACTTCATTATAAGATTCGCAAAAATTGACAAATTCGACTATCACTCAAAAGTTCAGTTGAAAAGCCCAACGAACAGAGTTGTCTTTCTCCTTTTATAGAAAGTGCATCCTCTTATCTGTGTGACAGTTAGCAGATGTGCAAAAACAGGGCCTGGGAACAAAAGTTATTTAGGTCATCTGTGCTGATCAAGATAGCTGATATTCTCTAATCTGCAATTCCCACATAGCTAAATTCCTGCCGATTGTAAACATAGGAGGCCTCATACTGCGGTTGCACCCAAATGGCTGATAAATCTGTACGCTAAAATGTATGACTAAGTTACACAAGACAAGTTTATGTCAGTAAAAAAATTCTAGCATATAAAAACGGACAATTCTTTAAGTAAAAAACAACATAGTATGTTTAATTAAACAGCATAGTATGTTTAATTTCCTCCACATTACACATGTTTTACTGATAGGTCTCCAGTATCAACATTTTCAAGCAAGCAAAAACAGGGAGAAGGGACAATCTGTAGACATGCTGAGATAAAATAACATACTCTTTGACAGAATTCAGTCAGCCTTCACAAGACCATAACATGCAACTATGTCCCCTTTGGTGTTTTACACCTCTAGCAAAATAATTACATTTCTGAATGAATGTTATTCAGTTTCACTGGCATATAGTATGTTCTATGGATGGTCTTAAACTGCAGTAATTTATGTCTGAGATTATATGAACATGACTGGGCATCCTAACATATCTGTGTACATTCACCATCATCAATAACTTCTCCCAGGTCTTCCTCACATTTTTGTTTGACATGTTTTGTGTCATTGGGAAAAGCCTCTCAACCCTTGATACAGTTTGTAAAACAACTTTAGAGGTTTGTCAGACTGTCTGTCACGTTCCTGACCTTATTTTCCTTTGTTTTGTCTATGTCTAAACGGTAGTAGCTTGTGTCTGCACTTTCGTTTTGTAGCTTCACGGTCGTTCGTTGTTTTTGTATAGTTTGTCAGTGTTCTTCGTTTCGTCTTCGTTAAAAATAAAAGAAGATGTATTCACTTCACGCTGCGCCTTGGTCCACTCTTTCACCGAAAGACGATCGTGACACTGTCTGGCTTGTCCAGTGTTGACTGCACAGAGAGAATAAAGTGTTGTATTTGCAAAAGTTCACCTTTAAGCCATCACAGACTGGTTTTCCCTGGCTACCTGACCCTGATGAGACAGACCCCTGTCACAATCTGATCCTGCTCAGATGAGGCTCAGATGAGGCTGATCCTGCTCAGATGAGAATTACCTTTGTGTACATTTATACATTATGTTTTCCAATAATAGAATGAACGGTTCAATCATTGAAATGACCATTATTCCCAGATCCCAGACTGTAGCCTACCCATCAACTCAATATGGAACTTTGTATCCATTCACTGGTTGTTATAATATACTGCAATATTCACCTGACCTCTGCAGACTGATCTTCCCTGGATTTCTAACCCTGATGGGACGCCTGTCACCATCTGATCATGCTAAGACATGATGAGCATAGTCTTATGAACTTACTGTGCACCATGACAGTGAAGCCTGCAGAGATGTTTATACTGTGCCAGTGTGAAAGTAGGGAATTAGCTTTGAAAACTGACAGATCAATAACGTTACATTGCTATACTGACTAATAAAAACTCATAAAAAACGTCAAAATATTAGTCTTCAATTGTTTAGCCACTGGTTTCATCGTTTGATTCAGATTTAGTGTGATTGAAACAAAAATAATAGCCAAAGTTAGTGAGTTAGCTAGCTAAATAACATTAGTCAACATTTGGGTAGCTCTAGCTAATGGTACAATGGTACATCATCAAATTTACTTCTGTTGAAATGGGACAAAAAATGCTACAAAACATTTCCATACACACACCATCTGTTAGATACTACTACCTGACAGATAGCTAGCTAGAGGCTAGCTAGAACTGAAATGGCATCGATAGCTAAATGCTATTTAACTAACTGCTAGTAGTTCATTCACTTCAGTCAAGACAGGATGAAAAATGAGCTAATGTCACATGTCAGTTACACTACTAGCTCAGGGACTGGGAATATATATATTTTTTGGTCAAACAGCAGTTACTTTGCCAGCTACATCAGTCAACTGAAGAGTAGCTAGTTTCTGATCTGCTTGCTTTTACAACTCTGAGAAAAAGAAAAAGCGCAACACACAGACAGTGGCTGCCTATGTTCATCTCTCCCATGCTGGTCCTATACACCAGACTTTCAGAAGCTTTGACTTCACACAGCCTGTCTGCACTCTCTGTGGTGTCCATGTGGTCCTAAATCCATGCAGTCCTAAATCTAGATGGCTGAAACCAGAAAACAGCCTACACGGCCGCTCTGGTGCATCCGGATGGTCACGTTTTGTATCACAGTACAATGATAAAACTATAGGGACAAAAATGCATTTCAAAATGTGGGGAGGTCATGTCAACTCGGGGGAGTTGACCCCTTCCCCATCCCCAGTGAAAGTTGTCCCCTGGCCGATAGAAACAAATTCAGAAATTGCAAAACATAAATCATAAGGAAAAGGTTTTGAAGGGTCTGACCTATATCGAGGAGATATAAGTAAGCTCAGGATTTTATTTGTATTTTTTTACACATAATGAACCCCTTTTTTGGGTAGGTAGGCACAAAACTATCTCCATTCTTGCATTCATTTTTTAATACCTTCAGACGAGTCCTGTCACACATGTGGGGGTGATAGACAAAACACCATCATGTTTGGGGGAGTCTCATCTTTCCATAGAGTGGTCATATTCGATTGTAGGCTAAACAGTTCGGACGCTACAGATGTTTTTGTGAGAAGACGGATTTTTCAGATGTCTCTTGGTCTGACAAACACCACTGTAGCTTGGCCACATTCCACCGCAGATGCGGAAGGCCACCAAAACTGTTATTATGTTGCTTACAGTTGAAGTCAGAAGTTTACATACACCTCCGTTTTTTCTCAATCCCTGACATTTAATCCTAGTAAAAAATTCCCTGTTTTAGGTCGGTTAGGATCACCACTTTATTTTAAGAATGTGAAATGTCAGAATAATAGTAGAGACAATGATTTAGTTCAGCTTTTATTTCTTTCATCACATTCCCAGTGGGTCAGAAGTTTACATTCACTCAAATCGTATTTGTTAGCATTGCCTTTATATTTTTTACCTTGGGGCAAACGTTTCAGGAACCTTTCACAAGCTTCCCAAAATAAATTGGGTGAATTTTGGCTCATTTTCTGACATAGCTGATGTAACTCAGTCAGGTTTGTAGGCCTCCTTGCTCGCACACGCTTCTTAAATTCTGCCCACAAATTATCTATGGGATTGAGGTCCTGGCTTTGTGATGGCCACTCCAATACCTTGACTTTGTTGTCCTTAAGTGATTTTGCCACAACTTTGGAAGTATGCTTGAGGTCATTGTCCATTTGGAAGACCCATTTGCGACCAAGCTTTAACTTCCTGACTGATGTCTTCAGATGTTGCTTCAATATATCCACATAATTTTCCTGCCTCATGATGCCATCTATTTTGTGAAGTGCACCAGCCCCTCCTACAGCAAAGCACCCCAACAACATGATGCTGTCACCCCCGTCCTTCACGGTTGGGATGGTGTTCTTCGGCTTGCAAGCCTCCCCCTTTCTCCTCCAAACAAACGATGGTCATTATGGCCAAACAGTTCTATTTTTGTTTCATCAGACCAGAGGACATTTCTTAAAAAAGTAAGATCTTTGTCCCCATGTGCAGTTGCAAACCGTAGTCTGGCTTTTCTATGGCGGTTTTGGAGCAGTGGCTTCTTCCTTGCTGAGCGGCCTTTCAGGTTATGTCGATATAGGATTCGTTTTACTGTGGATATAGATACTTTTGTACCTGTTTCCTCCAGCATCTTCACAAGGTCCTTTGCTGTTGTTCTGGGATTGATTTGCACTTTTCGCATCAAGGTATGTTCATCTCTAGGAGACAGAACGAGTCTCCTTCCTGAGCGGTATGACGGCTGCGTGGTCCCATGGTGTTTATACTTGTGTACTATTGTTTGTACAGATGAACGTGGAGGTCTACAATTTTTTTCTGAGGTCTTGGCTGATTACTTTTGATTTTCCCACGATGTCAAGCAAAGAGGCACTGAGTTTGAAGGCACAGTCAACTTAGTGAATGTAAACATCTGACCCACTGGAATTGTGATACAGTGAATTATAAGTGAAATAATCTGTCTGTAAACAATTGTTGTAAAAATTACTTGTGTCATGCACAAAGTAGATGTCCTAACTGACTTGCCAAAACTATAGATGGTTTGCAAGAAATTTGTGGAGTGGTTGAAAAACGACTTTTAATGATTCCAAACTAAGTGTATGTAAACTTCCGACTTCAACTGTAGATAGACTCTAGTGGGTTTTAAACATGTTTTAAAGCTATACAGTGTTTACCAGACCTGGGTTAAAATACATGCGTGTTTAATTATTCGTGTTGTAAAAACGTATTTTCTGTGTTTTTGAGTATTTTCAAAAAAAGTGGCAGAATCAACTACTGCTGTTTGAAGTATTTAAATGAATGTCCAAATAATGTCCTATAAATACTATGAAACTATTTTCAAATACTTGTTTCCAAATACACTTCAAATACCACTAGGACCATAAAGAGCTGGGTTCAAATGCATGGACTATTTAAATATACAGTATGCATTTGAAAGTACACTTGTTTGTGTATGTGATGAAGTGGATCTGTGTCAACATCGCATTGTTGACATGCGACGCACTGTTGACATCCCTTTCAGGTCCGTTTCAGACCTTCAAAACCATGAAGGGGCACAAAACTGTTGAAGTTCTGTCCCAAATCAAAGAAGTGTTCATATAGATTCTTATATGCTGGGTAAATAAACGTTGAATATTTTCAGCCTGACTGTCTTTGTTTTTATTTTTCATTTTTTAATGTTTAAAATTTGCACTGTAAATACACTGAACAAAAATACAAACACAACATGTAAAGTGTTGGTCCCATGTTTCGTGAGCTGAAATAAAAGGTCCTAGAAATGTTTCATAGCCACAAAGGCTTATTTCTCAAAAATTTTGACACCCCTTTTAGTGAGCATTTCTCCTTTGTCAAGATAATCCATCCAGATGACAGGTTTGGTATATCAAGAAGCTGATTAAACAACATGATAATTACACAGCTGCACCTTGTGCTTGGGACAATAAAAGGCCACTCTAAAATGTGCAGGAATATCCACCAGAGCTGTTGCCAGAGAATTGAATGTTAATTTCCCTGCCATAAACCATCTCCAATGTTGTTTTGGAGAACTTGTCAGTATGTCAAACTGGCCTTGCAACCAAAGACTGTGTATGGTGTCATGTGGGCAAGCGGTTTGCTGATGACAACATTGTGAACAGAGTGCCCCATGGTGATGGTGGGGTTATGGCATAAGCTAAGGACAATGGTTCTACAGCTGCAACATCGAGAGCATCCTGACTGGTTGCATCAACTGCCTGGTATGACAATTGCTCGGCCTCTGACCGCAAGGCACTACAGAGGGTGGTGCGTACGGCCCAGTACATCACTGCTGCCTGCCATCCAGGACCTCTACACCAGGCGGTGTCAGAGGAAGGCCCTACAAATGGTCAAAGACCCCAGCCACCCCAGTCACAGACTGTTCTCTCTACTACCACATGGCAAGCGGTACCGGAGTGCCAAATCTAGGACAAAAAGGCTTCTCAACAGTTTTTGCCCCCAAGCCATAAGACTCCTGAGCAGCTATTCAAATGGCTACCCGGACTATTTGCATTGTGTGCCCCCCGCCCACCCCCTCTTTTTACGCTGCTGCTACTCTCTGTTTATCATATATGCATAGTCACTTTAACTATACATTCATGTACATACTACCTCAATTGGGCTGACCATCCAGTGCTCCCGCACATTGGCTAACCGGGCTATCTGCATTGTGTCCCGCCACCCACCACCCGCCAACCCCTCTTTTACGCTACTGCTACTCTCTATTTGTCACTTTAACCATATCTACATGTACATACTACCTCAATCAGCCTGACTAACCGGTGTCTGTATGTAGCCTCGCTACTTTTATAGCCTTGCTACTGTATATAGCCTGCCTTTTTACTGTTGTTTTATTTCTTTACTTACCTATTGTTCACCTAATACCTTTTTTGCACTATTGGTTAGAGCCTGTAAGTAAGCATTTCACTGTAAGTTCTACTACACCTGTTGCATTTGGTGCACGTGACAAATATACTTTGAGTTGATTTGATGAACACAAGATCCTGACGAGAGCCTGAGGCCCATTCATATCTGTATTCCCAGTCATGTGAAATCTCTATTACCAGTCATGTGAAATCCATATATTCGTGCCTGATGAATTTATTTCAATTGACTGATTTCTTTATCTGAACTGTAACTCAGTAAAATCTTTGAAATTGTTGCATGTTGCGTTTACATTTTTGTTCAGTATAGTTTTTGGGGGAACAGATTCCTTCACTAGGTGCTAAAAATAAATGGCAAACCAAGAACATTGTTGTCATGCACTTCCCTGACATCGCCCTAGGCCCTCAACATTGAGTATTTTAAAATACAGTACATGCCAGTACTTTCCAAATGTACTTCCAAAAACATTCCAATATTCAACTATTTGCTTTTTCAAAGAATAAATACCAAAATGCTTACTTTGAAATTATTTTTGAAGTAATTGAAATCAAATAGATAGTATTTGACCCCAGGTCTCTTTTTTACAAGTATCATGAGGTATTTAAGTTATATTCAATAATTAATGGCTATGTTAATTTGAACGTTTAAAAATGTACCAATCGCATACTTAATAAACTAAGGAACCATTTAGTAGTAAATTACATAGAACATGAAAGGAGGATGGGAGGAAACAACAGTTCATAACCATCCAACAAATAAAACCAGAAAGACATTTTGACAAAAGAACATAAGAAATAACTACGGTGATGGGTTAGGCAGAAGGCATAACAGTAACAGTAACTATGAGAGGGCCTGTCTATGCACTCTTAGAAAAAAAGGTGCCCTTTTTGGTTCACGGTAGAACCCGTTTGAGTTATATGTAGAACCCTTTCCACAGAGGGTTCTATATGAAACCGAAAATGATTCTACCTGGAACAAAAATGGTTCTCCTATGGGGTCAGCCCTTCTGGAACCATTTTCTCTAAGAGTATGGTGGTGTATCTTATGTTTAGAAAGGAATATGTGGATGGATTCTGAATCTCTGAAAGGTGGTTGTGGGAAGAGGGATTTCCTAAATTGGGGGGCAGTAGCTGTACACAACCTACCATGGAGCATAGCTTGTTGATTTGAGAAATGTTGAGGCATAGCCAGCATTTGAGGAGTGTTGAATTTAGAGTACCAGTGGGAATGTATGACTGCCACAGGTCATAAAAGTACTATGTGTGACAGACCAAATTATGCTTTGATAAATGCGAAGATGGTACTAATAGGCAGCCGGTGAAGACAGCCAGTGTAGCATAGGGACAGTATGTAGGCAGTCCCAGGGTTTGGTATACGCTGACTTGGGGATGGTATTACCAATTACTATTATCAATATCAATGATATTAGCATTCATAGGCCTATATCATTAGTAAACAGAGAATATACAGTGGGGCAAAAAAGTATTTAGTCAGCCACCAATTGTGCAAGTTCTCCCACTTAAAAAGATGAGAGAGACCTGTCATTTTCATCATAGGTACACTTCAACTATGACAGACAAAATGAGAAGAAAAAAAATACAGAAAATCTCATTGTAGGATTTTTAATGAATTTATTTGCAAATGATGGTGGAAAATAAGTATTTGGTCAATAACTAAAGTTTATCTCAATACTTTGTTATATACCCTTTGTTGGCAATGACAGAGGTCAAACGTTTTCTGTAAGTCTTCACAAGGTTTTCACACACTGTTGCTGGTATTTTGGCCCATTCCTCCATGCAGATCTCCTCTAGAGCAGTGATGTTTTGGGGCTGTTGCTGGGCAACACGGACTTTCAACTCCCTCCAAAGATTTTCTATGGGGTTGAGATCTGGAGACTGGCTAGGCCACTCCAGGACCTTGAAATGCTTCTTACGAAGCCACTGCTTCGTTGCCCGGGTGGTGTGTTTGGGATCATTGCCATGCTGAAAGACTCAGCCACGTTTCATCTTCATTGCCCTTGGTGATGGAAGGAGGTTTTCACTCAAAATCTCACGATACATGGCCCCATTCATTCTTTCCTTTACACGGATCAGTCGTCCTGGTCCCTTTGCAGAAAAACAGCCCCAAAGCATGATGTTTCCACCCCCATGCTTCACAGTAGGTATGGTGTTCTTTGGATGCAACTCAGCATTCTTTGTCCTCCAAACACGACGAGTTGAGTTTTTACCAAAAAGTTCTATTTTGGTTTCATCTGACCATATGACATTCTCCAAATCTTCTTCTGGATCATCCAAATGCTCTCTAGCAAACTTCAGATGGGCCTGGACATGTACTATCTTAAGCAGGGGTACACGTCTGGCACTTCAGGATTTGAGTCCCTGGCGGCGTAGTGTGTTACTGATGGTAGGCTTTGTTACTTTGGTCCCAGCTCTCTGCAGGTCATTCACTAGGTCCCCCCCGTGTGGTTCTGGGATTTTTGCTCACCGTTCTTGTGATCATTTTGACCCCACGGGGTGAGATCTTGCGTGGAGCCCCAGATCGAGGGAGATTATCAGTGGTCTTGTATGTCTTCCATTTCCTAATACTTGCTCCCACAGTTGATTTCTTCAAACCAAGCTGCTTACCTATTGCAGATTCAGTCTTCCCAGCCTGGTGCAGGTCTACAAGTTTGTTTCTGGTGTCCTTTGACAGCTCTTTGGTCTTGGCCATAGTGGAGTTTGGAGTGTGACTGTTTGAGGTTGTGGACAGGTGTCTTTTATACTGATAACAAGTTCAAACAGGTGCCATTAATACAGGTAACGAGTGGAGGACAGAGGAGCCTCTTAAAGAAGAAGTTACAGGTCTGTGAGAGCCAGAAATCTTGCTTGTTTGTAGGTGACCAAATACTTATTTTCCACCATAATTTGCAAATAAATTCATAAAAAGTCCTACAATGTGATTTTCTGGAGAAAAAAAAATTACAGGCCTCTCTCATCTTTTTAAGTGGGAGAACTTGCACAATTGGTGGCTGTCAATCACCCTTTGCCTTGATGACAGCTTTGCACACTCTTGGCATTCTCTTATCCAGCTTCATGAGGTAGTAGTCACCTGGAATGCATTTAAATTCAAAGGTGTGCCTTGTTAAAAGTTAATTTGTGTACTTTCTTACATTCTTAATGTGTTTGAGCCAATCAGTTGTGTTGTGACAAGGTAGGGGTGGTATACAGAAGATAGCCCTATTTGGTAAAAGACCAAGTCCATATTATGTCAAGAACAGCACAAATAAGCAAAGAGAAATGACAGTCCATCATTACCTTTAGACACGAGGTAAGTCAATGTGGAACATTTCAAGAACTTTGAAAGTTCAGTCGGAAAAGCCATCAAGCGCTATGATGAAACTGGCTCTCATGAGGACCGCCACAGGAAAGGAAGACACAGAGTAAAATTAAAGCAAAACCCTTGAATGAGTAGGTGTGTCCAAAATTTTGACTGGTACTGTATATATATGGTAAAGAAATGTATTTATACTATGTATGCTGAACGGTAGAGTTTTAGGTACTAAAAAAGACATTGTGGAAATTAAACATGGGAATCAATCAATCTGGACATTTTAGTTTTGAATTGATTTTATTGGAAACATGTTAGAATGCCAGTAGGAGATTTTGAGTTTGACTCAAGTCACACACACACACACAATCATGCACACAGTAAGACAGTAAGAGGAGCTCATGATTGTATTACAGTACAGTAGCAGACATGTTTGTTGCTCTTAGATCATACCAGTAACAAAAAAAGGCTTTGAGAAGAAGTCAACCGTCAAAGAATAACAAGTACTGCAACACACACATCACATACCAAACCCTTAGTTCTCCGGAGTCAGTTGTGGAAACACCCCATGATGGTGTCACCAAGTCTTTTTTTAGGATATGGACGTCAGATACTAGGCCTAACCAACTATTATTTTATCAAGACCTGGGACTATACTGGTTTTTGTTGTGTTTTCTGTTGTCTTGACAATGGGGAAGCCAACTGAAAAAAGCGTAATAGCCGAATTGATAAATGAATGAGCATAGGAATGAAATACTGCATTTAAAAAAAAAAAAATGTTGCCAATATCAAGATAATTAGTTTATTGTTCTACATCTGACTGAGGGTAGATTTACATGTACTCGAACCTTTCGGTTCCTCTGGATTATGAGGCTGTAATACAATAGATTAAAACCTGTAATTTCAAAGTGATGGTTAAACCCCCAAAATTGAAATGAAGGCCTAGCTGCATTCAAAACTGACCAATAGAGCCTCCTCCTGGATTTGAAAGGGTCAATTAGGAATGGAATAGAATGAAATGAAAACGTCTGACAAACGTCAGTTTCAGAGTATTTATCATCCCATTGACTGTTAGATTAATTCAACAAACTATTGTCCTATTATTTCTTTGTTGAACTATTCAAACTCTCCTTGTTCAGGTTACTCATCTTCGTATTTGGATTTGTTATCGAAATTAACTGCATGATTACATCTGCATGCTCCCTTGAGTTTCTGGTTACGCCAAATTTCAGCAATGCTCACATCGGATGTATACACATTTCTCAAAGTCATCCTGGCCCACCAAGCGTGTCAGACTCAAGAGGGCTTGTCAAAACTCCTTGCACGTTATTAAACGGAGGGTGACAGCCTGGTAACAATTAGAGAGGTGTATCTTTACGATCACATTCTTGAACGAGACATCAACTATGACAGTGGGGAAACACTGAAGACAACCTTAACTGTTATATTTAACCAGTTAAGAACAAATTCTTATTTACAATGACGGCCTACCCCAGCCAAACCCTTAACCCGGACGACACTTGGCCAATTGTGCGCCACCCTATGGGACTCCCAATCACGGCAGGTTGTGATACAGCCTGGAATCGAACCAGGGTCTGTAGTGACACCTCGAGCACTGAGATGCAGTGCCTTAGAACGCTGTGCCACTTGGGAGCCCAAAACTGCCCATGTAAGAGGAAAAATTAAAACAAAGCATTCTTTATTGACATCATCCCAGAGTTAGTTTTGTCTGTGGGAAAAGCAATCATCACTTAATCCGTGGCATTCTTAACAATGGAGTGTGTTATAAAATACGTTATATAAAATTTCAGCTACAGCTGGTGAATTTTACTTTTCTCTGGCCAATAAATGACAGGATCAATATGAATCAACGCTTGAAGTCAATGAGTAGTTGTGTATATGGATCTTTCACTCACGTATACGGTTTACTCTTTTCCACCAGGCTTGCTGATGTTGAAAGGAAGCCCCTTCTACATCTCCCTCCGTTCCACATGCACATGGCCTGCTTATCTTCCCACATCCACCCTGACCCAGCCTCAAACTGGACTCTAACCCGACCACTACTAACTTATTTTTTTCACAAGAAATCTAAAGAATAGATCAGTGTAATATAGCAGAAACTCCATCTACTACAATGATTCATATATTCAGTTGTCTGATGTTAAGGGTTCTTTCAGGTTAAGATGTTCAGGTCAAGTTGTCTGATGATAAGCTGTTGGTTTGAAGCTGGGCCCCTAATCTTTTGTTCCATTCATGTTTGGGCAGCAAGCACGGTGCTGCAGGTATGGAAATCCAGTCTCCGTGTGTGGGGACAACCCATATCAGGGAAGCGCATGACGACAAATGTGACGTTAAGGCGGCACTCCCCAGATCCACACCTGTCTCTCTGAATCAAAGACATACCTGTCATACCTATGCCTTGTTGTGATGAGTGGGAGGGTGACGCTCCAAAAATAACAAGTTCCCTACAATAATAATAACAACGAAACACTATATATTTATGAGCACCTTTCGTATTGCCAAGTTCAAGGATGCTGTACATTTAAAGCTGTATATTTCAAGTCTGCGTTCGGGAAACAAAAACTGCCACCCCGCCACTCAAATTGATAGACAAAGATCCATGAGATCAAATTGATACGTTTAAAGGGCAACTCCACCACTTTTAACATTTGGGGTGATATTTTAAAGAATTTACTGAGGTCCTATACAGTTTCAATGTAACTTTATGATTTCATATCTATTGACTGTTTAGTGATGAGCAAAACCGGAAATTGCTTCTCTGTGACGTTTTCAAGTAGGATCCCTAAGATGACTAATAAAACAAATTATGGACAATCATTTTTGTGATCATATTGAAACCCCCTGCTTCATGTTGCTCTGGTTGTCTTTGACTAATAACAAATACATATTTTAAATAGACACTCAAAAACCTATAGAATTACCCCCCCTAAAACCCATAACAGCAAGCAATGCAGGTGTAGAAGCACAACTAACATTGAGACATTGAGATGACAGCAGAAACACGATGGAATGATTTATGCTCAGAGGGTGACACCTTCAGGAAAATTGCTGTAAGCCTACAGAAGCCTTTTGGAGAAGGAGGAAACTGGCTGACCAGTAGTGTTACATCATTCATTTCCTTGAAACAAAAAACAAAAACATTCTGAAATGCAAATGACCTGGAAGTCCATACATTTTCCGTTTTCTCTGATTGATGGGATTTTCTGGTTATATTTCCTCTGTTGATTATGTTAACTGAAATAGGCTACATTTAAAGACATACATATCTCTAAATGTAAACTTGTCAACTATTAGCCTAAGACTTGGCAAACTTTATGTAGGCTTCCACATGTGAAATTGGGTCATCACTAGTTACCATAGCCACAAAGTTCAAACTGGCAATATCATACAAATGTGTGTAAACAAACACTTGATTTTTGGTCTTCATTTGAGGTTAGGGTTAGGTATGAGGTAAGCAGTGTGGTTAAGGTCAGGGTTAAGGTTAGGTTTAAAATCAAACTTTGTGGCTGTGGTAACTAGTGACAACCCTTTAGTTAGTGCACTTGCGCGACGGTCTGTTAGCCCAGAGCCCCATTCAGCAGGACTGTACGGTGTGCAAGGTGTGCAATGTTAATTCAGCGTAAACGGTGCAGTTCTGAATGACTAGTTGAAGAATGTTATGTGATTATGGTGTTGTTCTAAGCCAAAGGGAATCCCCTACATGTCCATTTAAGGAACACCACACTTTCTTTCTGTACTTTTTGCCAAACCATTTCCTGGATTATAGCCAGCGCCATCTTCTTTGTCATGTGATTTCCAGGAAGACTGTCCTTCTACTGGTTCTAGAACAGGTGACAACCAAACGAGTGAGCATCAACAGGTCAATGTGGCAGGTCGTTTTGGCAGCAAGTGTGGTTCATTTATTTTCTGAACCAGTTATTGGCTAATGTTTTCTCATGAAAATGTCACCAAACACAGATGGCATACACTTTAAATATATAATTGTTTATTTAAGAGTGAATGTCCATATATGCAGAAAAAATAAAAATATATGTTTAAACATAATTTATTTTGTTTATCATCCTTCTGATTGGCTAGCCTATTGGTTGTCATTGAAAACATAATTCTATTGCACAAATATATATTTTTTTTTTGACAATAAAGTAAGAAATCAGTACTAAGCTATTTCAGATAAAGTAGTAGCCCACTCTTAAATGACAATGGCATATCAAAATTATCATTAAAACCGGTACATTTAACGTGGTGAACTAATTGACATTGATTGGTGACCGGCTTATAGTACACTTCATTATCCAGTACCAGGCAAGAGCAAAACAAGACAGTTAAATCAGTCAATCAATCAAATGTATTTAGAAAGCCCTTTTACCATCAGCAGCTGTCACAAAGTTTAAGGAGGTTCCACCTGAGCGAGTCTGACCACAAGTCAGAGACCAATATGATGTCACACCAAATGTGTTTGATGAATCATGGGAAAAGAGTAGGGATAGGCTTTAGTAGGCTACAGTCCAAGCTATGTCTTCCAATGGCCGACAACAACTGCTGTCGGCATCCAATGAAAATCCAACTTGACTAAACGCTTGGAGGTAAGGATGGTGTAGGCTACAGGCGATACGGATATCAGTTATTATTGATATCTACATAGCGCATTGATGTGAATCACACTGCTGCTCTCTCGTTTAGCTGTTTGCTAAATGTGGTTGTTGTGGATGGCTGTTCACAAATCTAAATGTGTATTTGAACCCAATAATGGTTGAATTCAAGAAGTTTAAGCTGCATATCAGCCCTTGCTTTTGAAACCAGTGGACAGCCAGTGAAAAAACGCACTTTTGCAACATCTGCATAGTGCAGATTCCAGCCTATGGAGTAGAAGTTGGGCTTTTCTTGCTCAATCTAATTCATGTTGATAAAAAAAATACATCCATAGGCCTAATGGACACATGCTCAAACTCACACACTTTTGATAGACTTAAAAGGGCAGTCTGTAGTTGCTACATCAATTTTTGGACTTATAAATTATATATATTAATGCAAAGATATAATTTAATCGTATTAATATATGTAGCAGAAAGCAATGCGTTAGAAGAAGCCTAAATAACCAACCCATAAAGTAAAATGTAACATCCATATATGGCCAGCTATGTAATCTTTCAAATGTATTTATCCTGCAATAGATGTTGTTCAATTGGTAAAACACATTTTTCTAATACCCCTTAAGGGGAAAGTAATCTAAAAGTAACTGAATGTAATCAGATTACGTTACTGAGTTTGGGTAATCCGAAAATTACGTTACTGATCACAATTTTGGTAACTGGTAACTGCTAACTGTAACGGATTACATTTAGAAAGTAATCTACCCAACCCTGGTGGCTGACTTACCATTAGGCAGAAGAGGCAATTATCTTTTTTATATAATTCCTCCACTTGAGCCCCACCCATGCTGATATTCAATCTAAACCTCCAAAACAATACAGAATTGTTGAGAAGGATTATTGGGAGTGATATGCAACAGTTGAATGCATCAGCATGATCATGTGGCACAAATACGTGCAGAGACTTTGACCTGTGTGTGTGTACAGTATGTGTGTCTACCCGAGAGAGAAAGTGAAAGAGATGAAGAAGTCATATGACTGTTAGTAACAAAATCTACTAAAACATCAGTGCAACCCATCACATTTCCAACCATCATTTCTTTGAAAAGTCAAGTTTAGTTTGAACTATGTTTATACATTACTGTTTTAAAAGTCATTCAAATGATTGGTAACAATAATGTAAATGGTAAGCCTAATTCCTATTCGATCAAAACTGTTATCGACAAGTGTCTGAGGTAACACGAGTTAGGCATAAGGTTAGCAGTGCGGTTAAGGTCAGGGTTAAGGTTAGGGTTAGGTTTAAAATCATATTTTAAGAGAAATTTTAGAAATGAGTGGGGTTTATGATTTTGTGATTGTGGTAACTAGTGAGGACCCTTCAATTAGTGCACTTCTGCGACGGTCGGTTTGGCCAGAGCCCCATTCAGCAGGACTCGACAGTGTAAAACATTAATTCAACGGAAACGGTGCTGTTCTGAATGACCAGTTGAAGAATGTTATGTGATTATGGTGTTGTGGCAGTATGTATGTTTAATATTTCCTCTAAGGGCATATTAATCAATAGTAACCACTATAGATTCAAAATCTATAATGGGCATTGTAGAAGCACTCTCCTTCTGTGCAGCTTGGAGAAAACTGCAGACATTATCACCTCAAATATCAAACCCCAGCACCTTTATCTTTGGCAAATGGAGTGCTTTTGCCATCATTGCTGGTGGAGTCAGTATGTGAAAACTACTCTTCTCAACCATATAGTTTCTCTTTCTGTTCCTTTGAATGTAAACACCTGTAATCTGCATGGGGAAATCCAAGCCACGTCCTTTATGGAACACCACACTTTCATTTTGGTACTTTTGGCCAAACCATTTCCTGGAGTAGCACCATTCTCTTTGTCATGTGACTTCCAGGAAGACTGTCCTTCTACTGCTGCTAGAACAACAGGTTCGATTCAGCTACGACCTGAAGTGACTTTTTCATAGCCGGTTAGGAGAACTTAAGCAGCAGGTTAGGATAATTAACATAGCAGGTTAGGATCATTAAATGAAGGTTAGGAAAATGGTTAGGGTTAGGGTTAACGAAAATGCTCTCCTAACCTGCTACGAAAAGTCACTTCCGGAAGTAGCTGTATCGAAGTGGCATGTTTTTGGCGTGTCCCCTAGCTCAGGTCAATGTGGCAATAAGTGTGGTTAAGGTATTTTTAGAACTAGTTATTGTTTTGTCATGGAAATGTAACCAGACACAGATGGCGTATACTTGAAAAAATGTGATGTTTATTTAAGGGTGAAGACAATGTCCATATATACAGATAACATACAAATAACATTTCAATATATACACTACAGTCAAAAGTTTGGGGTCACTTAGAAATGTCCTTCTTCTTAAAAGAAAAGCAATTTATTTGTCCATTAAAATAATATCAAATTGATCAGAAATACAGCGTAGACATTGTTAATGTTATAAATGACTACAGCAGCTGGAAACGGCAGATTTTTAATGGAATTAGCACCGACAAATCAAATCAAATCAAATCAAAGTTTATTTGTCACGTGCGCTGAATACAACAGGTGTAGACCTTACAGTGAAATGCTTACTTACAGGCTCAACCCAGTAGTGCAAAAAAAGGTATTAGGTGAACAATAGGTAGGTAAAGAAATAAAACAACAGTAAAAAGATAGGCTATATACAGTAGCGAGGCTATAAAAGTAGCAAGGCTACATACAGACACCGGTTAGTCAGGCTGATTGAGGTAGTATGTACATGTAGATAAAGTGACTGTATATATGATGAACAGAGAGTAGCAATAGCGTAAAACAGGGGGTGGCGGGTGGTTGGTGGGACACAATGCAGATAGCCCGGTTAGCCAATGTGCGGGAGCACTGGCCCAATTGAGGTAGTACGTACATGAATGTATAGTTAAAGTGACTATGCAAATATGATAAACAGAGAGGAGCAGCAGCGTGAAAAGAGGGGTTGGTGGGGGCACACAATGCAAATAGTCCGGGTATTTATTTTCAGACACACATCACCTGAGGGCGGCCCATCAGGAAGTCCAGGATCTATTTGCAGAGGGAAGTGTTTAGTCCCAGGATCCTTAGCTTAGTGATAAGCTTTGAGGGTACTACAGTGTTGAACGCTGAGCTGTAGTCAATGAGTAGCATTCTCAACTAAGTGTTCCTTTTGTCCAGGTGGGAAAGGGCAGTATGGAGTGCAATAGAGATTGCATCCTCTGTGGATCTGTTTGGGCGGTATGCAAATTGGAGTGGGTCTAGGGTTTCTGGGATAATGGTGTCGATGTGCAGCCCAGCCTCACATTCAATTCGCGCATATATGTACAAAATGTATTTCAGCAGATTTCGTGCGTTTTTGTGCATTTTTGGGGTGGTTCAATTCGTTTGAAAATACACGAATTTCTATGCTACTTAATTCGTGCGAAAATACACGAATTTCTGTGCTACTTAATTCGTGCGAAAAGACACGAATTTAACCAGTAGGCGACACTCAAGCCGTTGCAACAACCATAGACGCGATCGCCTGTATTTATTTATTTTACGTTATGAATATATAGATATTTTGTCTTTTTTTAACCATTTAACCATAAGTGGTTATATATATATTGTCTTTATTTAAACCCTATTAAAACATTGTGGTTTTATGCCTATATGTACTGTTTTCGATTTTTCTGAACATACTTTTCAGGATAGAATGAATGTAAGCAATGCATGATGGTTATTGGTGTTTTATTCGGTTGTAGTTCCATGTATTTCTTAAAAAATAAACGTGTAAACCATTTTTATGGAACAGAATGTAACTGAAAATACAATGGTAGCCTTGCCATTGTCCATCAATAACAAAACATTTTTTTTTCGTATAACATTTGGGGAAACGTATGCAGTCATTGTAGTCTTACATTTTGTTGGCCAACCAAAATTACCAAAACGTTAACCCATAATAAGGCTAGGGTGGCTGAGTGTAAATACATGGCTCTGAGTGTAAGCACCTTTTCACTAGAAACGTTCTTGTGTTCAAATTACCGTCAGTGCGAAATAGCTAGAAAGCTTTCGTATTTCCACTTGGCTGCACCTACGGTTACGATAACGATAAATCAAGTGCAATACCTGCGTTGACCTGTGTCGAGCAGCAAAACACCGGAAAGCTTCTAGCCTACCGGAAAGTTACAAGAAGAACAAGAATAGTTACCTCATCCGGTCATGTGACACTCTGGATGCCCCCTAAAAGCAATTTCAACCGTTTTGAAAAATGACGCCTGGTAACCCCCAAAAAATACCAGGCTCATGAAAATTCTCTCCTATCATTGCTATGCAGACGACAAACAATTAATCTTCTCCTTTCCCCCCTCTGATAACCAGGTGGTGAATCGCATCTCTGCATGTCTGGCAGACATATCAGTGTGGATGACGGATCACCACCTCAAGCTGAACCTCGGCAAGACGGAGCTGCTCTTCCTCCCGGGGAAGGACTGCCCGTTCCATGATCTCGCCATCACGGTTGACAACTCCATTGTGTCCTCCTCCCAGAGTGCTAAGAACCTTGGCGTGATCCTGGACAACACCCTGTCGTTCTCAACTAACATCAAGGCGGTGACCCGTTCCTGTAGGTTCATGCTCTACAACATTCGCAGAGTACGACCCTGCCTCACGCAGGAAGCGGCGCAGGTCCTAATCCAGGCACTTGTCATCTCCCGTCTGGATTACTGCAACTCGCTGTTGGCTGGGCTCCCTGCCTGTGCCATTAAACCCCTACAACTCATTCAGAACGCCGCAGCCCGTCTGGTGTTCAACTTTCCCAAGTTCTCTCACGTCACCCCGCTCCTCCGCTCTCTCCACTGGCTTCCAGTTGAAGCTCGCATCCGCTACAAGACCATGGTGCTTGCCTACGAAGCTGTGAGGGGAACGGCACCTCCGTACCTTCAGGCTCTGATCAGGCCCTACACCCAAACAAGGGCACTGCGTTCATCCACCTCTGGCCTGCTTGCCTCCCTACCTCTGAGGAAGTACAGTTCCCGCTCAGCCCAGTCAAAACTGTTCGCTGCTCTGGCACCCCAATGGTGGAACAAACTCCCTCACGACGCCAGGTCAGCGGAGTCAATCACCACCTTCCGGAGACACCTGAAACCCCACCTCTTTAAGGAATACCTAGGATAGGATAAAGTAATCCTTCTAACCCCCCCCCCCCTTAAAAGAGTTAGATGCACTATTGTAAAGTGGTTGTTCCACTGGATATCATAAGGTGAATGCACCAATTTGTAAGTCGCTCTGGATAAGAGCGTCTGCTAAATGACTTAAATGTAAATGTAAATGTAAATGTAAAAGTTTGGACTTAGAATATTTTTTGAAAACCTCCATAAATCACTCAGGCCAGCACCCATTGATTTGGGGCGGTAGTATAGCGCTCCCAGAGCGGGTATGGAAGTCTGGATCCCCCCTAAAAGCATTTAAGGCTCTGTGTGTCTTTAAGCACCATACTTTTTCACTCCATCCTTGCTGTGTGTGTGTGTGTGTGTGTGTGTGTGTGTGTGTGTGTGTGTGTGTGTGTGTGTGTGTGTGTGTGTGTGTGTGTGTGTGTGTGTGTGTGTGTGTGTGTGTGTGTGTGTGTGTGTGTGTGTGTGAGAGAGAGAGCTTTTCTTTGACATCTGTTTAGCGAAATTACTGATTTACAGTTCATGAGGGTTGACCGATTCACACATTTAAAGTTTTGGAAAGACCTGACTTTTTTAAACCTTCGAAACAGCACCTATGACCCCATTTTAAGGCACTTCTGGTTGGCACAGGAAACTATAAGTAAATACATATCCTGATCGGGGTATGCTTTTACAGAATCCTGAGTTTTAAGTCTATACGTTAAGAACTGACTGATTTACACAGGGTTGAATGCACTATATATCACAAACTGCTGGTTGGGTATGGCAAAATACTTTTAGGGTGATTGTATCACTTCCGGTTGCTCCATGAAGCTTAGAATCAACACAGGTAGACCTCATAGTGGCTTGATGGATTGCCATTGAAGACAGGTTCATAAGACATTCATAACCCACATAGGCTTCAGGTTGAATTTAGGGGTGCAGGCAATGTGTTCCTATGGGGTGAGATGTCATTGTAAACTGTTTGATGTAAACACCTTCTTTTAACTGTTAAGGGTTAATGCCACACGGTCAATGTTAGGCTTGCACAGATCGGGAGGACCTTAGGAACGTTCCTGAGGTCAAATTGTGCTTCTAACCTTAACGGTTCTCTCTCTGTCTCCCAAAAGCAAAAAAATATGAAATTGAGGTCAAAGGGTCATTTGGGTCCTTCTTCTTGTCCCTGTCGCTGCACTCAGACCGAGCTACCTACGGTCAAGCGGGGCATCTCGTTGAACTTGGCACGGCCTGTAGATAATGGCAATGCCATTGCAGGCTTTGTGTGTCTTTAAGCACCGTATTTTTTCACTCCATCCTTTTATCCCCTTTTCTTCGTGGTATCCAATCGCTAGTAATTACTATCTTGTCTCATCGCTACAACTCCCGTATGGGCTCAGGAGAGACGAAGGTCAAAAGCCACGCGTCCTCCGAAGCACAACCCAACCAAGCCGCACTGCTTCTTAACACAGCGCGCCTCCAACCCGGAAGCCAGCCGCACCAATGTGTCGGAGGAAACACCGTGCACATGGCCCCCTTGGCTAGCGCGCACTGCCCCCGGCCCGCCACAGGAGTCGCTGGAGCACAATGAGACAAGGATATCCCTACCGGCCAAACCCTCCCTAACCCGGACGACGCTAGGCCAACGAACCTCCCGGTCGCGGCCGGCTGCGGCAGAGCCTGGGCGAGAACCCAGAGACTCTGGTGGCGCAGCTAGCACTGCAATGCAGTGCCCTAGACCACTGCGCCACCCGGGAGGCAGATCTGACCTTTTTAACCCTTCGAAACTGACCCTATGGCATTTGACGGTACTTCCGGTTGACATAGGAAGCTGAAAGTGAACACATATCCTCCTTGGGGTAGGCTCTTATATAATATTGAGTTTTAAGTCTTTATGTTAAGAACTGACTTATTTACAGAGGGTTAAATGAGTGTGTGTTATTTCATAAAATCACATAAAATCACAGAATTCTGGCAGAGCTTTGAGACCCACTTAAAAAATGTTCGTCTGATTACACTGCAACTGGATCTGTAATTATTATTATTTTTAACTCCTTTTTGTGAACATGACCAATTTGTCAATGTACGATTTATCTTAAATTACGATAGATAAATGGCTGGTTCTTTTTTTCCTGACACCGTATGCTTATGTACTTTGACGTGAAGCGGTCAAATTAGCACCCTACTTTGCGTTTTTGACCTTTAATCCCAATCCCATAACTCAAAAAGCGTTGAGGCCTCGACGCCATCTTGTTCGGGGCCAACTGTCCATTACGTCTTCGAAATATTTTCCGTTTAGGAGAAAAGGCCACATGCATTTGCAATGTGCTTGTGCATTTGCAATATTATTTATTTTCCCTCTGGTGGGAATTTCCGAGACTGCGGAAAAATGACCAAAATGTGTTATTTTTATAAAACGGAAACCGAACGTCCGAGAGATTTAGTTTGATGACTTCCTGAAAGATCTCTCCCCCGCGCACGGCCCGACGCCGTACACGAATTTTAGAAACGTTGCAGGACGTCTAGTAAGGGACCTTATATTTGCAATGTGGCGTTTCTCACTAACCATATGGCGAGTGCTAAAATGTTCCCTTAAGGTATGGAAAAGCCTTGGAAAGGCCATAAGTGTAAGCCAACATAATTCATTATTTTACATTAACATGTAATACATGCATTATGAAGAAAATGGTGTAATTTAGGCTCCACGAAATATGAAATGGGTTATGAAGAAAATCGTGTATGGTTGCCTACATGACAAAAAGGCGTTCTGATTACAAGTGCACCAGTATCCAAAGTATTAAGCGAAATCAAGCACAGAAAACAGCATTGGCATTAATAAAACAATATTTCCCACTAATTAAGTCGCACTTAAATGTGCGTCTTTTCTCAAAAATTCTGTTCAGCAAGTCTAAAACAGTACATATAGGCATACAACGACACATTTTAAAACATGGTTAAACAAAGACAACATTTCTGTATATTCATGACGTTGAATTAGCCATTAAGAAGAACAAAAATTAAATACAAATTATCGCGTCTACAGGGTTGTTGCAATGGCTTGTGTGTCGCCTACTGGTTAATTAAATTTGTGTCTTTTCGCACGAATTAAGTAGCACAGAAATTTGTGTATTTTCGCACGAATTAAGTAGCACAGAAATTCGTGTATTTTCAAACGAATTGAACCACCCCAAAAATGCACAAAAACGCACGAAATCTGCTGAAATACATTTTGTACATATATGCGCGAATTAAATGTGAGACTGTGTTGCGATGTGAGCCATTACCAACCTTTCAAAGCACTTCATGGCTACAGACGTGAGTGCTACGGTCCTGTAGTCATTTAGGAAGGTTGCCTTTGTGTTCTTAGGCACAGGGACTATGGTGGTCTGCTTGAAACATGTTGGTATTACAGACTTAATCAGGGACATGTTGAAAATGTCAATGAAGACACCTGCCAGTTGGTCAGCACATGCCCGGAGCACACATCCTGGTAATCCGTCTGGCCCCGCAGCCTTGTGTCTGTTGACCTGTTTAAAGGTCTTACTCACGTCAGCTACAGAGAGCGTGATCACACAGTCGTCCGGAACAGCTGATGCTCTCATGCATGCCTCACTGTTGCTTGCCTCGAAGCGAGCATAGAAGTGATTTAGCTCATCTGGTAGGCTCATGCCACTGTGCAGCTCACGGCTGTGCTTCCCTTTGCAGTCTGTAATAGTTTGCAAGCCCTGCCACATAAGACGAGCGTCGGAGCCGGTGTATTATGATTCTATCTTAGCCCTGTATTAACGCTTTGCCTGTTTGATGGTTCGTCGCAGGGCATAGCAGGATTTCTTGTAAGCTTCCGGGTTAGAGTCCCACACCTTGAAAGCGGCAGCTCTACCTTTTAGCTCAGTGCGAATGTTGCCTGTAATCCATGGCTTCTGGTTGGGGTATGTACGTATAGTCACTGTGGGAGGGACGTCCTCGATGCACTTATTGATAAAGCCAGTGACTGATGTGGTGTACTCCTCAATGCCATCGGAAGAATCACGGAACATGTTCCAGTCTGTGATAGCAAAACAGTCCTGTAGTTTAGCATCTGCTTCATCTGACCACTTTTTTACAGACCGAGTCACTGGTGCTACCTGCTTTCATTTTTTACTGTAAGCAGGAATCAGGAGGATAGAGTTGTGGTCTACGATAATCGAGAATTTCAATGAGCTGGCCATGCTTTCCACCTGGCTACCCCTACCCCGGCCAACAACTCTGAACCCCCCGCAGCAACTGGCCCATAGCCCCCCCCCCCCGCTTCTCCTTCACCCAAATCCAGATAGCTGATGTTCTGAAGGTGAGGGAAAATCTGGATCCCTACAAATCGGCTGGGCTCGACAATCTGGACCCTCTCTTTCTAAAATTATCCGCCGAAATTGTTGCAACCCCTATTACTAGCCGGTTCAACCCCTCTTTCATATTGTCTGAGATCCCCAAAGATTGGAAAGCTGCGGCGGTCATCCCCCTCTTCAAAGGGGAAGACACTCTAGACCCAAACTGTTACAGACCTATATCCATCCTGCCATGCCTTTCTAAAGTCTTCGAAAGCCAAGTTACCAAACATATCACCGACCATTTCGAATCCCACTGTACCTTCTCCACTATGCAATCTGGTTTCCGTGCTGGTCATGGGTGCACCTCAGCCACACTCAAGGTACTAAACGATATCATAACCTCCATCGATAACAGACAGTAGTGTGCAGCCGTCTTCATCGAAATGGCCAAGGCTTTCGACTCTGTCAATCACCGCATTCTTATCGGCAGACTGAACAAACTTGGTTTCTCAAATGACTGCCTCGCCTGGTTCACCAACTACTTCTCAGATAGAGTTCAGTGTGTCTAATCAGAGGGCCTGTTGTCCGGACCTCTGGCAGTCTCTATGGGGTGCCACAGGGTTCAACTCTTCTCTGTATATATCAATGATGTCGCAGTTGCTGCTGGTGATTCTCTGATCCACCTCTATGCAGACGACACCATTCTGTATACATCTGGCCCATCTGACACTGTGTCAACAAACCTCCAAACGAGGTTTGTTGACACTGTGTTAACAAACCTCCAAACGACCTTCAATGCCATACAACACTCCTTCTGTGGCCTCCAACTGCTCTTAAATGCTAGTAAAACTAAATGCATGCTCTTCAACTGATCGCTGCCCGCATCCGCCCGCCCGCCCGACTACTCTGGACGGTTCTGACTTAGAAAATGTGGACAACTTTAAATACCTAGGTGTCTGGTTAGACTGTAAACTCTCCTTCCAGACTCACATTAAGCATATCCAATCCAAAATTAGATCTAGAATCGGCTTCCCATTTCGCAACAAATCCTCCTTCACTCATGCTGCCAAACATACCCTCGTAAATCTGACTATCCTACCGATCCTTCACTTTTGCGAAGTCAGCATACCACCCTGCATACCACTGCTGGCTTGCTTCTGAAGCTAAGCAGGGTTGGTCCTGGTCAGTCCCTGGATGGGAGACCAGATGCTGCTGGAAGTGGTATTGGAGGGCCAGTAGGAGGCACTCTTTCCTCTGGTCTAATAAAATATCCCAATGCCCCAGGGCAGTGATTGGGGACACTGCCCTGTGTGTAGGGTGCCGTCTTTCGGATGGGACGTTAAACGGGTGTCCTGACTCTCTGAGGTCATTAAAGATCCCATGGCACTTATCGTAAGAGTAGGGTTGTTAACCCCGGTGTCCTGGCTAAATTCCCAATGGTCACCTAATAATCCCCAGTTTACAATTGGCTCATTCATCCCCCTCCTCTCCCCTGTAACTATTCCCCAGGTCGTTGCTGCAAATGAGAACGTGTTCTCAGTCAACTTATCTGGTAAAATAACGGTAAAATAAAATAAATAAATAAAATTTACAAAATTGCGTTCAACACTCTCCTCAGAAAATTGGATGCAGTCTATCACAGTGTCATCCATTTTGTCACCAAAACTCCATATACTACCCACCATTGTGAGCTATATGCTCTCGTTGGCTGGCCCTCGCTTCATATTCGTCGCCAAACCCACTAGATCCAGGTAATCTATAAGTCTTTCCTAGGTAAAGCTCCACCTTATCTCAGCTCACTGGTCACCATAGCAACACCCACCCATAGCACTCACTCCAGCAGGTATATTTCACTGGTCATCCCCAAAGCCAACACCTCATTTGGCCGCCTTTCCTTCCAGTTCTCTGCTGCCAATGACTGGAACGAATTGCAAAAATCATTGAAGCTGGAGACTTATATCTCCCTCTCTAACTTTAAGCATCAGCTGTCAGTGCAGCTTACCAATCACTGTACCTGTACACAGCCCATCTGTAAATAGCACACCCAACTACCTCATCCCCATACTGTTATTTTTGTTGTTGTTGCTCTTTTGCAGCCCAGTATCTCTACTTGCACATCATCATCTGCACATCTATATCTCCAGTGTTAATGCTAAATTGTAATTATTTCGCACTATGGCCTATTTATTGCCTTACCTCCCTAATCTTACTACATTTGCACACGCCGTACATCGATTTTTCTATTGTGTTATTGACTGTACGTTTGTTTATCCCACGTGTAACTCTGTGGTGTTGTTTTTGTCGCACTGCTTTGCTTTATCTTGGCCAGGTTTCAGTTGTAAATGAGAACTTGTTCTCAACTGACCTACCTGGTTAAATAAAAGTGAAATCTATATATTCTTTTAATAAAAAAGGCTTCTTCAGTAAGAAACTCCTCTGAAGTTTGCCGATGGTTGTCTGTGTTCTTGAGGACGTTGAGCACGGTGACAGCTAAATCGGAGGCTCGGGTCAGTTCAATGTCTTTGACAACCAGCAGTGAGATGTGATCAGGAACATTGGCTCGTACGGAACCGGGATCGGAGGGTCTTCTCTGGGACAATCATGGTGTCTAAAATTGAAGGCCTGGGACAGAGAGAAATAAAGAGAGGGAGGAGGATGAGGCATGAAGGGAGAGAGAGAGTGAGAGAGTGTGCGAGAGAGAGAGATGCTGCATAAATATGCTTTATCAAGTCAGTTAATCCTCATCGTCCCTTTTGGGAAACACTGCATCAATAAACATATCTTTTGCTGTGTTAAAAAAAAATGTGTGAGATAAAAAATGGAATGTGCCGAAGATTTGTTTCTTTCTTCTAATGTACTTTAGTTATTTTCTGTTGAAGTCAGTAATTTATCAATAGAGTCGATACCATACTAAATAATTGTGAATGATAAAAGATACTCCCTCCACACATTTTACTATTGCAAATGTATTTTAGGCACAAAACAAATGTATCATTGATGACCAATACATATCAACAATACCAAGTTACCAACCATGACAGCTTCAAAATCTGTGGCATTACATGTTGGATGTACTGGTGCATGGAGAAAACTACAGATAATAGTGTATACATTTTTTTTAAATGCCTTACCATTAACGAGTGCAGCTGTGCCGTTGCCATTTTGCAGGGGGTTTGTGAAGAATACTCCTAAACCTTTGAGTGTGTGTGACTGTGCTTGTGTGTGGCTGTTACTTATACTGTGCATCTCTGAGGGAGGTCCTAAAGTTGCTGAAGCCAGGGGAAGACTCTGGGTCCCAATTGTCTATGTTTTTTGCCTGTTTTGCCACCATTCCCCTACCTAGAATGTAGCCAGCATGATCCCATTTGTTAGGTGGTTTCCACGAGGACTGTCTGGAGTCCTGGTACTAGTCCCATCAGATAGGCAACAACCATAAATTAGTAACGGTCTGGCAACAACCTGTACCAGGAACAGATCAACAAGAGAAACATTACTGCCAAGTTGTTGTGAGTTAAGAAATGTAATTAAATCCAAACCTCCAAGACAATGCAGAACTGTTGAGAAGGATTATTGGGAGTGGTATGCAACAGTTTAATGCATCAGTATGATAATGTGAAGCACATACGTGCAAGGATCTTGACTGTGTGTGTGTGTGTGTGTGTGTGTGTGTGTGTGTGTGTGTGTGTGTGTGTGTGTGTGTGTGTGTGTGTGTGTGTGTGTGTGTGTGTGTGTGTGTGTGTGTGTGTGTGTGTGTGTGTGTGTGTGAAAGTGAAAGTGAAAGTGATGAAGAGGTCACATGACTTCCAGTAACAATGATAAAACAACAGTGGAAAAAACTTTCTTTGAAAGTTTATGTTGAACTATGTCTATACGTTAGTGTTTTCAAAGTCAATGCTAATGTAATTGCTAAGCGTATTCCTATTCGATCAAAACTGTTATCGAGAAGTGTCTGGGGTAACACTAGTCGAAACCGCGACTCGGTACTAAGTTGGTCTTAAATGTCTCTGTGCTGCATTATTTGTCAAACAATGGTGTGAAAATCCACATTAGCGTAGCAACCGCTGCAGTTTCAACATCTATGAAAGGCGTTGCAGAAGTAGGCTTCGCCGGTGCTGCATGGAGCCAAACTACAGACAGTATCATCTCAAATGTTAAACCCCAGCACCTTTACCTTTGGCCATTGGAGTGCATTTGTCGTTATTACTAGTGAAAGTCAGTATGTGAAAACTACTCTTCTCAACCATATAGTTTCTCGTTCTGTTCCTTTTGAAGATAAGGATTTATTGTATACCTGTAATCTGCAGGGGGAAATCTAAGGCAAAGGGAATCTCCTACATGTCCATTAAGGCACACCACACTTTCTTTTTGGTACTTTTGGCCGAGCCATTTCCTGGAATATAGCCAACACCATCCTCTTTGTAAGGTTATTTCCACATTGATTGTCCTTCTACTGCTACTAGAACAGGTTACAACCAAACGAGTGAGTATCAACAGATCATTCGATTTGTGCAATACCTATGCTAGCTCAGGTCGATGTGGCAACAAGTGTGGTTAATGTATCTTCTGAAGTAGTTATTGCCCATATATGCAGATAAATGAAATACAAATATGTTTAAACATGATTTATTTTGTTCATCATCCTTCTGATTGGATAGCCTTTTTGGTTGTCGCTGAAAACATAATTAAAGTGCAAAAATATGCTTTGTTACAATTAAGTAAGAAATGTGTACTAAGCTATTTCAGATACAGTAGTAACCTACTGTTAAACAACAATGGCATATCAAAATTACCAGTAAAACCTCACAAACGGTACATTTAACATGGTGAACTAACTCACACTGATTGGTCACATTGATTGGCTTATAGTTCACTTCATTAGCCAGTACCAGGCAAGAGCAAAACAAGACAGTTCAATCAGTCAATCAATCAAATGTATTTATAAAGCTCTTTTTAAATCAGCAGATGTCACAAAGAGCTATACAGAAACCCAGGCTAAAACCCCAAACAGCAAGCAATGCAGATGTAGAAGCACAGTCGCTAGGGAAAACTCCATAGAAAGACAGGAAGAAACCTAGAGTGGAACCAGGCTCTGAGGGGTTGTCCTCTTCTCGCTGTGCCTGGTGGAGTTAAAGTAACCGCCCAGTGAAAATCACACTTTTAAAAGTTCATATTCTCTGAATTCATATCCAGATAAGGTTGTTGATTTATCCTATACTTGTATTTGTGGCCAAAGCAGAAATTGGAGAAAAAACACTTTAAAACCCCCACCTCAAGCTTGTCTCAAACAGGCCGTTTAAAAAAGAACTTGCTACTTTCTCATAGAAGTTATCACCCTGAGGAGGATGAGCTGGCCAATCAGCGATCTACTCACATTAACTATTTTATTGATCAGTGTACACCAACTCCATTCTGTTGTTGGTGTACGCCCACACCATTCCAACACAGAAAAACAGCTTTTTAACATACTTCATTACTATGTTTTGGAAGGAAAACTATTTAACTCATATTGTAAGTAATGGTCGGTCATATTTCATAGAAGTATGGAAACACTGGACAGTTATTTTAACATAAAGAAAGGACAGAAATGGTTTGACATTATTCACTGTGAATTATCCCTCAGTAGGCTACAACATCATTTTGGTTTGTATTCTAATCAATAAAGAATCTACTATGTTGTGCAAAAAGAACACCTGATATGGCTAATGCAAATATTCTTTAAATATCACAAATTCATTAACATATATTTTTGTATATTATTTCATACCAAGGGATAGACGAATGGAAACAGCCCTCCTCCACATCTATTTCTCCACATCTACCCTCCATGACACCTCTGAAAGGTGATGAAAGTAGCCCCATCCTTCACCCCCAGCTCTCCCAGGCTTTGGTGCCCCTGGACGGGCTTGCCGTTGTAGGCGAAGTTCAGGCTTCCCGTCAGGTCAGGCCGCTTCTGTAGGAAACTCTCCTGAAGTTTGCCGATGGTGTCTGTGCTCTTGAGGACCAATGGGACTCTTTTTCCATCTGATCCGTTGAGCACGGTGACAGTGATATGGGAGGCTCGAGTCGATTCAAGGTCTTTGACAGCCAGCAGAGAGGCGTGAGTTGTTTTCAGGAATGTTGGATCGTAAAGAACAGGGATCGGAGGGTCTCCTCTGAAACAATGCTGGAGTCTAACAGGTAAGGCCTGGGACAGAGAGAAAGAAAGAGAGACGAAGGGGGAAGAGAGAGATCGAGAGTGTGTGTTAGAGGAGAGCGATATGGCATAAATATAGGCTATATCATCAAGAAAGTCAAGGTAGTTAATCCTCTTCATTATTTTCTGACACACATCAATAAACAACACTTTTGCAAATGTGTGCCGCAGATTTGTGTATTTCATGCACTGCACTATGCCTGCTTTCAGTTTCTGTTACAGTCAGTCATGCAGATGAACATAGTTAATACAATGCTAAACAATAATGTCAATGATAAAATATTACTCCCTCACACACACGTTACTTTTGGGCACAAAAAAAATGGCTTTCACATTTTCAACATTGATGACCAATACATACAGTATCTCTTCAATTAAAAAAGTCAAATCAATACTATGTTACCAGCCACTACAGTTTTAACATCTATGATATTATATTGTGGAGGTGCTATTGCATGAAGAAAACTATAATGTTGTACAGAAAAAAACACCTAATAGCCTTACCACTGTCCGTTGAGGCTGTGCCGTTGCCATTTTGCAGAGTCTTTGTGAAGAATACTCCTCAACCGTATATGTTCCTCTCTCATCTTGAACTGTATTTATACTATCTCTGTAGGGGAGGGACAAAAGCTGCAAAAGCCAGAGGAAAGTCCCTAGAGACCCAAATTCAAAGTTGATTCACATTCGCCCAACGTTCCCCTGTCTGGATTATAGCCAGCATGATTATATTTGTCAGGTGGTTTACGCGAACTGTTATGACTCCTGGTACCAGTGCCATCAGATAGGCAACAGTCATAGAGCTATAACTTCTTATGGCTGCAGGGGCAGTATTGACTAGCTTGGATGAAAGATGCACAGAGGTGCCCAGAGTAAACGGCCTGCTCCTCAGTCATAGTTGCTAATATATGCATATTATTATTAGTATTGGATAGAAAACACTCTGAAGTTTCTAAAACGGTTTGAATTATGTCTGTGAATATAACAGAACTCATATGGCAGGCAAAAACCTGAGAAGTTCCACTTCCTGTTTGGATTTTTTCTGAGGCTGGTGGATTTTCAACCAAGCTCCCATTGGAATTACAGCGATATATGGATGAGTTATCACTTCCTACGGCTTCCACTAGATGTCAACAGTCAATAGAACTTTGTCTGATGCCTCTACTGTGAAGGGGGGCCGAAGGAGACAGGAATGAGTAACCACTGCCATGAGGTGACCACGCTTTGGCCACGCGCGTTCATGTGAGAGGCAGCTCCGTTCCATCGCTACACTGAAGTCAATGTAATTCTCTGGTTGGAACGTTATTCAAGATGTATGTTAACAACATTCTAAAGATTGATTCAATACATCGTTTGACATGTTTCTACTGACTGTTACGGAACTTTTGGACATTTCGTCACGTTTTAGTGAACGCGCTTTGTGACTTTGGAATTGTTTACCAAACGCGCTAACCAAAGTAGCTAATTGGACATAAATAACGGACATTATCGTACAAATCAAGCATTTATTGTGGACCTGGGATTCCTGGGAGTGCATTGTAATGAAGATCATCAAAGGTAAGGGAAAATTTATCATGTCATTTCTGGTTTCTGTTGACTCCAACATGGCGGCTAATTTGACTCTTGTTCTGAGCGCAGTCTCAGATTATTGCATGGTTTGCTTTTTCCGTAAAAAAAAATTTGAAATCTGACACAGCGGTTGCATTAAGGAGAGGGATATATATAATTCCATGTGTATAACTTGTATTATCATCTACATTTATGATGAGTATTTCTGTTGAAACGATGTGGCTATGCAATATCAATGGATGTTTTTGGAACTAGTGAATGTAACGCGCCAATGTAAACTTAGATTTTTTTATATAAATATGAACTTTATCAAACAAAACATGCATGTATTGTGTAACATGAAGTCTTATGGGTGTCATCTGATGAAGATCATCAAAGGTTAGTGATTCATTTGAGCTATATTTCTGCTTTTTGCGACTGCTATCTTTCGCTGGAAAAATGGTTGTGCTTATTGTGGTTTGGTGTGACCTAACATAATCGTTTGTAGTACATTCGCTGAAAAGCATATTTGAAATCGGACACTTTGGTGGGATTAACAACAAGATTACCTTTAAAATGGTATAAGACACATGTATGTCTGAGGAATTTTAATTATGAGATTTCTGTTGTTTTTAATTTGGCGCCCTGCACTTTCACTGGCTGTTGTCATATCGATCCCGTTAGCGGGATTGCAGCCATAATTAACTCTCTAACAACAACCTGCATCAGGAACAGAGCAGCAGTAAAAATATGCTTATTTTGAGTGATTCGCAACAGTTTAATGCATCAGCATGATAATGCGGCACAAATACGTGCAGAGACCTTGACCCGTGTGTGTGTGTGTGTACAGTACGTGTGTGTTTGGCCTGAGAGAGAAAGGGAAACGAAGAGGTCACATGACTGTTAGTAACAATTGCTAATAAAAACAACAGTGGAAACCACCACATGTCCAACCCTAATTTCTTTCGAAACTCAAGTTAATTTTGAACTCTGTTTATACAATAGTTTTTCAAAAAGGCATTCAAATGATTGGTAACACTAATATAATTGGTAAGTTTATTTCCTATTATATCAAAACTGTTATCAACAAGTGTCTGGGGTAACACGAGTCCTAACCTCGACTCAGTACTCAGTACCGAGTATGCCTAATTGTCTGTTCCGCATTATTTGTCAAACAGTCGTAACAGCATGAAATCCCACATAAACGTTTATTTGGGGAACACCATCCTCGTGACAGAGCGATATAATAATATGCTACAATAGCTACTAACTCCACACACTACAAACGTTGTACTGTATTGGGCATTTTGCTATTCCCAGAGATGAAGCCAAGGTACCCATGAAACCCAAAAAGTGAAACTCTAAAACAATAACTTTTCACAAAGGTATTTATTGTGCTCAAATAGTCTTGGTTATAAGTATTCTTGGGACAGCTTAGTGGAGTCTTCCATTAGCACAGTCAGTGTAGTCAGCTCAGCTATCCCCATTGAGACCGTGTCTGTGCCTTGAACTAGGTTGGGCAAAACTAAACATGACGGTGTTCGCCTTAGCAATCTCACTGGAATAAAGACCTCCTCCATTCCTGTCATTATTAAAAGAGATCGTGATACCTCACATCTCAAAATAGGGCTACTTAATGTTAGATCCCTCACTTCCAAGGCAGTTATAGTCAATGAACTAATCACTGATCATAATCTTGATGTGATTGGCCTGACAGAAACATGGCTTATGTCTGATGAATTTACTGTGTTAAATGAGGCATCTCCTCCTGGTTACACAAATGACCATATCCCCTGCGCATCCCGCAAAGGCGGAGGTGTTGCTAATATTTCGATAGCAAATTTAAATTTACCCCCCAGAAATGACAGCGTTTTCATCTTTTGAGCTTCTAGTCATGAAATCTATGCAGCCTACTCAATCAAGTTTTATGGCTACTGTTTACAGGCCTCCTGGGCCATATACAGCGTTCTTCACTGAGTTCCCTGTATTCCTATCGGACCTTGTAGTCATAGAAGATAATATTCACATTTTTGGTGACTTCAATATTCACCTGGAATAGTCCACAGACACACTCCAAAAGGCTTTCATCGACTCAGTGGGTTTCGTCCAACATGTCTCCGGACCTACTCACTGCCACAGTCATACTCTGGACCTAGTTTTGTCCCGTGGAATAAATATTGTGGATCTTAATGTTTTTCCTCATAATCCTGGACTATCGGACCACCATTTTATTATGTTTGCAGTCGCAACAAATAATCTGCTCAGACCCCAACCAAGGGTCATCAAAAGCTGAGCTATAAATTCTCAGACAACCCAAGATTCCTAGATGCCCTTCAAGAACCGTCCACCTACCCAAGGACGTCAGAGTACAAAAATCGGTTAACCACTGGAGAAACTAAATGTAACCTTCTGTAATACCCTAGATGCAGTCGCACCCCTATAAACAAAAAACATTTGTCATAAGAAACCAGCTTCCTGGTATACGGAAAATACCCGAGCCCTGAAGCAAGCTTCCAGAAAATTGGAACGGAAATGGCGCTACACCAAACTGGAAGTCTTCCGATTAGCTTGGAAAGACAGTACCGTGCAGTATTGAAGAGCCCTCACTGCTGCTCGATCATCCTATTTTTCCAACTTAATTGAGGAGAATAAGAACAATCCCCCCCCAAAAAATTTGATGATGTCGCAAAGCTAACTAAAGAGCAGCATTCCCCGAGAGAGGATGGCTTTCACTCTTCTTAATAGGGGGGCGCTGTTTTCACTTTGGAAAAAAATCGTGCACAAATTAAACGGCCTCGTACTCTGTTCTAGATCATATAATATGCATATTATTATTACTATTGGATAGAAAACACTCTGAAGTTTCTAAAACTGTTTGAATTATATCTGTGAGTAAAACAGAACTCATTTGGCAGCAAACTTCCATACAGGAAGTTAAAATTCTGAAAATGAGGCTCTGTGTCAGGGCCTGCGTATTCAACTGGATTTTATTTATGGATCTGTATGCACTTCATACGCCTTTCACTAGATGTCAACGGGCAGTAGAAGGTTGAATGGGGTGTCTAGCTTGATGTGAGGCCGAATAAGAGCTTTTGGAGTGACATCTCAGCTCTTTTGTCAGTTTTCAACTGCGCGCCGGGGAACCTCACATTGTCTTCTGAAAAGCGTTCGGTATACACGACGAATTGCTCCGGCTCTGATTTTATTGGAAACAAATGAGAAGAACATTCTAAAGTAGGATTTTCAACCGAGTTTGACCAGTTTATTCGACGTTTATTGGGAATTTTTGAATTTTTCGTTCCAGGCACCAAGAGTTGATGGGCATGTTCGCGCCACAATGCTAGCCAAAGTTGCTAATTCGACAGAAGAAATGAACATTCTAAAACCAAACAACGATTTATTCTCGACATAGGACTCCTTGCACAACATTCTGATGGATGATCAACAAAAGTAAGAGAATATTTATGATGTTATTTCGTACTTTTGTGTAATATGTTGGCTCCAACACGGCGGAGAATAGGTGAGCGCTGTCTCACAATAATGCATGCTGTATGTTGTAGTAAAGTTATTTTTTTAAATCTAACACAGCGGTTGCATTAAGAACCAGTGTATCTTTCATTTGCTGTACAACATGTATTTTTTTGTAAAGTTTATGATGAGTTCTTTGGTTAGATTAGGTGACTGTCCAAAATATCTCCGGACATTTTGGTGAATTGTTGCTACGTATTCACAATGTATAACCACGATTTGCAGCTCTAAATATGCACATTTTCGAACAAAACATAAATGTATTGTATAACATGATGTTATAAGACTGTCATCTGATGAAGTTGTCCAAAGGTTAGTGATTCATTTTATCTCTATTGCTGGTTTTTGTGAAAGCTATTTTGGCGGTGAATAAATGGCGTTGCGTGTTTGGCTATTGTGGTGAGCTAATAGAAATATATATTGTGTTTTCGCTGTAAAACACTGAAAACATCGAAAATATTGGCTGGATTCACAAGATGTTTATGTTTCATTTGCTGTACACCATGTATTTTTCATAAATGTTTTATGATGAGTATTTATGTATTTCACGTTGCTCTCTGTAATTATTCTGGCTGCTTTGGTGCTATTTGTGATGGTGGCTGCAATGTAAAACTACAATTTATACCTCAAATATACACATTTTTGAACAAAACATAAATGTATTGTATAACATGATGTTATAAGACTGTCATCTGATGAAGTTGTTCAAGGTTAGTGATTAATTTTATCTCTATTTCTGGGTTTTGTGAAAGCTACTTATGCGGTGGAAACATGGTAGCCCTGAAAGGTTTTAAGCAGTGATAAATTCATGAACCTCTTTGACAAAAAGATCCTGATCATTAGAAAGCAAATTATAGACTCCTCTTTAAATCAGCGTATTTCTCCAAAGCTCAGTTGTCCTAAGTCTGCACAATACTGCCAGGACCTAAGATAAAGGGAGACACTCAAGATTTTTAATACTATAACATTCACGACTTCCGCCGAAGTCGGCCCTTCTCCTTGTTCGGGTGGTGTTCGGCGGTCGACGTCACCGGCTTTCTAGTCGCCATCGATCCACTTTTCAGTTTCGTTTTGTTTTGTCTGTATTATACACACCTGTTTTCAATTCCCCCATCATGTTCCCTATTTAACCCTCTGGCTTTCATTTCTGTTTTGTCCGTGATTGTTTGTTACGTTAGTGGTTGTTGTTATTCCTTGTTTTTTCTCTTTGTGGATTTTTGCTGTGATTTTGAGTAAACGTTTTGTGTTTCGCTCATCACCTGTGTCCTGCATTTGACTCTGCTACTTTGCTGCACACAACCCTGGCAGAATCACGGACCAGAACTTCAAATGGAGTCAGCAGGCACAGCCAGCCCCTCTCTCCCAGTCGAGGAGCAAGTGCAACAGCACGCGACCATGTTACACAGTTTAGGGACTGCCATGGATCGTGTGCTGCAGACAATGGACCGATGGGAGAGAGGAGGTCTCCCGGTAAATCAGACCCCATCATCACCACCCGCGCCTATCCCTACTCCACCGGTCATCCCTCCATCGTCAGGACCCAGTGGGATTCGGCTCTCGCTCCCAGGAGCGTATGACGGTACAGCAGCCGGGTGTCAGGGGTTCCTCCTACAGTTGGAGTTATACCTGGCAACTGTTCATCCGACCCCTTCAGGACGAGAGAAAGTGGGCGCCCTCATCTCCTGTCTGACTGGTAAGGCCCTGGAGTGGGCCAACGCCATCTGGGGAAGAGAGGGACAAACCCTGGATGACTATGATGACTTCTCTCGCCGCTTCCGGCCGGTCTTTGATCATCCACCTGAAGGGAGAGCGGCGGGAGAGCGTTTGTTCCATCTCAGACAGGGGATGAGGAGCGCTCAAGATTTCGCCTTGGACTTCCGTACTCTGGCCGCTGGTGCGGGATGGAATGAGCGGGCCCTGATCGATCACTACAGGTGTAGTCTACGAGAGGACGTTCGTAGGGAGTTAGCCTGCAGGGACACCACTCTTGACCTGGACCAGCTGGTGGACTTATCTATCCGTCTGGATAACCTGTTGGCCTCCCGCGGACGTCTAGATCGGGGTCCGCCCGTTCCATTACCCAGCCCCTTGGATCCTACACCGATGGAGTTAGGAGGGGCTGCTAGTAGGGAGACCGGAGGGAGGACCACTCCATGCACCAACTGTGGACGCAGAGGACACACTGCTGTCCGGTGCTGGGGTGTTTCTCCTGGAAGTCGAGGTAGCAGGCGGAGCACTGATGGGTCATCTCCGGTGAGTAGGCACATAACTCACCCAGAGTCTTCTGTTGCGCACATGTGGTTACATATAGAATTTCCTGAGTTTTCCTCGCATCCCCAGCATAAGGCGCTAGTAGATTCAGGCGCAGCTGGGAACTTTATTGATCGCTCTTTAGCACATAGATTAGGGATCCCTATAATTCCTGTTGATGTTCCCTTCCCTGTACATGCCTTAGATAGTCGTCCTTTGGGGTCGGGGCTGATTGGGGAGGTCACGGCGCCCATCGCTATGAGAACGCAGGGGGATCACGAGGAGAGAATTAGTCTCTTTTTGATCGACTCTCCTGCGTTTCCTGTTGTGTTGGGTCTTCCCTGGTTGGCCTCTCATGATCCGATTATTTCGTGGCAACAGAGGACTCTCAAGGGATGGTCCTGTCAGTGTTCAGGTAGATGTGTAGGTGTTTCCCTAGGTGCCACTACGGTGGAGAGTCCAAACCAGGTTTCCAACATGCACATTCCTCCCGAATATGCCGATTTGGCACTCGCCTTCTGTAAGAAGAAGGCGACTCAATTACCACCCCATCGACCGGGGGATTGTGCGATAGATCTCTTGGTAGACGCTAAACTTCCCAGGAGTCATGTGTATCCTCTGTCACAGGAGGAGACGGTGGCTATGGAGACATATGTCACCGAATCTCTGGGACAGGGATACATTCGGCCTTCCATCTCACCTGTCTCCTCGAGTTTCTTTTTTGTGAAGAAGAAGGATGGAGGTTTGCGCCCGTGTATTGATTATCGAGGATTAAATAAGATCACGAAAAAATACAGTTACCCGCTACCACTCATAGCCAGTATGACCGAGTCATTACACGGGGCGCGCTTCTTCACAAAATTGGACCTCAGGAGCGCTTACAGCCTGGTGCGTATTAAGGGGGGAGATGAGTGGAAGACAGCATTTAGCACCACTTCTGGGCATTATGAGTACCTCGTCATGCCGTACGGGTTAATGAATGCTCCATCAGTCTTCCAATCATTTGTGGATGAGATATTCAGGGACCTGCACGGGCAGGGTGTAGTGGTGTATATAGATGACATTCTAATATACTCCGCTACACGCGCCGAGCATGTGTCCCTGGTGCGTAAGGTGCTTGGTCGACTGTTGGAGCATGACCTGTATGTCAAGGCTGAGAAATGTCTGTTCTTCCAACAGTCCATCTCCTTCCTAGGGTACCGCTTTTCAGCGTCAGGGGTAGAGATGGAGAATGACCGCATTTCAGCCGTGCGTAATTGGCCGACTCCAACCACGGTAAAGGAAGTGCAGCGGTTTTTAGGGTTTGCCAACTACTACCGGAGATTTATCCGGGGTTTTGGTCAGGTAGCGGCTCCCATTACCTCACTGCTGAGGGGAGGACCGGTGAGACTGCAGTGGACAGCTGGAGCGGACAGGGCGTTTGGTCACCTGAAGGCTCTGTTTACTTCAGCTCCCGTGCTGGCTCATCCTGATCCTTCCTTAGCATTCATAGTTGAGGTGGACGCGTCCGAGGCGGGGATAGGGGCTGTGCTGTCTCAGCGTTCGGGTACGCCACTAAAGCTTCGCCCCTGTGCATTCTTTTCGAAGAAGCTCAGCCCAGCGGAGCGAAACTATGATGTGGGGGACCGGGAGTTGCTGGCTGTTGTCATGGCTCTGAAAGCGTGGAGACACTGGCTTGAGGGGGCTAGACACCCTTTTCTCATTTGGACTGACCACCGCAATCTGGAGTACATACGGGCAGCGAGGAGAATGAACCCTCGTCAGGCAAGGTGGGCCATGTTTTTCACCCGTTTTGATTAAGGCAGACGCACTGTCCCGGCTGTATGATACAGAGGAGAGGTCCTCAGATCCCACTCCCATCATTCCAGCCTCTCGCCTGGTGGCCCCGGTGGTATGGGAGGTGGACGCGGACATCGAACGGGCGTCACGTTCAGAGCCCATTCCACCTGACTGTCCAGCTGGGCGTATGTACGTTCCGTTTGATGTCCGCGATCGTTTGATCTGTTGGGCTCATACGTCACCCTCCTCTGGTCATCCTGGTATCGGTCGGACGGTGCGCTGCCTTTCTGAGAAGTACTGGTGGCCCACTTTAGCTAAGGACGTGCGGGTTTATGTTTCCTCCTGTTCGGTATGTGCACAGTGTAAGGCACCTAGACATCTGCCCAGAGGGAAATTACAACCCCTTCCCGTTCCACAGCGACCATGGTCACACCTATCGGTGGATTTTGCGACGGATCTTCCCCCGTCGCGGGGTAACACCACGATCCTGGTTGTTGTGGATCGGTTTTCTAAGTCCTGCCGTCTCCTTCCTTTGCCCGGTCTCCCTACGGCTCTACAAACTGTGGAGGCTCTGTTCACCCATGTATTCCGGCACTACGGGGTGCCTGAGGATATAGTTTCTGATCGGGGTCCCCAATTTACGTCTAGAGTCTGGAGGGCGTTTATGGAACGCCTGGGGATCTCGGTCAGCCTTACCTCAGGTTTCCACCCCGAGAGCAACGGGCAGGTGGAAAGAGTAAACCAGGATGTGGGTAGGTTTCTGAGGTCCTATTGCCAGGACCGGCCGGGGGAGTGGGCAGCTTACATCCCCTGGGCCGAGATGGCCCAAAACTCCCTCCGCCACTCCTCCACCAACCTATCACCTTTTCAGTGTGTGCTAGGTTACCAGCCGGTCCTGGCACCATGGCATCAGAGCCAGAATGAATGGTTTCGGCACTCAGAGGAGACTTGGAACGCTGCCCACGTACGGCTACAACGGGCCATCAGGAGACAAAAGGCGAGTGCCGACCGCCACCGCAGTGAGGCCCCCGTGTATGCACCGGGGGATCGGGTCTGGCTCTCGACCCGAAACCTACCCCTTCACCTGCCCTGCCGGAAGCTGGGTCCGCGGTTTGTGGGGCCATTTAAAGTCCTGAGGAGACTGAACGAGGTTTGTTATAGGTTACAACTCCACCCTGATTATCGTATTAACCCCTCGTTCCATGTGTCTCTCCTCAGGCCGGTGGTGGCTGGTCCGCTCCAGCAGTCTGAGGTGCGCGAGGTCCCTCCGCCCCCTCTTGACATCGAGGGGGTCCCGGCGTATACCGTAAGGGCCATCATGGATTCTAGACGTTGGGCGAGGGGCCTTCAGTACCTCGTGGAGTGGGAGGGGTACGGTCCGGAGGAGAGATGCTGGGTACCGGTGGAGGACATTCTAGATCCATCCATGTTACAAGAGTTTCACCGTCTCCACCCGGATCGCCCTGCACCTCGCCCTCCGGGTCGTCCCCGAGGCCGGTGTCGTCGCGCTGCTGGAGCCGCGCGTCAGGGGAGGGGTACTGTCACGACTTCCGCCGAAGTCGGCCCTTCTCCTTGTTCGGGTGGTGTTCGGCGGTCGACGTCACCGGCTTTCTAGTCGCCATCGATCCACTTTTCAATTTCGTTTTGTTTTGTCTGTATTATACACACCTGTTTTCAATTCCCCCATCATGTTCCCTATTTAACCCTCTGGCTTTCATTTCTGTTTTGTCCGTGATTGTTTGTTACGTTAGTGGTTGTTGTTATTCCTTGTTTTTTCTCTTTGTGGATTTTTGCTGTGATTTTGAGTAAACGTTTTGTGTTTCGCTCATCACCTGTGTCCTGTATTTGACTCTGCTACTTCGCTGCACACAACCCTAACAATATCTCTCTTTTTTTTTTCCTTTTTTTTTTTTAAGGGGTGGATCAGCTTAATATTGCGGAAAGAATGTTGCTTCCAATGTAATTGTCTGCATCATTTCCAATCCCCCATATTTTTTGGGGTAAATATATATATCCATTCACGTATGCATACATATACACATATATACATACACATACCTACATAGACATACATACTTTTTTTAAAGAGTATACCATTATTATTATTCCCTGCAAACCCTACCACCGATCCCCCAATTGGAGTAAACTGATAAACATTTCTGTTTTTACCTTCAATTTATACATCTTATACACATGTTACAGACACAGTCTACTTTATAATAGTTCTCTCTTGTTTGTTCTTAGTCCTTCCTCTATTTCTGTTGTCCATCCAGTTTGATTTCCACTTGTAACTGTTTGATTTCCACTTGTAACTGTGCTATTTTAATACTATATCTCTTGACACATTGATGAAAATAGTCATGGCCTCTAAACCTTCAAGCTGCATACTGGACCCTATTCCAACTAAACTACTGAAAGAGCTGCTTCCCGTCCTTGGCCCTCCTATGTTGAACATAATAAATGCCTCGCTATCCACTGGATGTGTACCAAACTCACTAAAAGTGGCAGTAATAAAGCCTCTCTCGGAAAAGCCAAAACTTGACCCAGAAAATATAAAAAACTATCGGCTTAAATCGAATCTCCCATTCCTCAAAAAAAAAAAAAAAAGATGTTGCGCAGCAACTCACTGCCTGCCTGAGGACAAAACAATGTATACAAAATGCTTCAGTCTGGTTTTAGACGCCATCATAGCACTGAGACTGCACCTGTAAAGGTGGAAAATTACCTTTTAACCTTTCTGAACCACCCATCCCGGTATCGGGATAATTGTCATCAACAACGCTGAATAACATAGCGCAACAGTCAAATAATATTACAAAAAAGTATGCATATTAGGCCTCCCGTGTGGCGCAGTGGTCTAGGGCACTGCATCACAGCGCTAGCTGCGCCACCAGAGTCTTTGGGTTCGCGCCCAGGCTCTGTCGCAGCCGGCCGTGACCGGGAGGTCTGTGGGGCGATGCACAATTAGCCTAGCGTCGTCCGGGTTAGGGAGGGTTTGGCCGGTAGGGATATCCTTGTCTCATCGCGCTCCAGCGACTCCTGTGGCGGGCCGGGCGCAGTGCGCGCTAACCAAGGGGGCCAGGTGGACGGTGTTTCCTCCGACACATTGGTGCGGCTGGCTTCCGGGTTGGAGGCGCGCTGTGTTAAGAAGCAGTGCGGCTTGGTTGGCTTGTGCTTCGGAGGACACATGGCTTTCGACCTTCGTCTCTCCCGAGCCCGTACGGGAGTTGTAGCGATGAGACAAGATAGTAATTACTAGCGATTGGATACCACAAAAATTGGGGAGAAAAGGGGGTAAAATTGTAAAAAATATATATATATTCATATTCATGAAATCACAAGTGCAATATTGCAAAACACAGTTTAGCCTTTTGTTAATCCACCTGTCGTCTCAGATTTTGAAATTATGCTTTACAGCGAAAGCAATACAAGTGTTTGTGTAAGTTTATCGATCGCTCAACAAAACATTAAGTACACATAGCATCAGGTAACTTGGTCACGAAAATCAGAAAAGCAATCAAATTAATCGTTTACCTTTGATGATCTTCGGATGTTTTCACTCACGAGACTCCCAGTTAGACAACAAATGTTCCTTTTGTTCCATAAAGATGTTTTTATATCCAAATACCTCCGTTCGTTTGGTGCGTTATGCTCAAAAAATCCACAGGAAAGTGCGGTCACGACAACACAGACGAAAATTCCAGATAATATCCATAATGTCCACAGAAACATGTCAAACGTTTTTTATAATCAATCCTCAGGTTGTTTTTCAAATATCTATTCGATAATATATCAACCGGGAGTGTTGGTTTTTCAATAGGACCGGGAGAAACAATGGCCGCCTTTCTCTGTTGCGCAAACTCACTCTGAGAGCCCCCACCTATCCACTTATGCAATGTGATCGTTCTCGCTCATTTTTCTAAATAAAAGCCTGAAACTATGTCTAAAGGCTGTTGACACCTTAGGGAAGCCATAGAAAAAGGAATCTGGTTGATACCCTTTTAAAATGCAAGAAAGACGGGCTAGGAAACAGATTAAAAAATTTAAAAAATCACTTCCGGGTTAGATTTCCTCAGGTTTTCGCCTGCAGAATCAGTTTTGTTATACTCACAGACAATATTTTGAGAGTTTTGGAAACTTTGGAGTGTTTTCTATCCTAATCTGTAAATTCTATGCATATTCTACGATCTGGCCCTGAGAAATAGTCCGTTTACCTTGGGAACGTTATTTAAAAAATTTAAAAAATCTGACCCCTAGCGTCAAGAGGTTTTTAAGCAAACCCAAATATCTTATATTGAGTGATAATTTACTTATTGAATGTCATTGGCCAGTAATTTTGCTTATATTGACATACAAATAGGCTTAATACAAGTAATTGATCTAATAACAACTGAATCCACTGAGGGCCGCGCAAACCAGGTGGAACTCAACCTCCAGGCTGGCACAGACCATCTAACTTTACCAATCTGATCTACGTGTGCTGTTCCGTATTATGAGGGACAATCAGGATGACTGGGATGGTGATACCCTGCTCATGGGCTCTGGATTAGATATGTGACTGTCAAAGACATCCACCTGCTTTTTGCTCATGGTCTATGGTGGCATTATGGGGTTAATGATAGGGTTAAATTTAGGAGTTAGTTTAAAGGGTTAAGGTTAGGGTTAGTGAAAGGATTAGGTAAAAGGTGAAAGTAAAAGGTGAAAGTGAAGTGCCTAGCTGGCCTCAGACATCACCGCAAGTCTCTGCAGAGAGAAGATAAGGTACCAGAAAGTGAAAGTAAAGTCAAACTCTATAAACTTTTCACATAGGTATTTATTGAACACAAACAGTCTTGGTAATTAATATTTGACATTCTTTTCAAAACATTTATTTTTACAAACACCAGAATGTAGGCTACAAAATACTTGTGAGCCAAATAATGTGTGGATGAAGAATCCTTATTTTGGATATTTAGTATAAAGTAGGCTAATAATTATGCGTGCTTAGAGAGGGCACAGAATCCTCCGATCTGATTGCCATCCACCTTAGAGGACACTTTCGGATCAAGAGAAAGAAGAAGAGTTATCAGAGACAAGACCTGTATCAGACCAACATACAGACTGGACAATACAGACCAATACATCACATCACTTCTGATAAAAGCTGCAAATTCCTCTTTAATACCAATTTAATGATTGAATTTGTATTGGACACATCTCATTTCAAATGCAGAATTGACCCTAACCCGGGTTCAGTCATAAGCAGCTCTTACAGAGCAACCTAGTATCATGATTTGTTGTTCTTTTTTGATAGTGACAGATGTGGTAGTAGCCAACATAATATTTATAAGCATTCCATTTTCTTCACAATGGAGAAACCCCTGTATCATAATACATTAAAAAAAACTCAAGTTCACAGATTTTAAGTGCAACAGAGCACGTAGATACGTAGATAAACCTGGTTTATTGTGTTGGGTGGTCCTTTGCATGGGGTGATGTCAGTTTTCCTTTAACAATCAGTCTTCCAGATAGATGACACAGACACAGGAACCTTGGTATAAAACTCTTTAGTAATAAAATGCAATTGCAGACAGAGATTCACTTACAGAGTACCTCAGTAGTCTATAGTAAAGATCTGTGTGGCGAAACAGGAGACCACACTCTTTATACAACCTACCGTCAATCGTAACTTAACATTGTTGCATTGGATTAGATACAAAGTATCTAAGATGAGAAAAACATGCCTAGACTCTGGTTTCTCACTCTACTATCTCGGCCTTGAGGCTGTGTGACTGTCAGCAGGTGCAGACAATTCTCAGCCTGAGAAAGAAAGCAGTACATCTCCATTTACCCAGTACTTTTCCATCATTGCGCATTGCAAGCATACAAAGGTTATCACGTATACAGTATACAGTAACAATGGCATTGGTGTAGGAGGAGGCCCTTTCCGCAGGTGTCAAGCATCTGCACTGATCCACAGATCCTAATTTGTGTTGAAAGGGTCTGCTCATGCGTTCCAGACTCACACACCCACTGTGCTTAGCATTGTTCAGTAGGTCCTTTCCAGAAACAACCTCTAGGCACTGTGTAGATCTGAAAGGGATAGTTATGTGGAGCTATTCCCTTTTTACTTATACCTATCTCTTTTCACGTATACATAAAGTGAAGTGACTAGGGGTTCGGGGTTAGATCTGCCCATCCAATCACAGTCAACCTGTGCACTCTGTTTACAGTGAGCTCCAATGTATTGGGACAGTGACACATTTGTCGTTTTGGCTCTGTACTCCAGCCCTTTGGATTTGAAATGATACAATGACTACGAGGTCTAAAGTGCAGACGGTCAGCTTTAATTTGAGGGTTTTGGCCTTCATATCAGGTGAACCGTTTATATATTACAGCACTTTTTGTACACACTCTGGTCCCCACATTTTAGGGGACTAAAAGTATTGGTATTGTGTAGTCAAAAGGTTAGTATTTGGTCCCTGATTACATCAAGCTTGTGACTAAACAAACTTGTTGAGTGCTTATGCTGTTTGTTTTGCTTGTATTTTGTCCCCATTAAAATGAATGGTAAATAATGTATTGTGTGATTTTGGAGTCGCTTTAAGTGTAGATAAGAAGGGAATATGTTTCTAAACACTTCTACATTAATGTGGAGGCGACCATTACCCATTTATTTCATACGTAATGTAAGTCTTCTTTTTCCTGTAGTCCTGACAGAGGTCCAGGATCAGGAAAAACAATAAGGCCCAGTTTGTCGTCACCCATAAACGGCTGCTGCTCCAGTACAGGTAGGAGGTGAGAGGGTGAACGGATGGTGAACTGGACAGTCAGTCATTCATTCTGTACTATGAGTCTAGTCAACCAATCATCGATAGAATTGAACATGCCTCTGATATAACTGAAGTCTTCAACTTCCTTCCCAGGCTCATGTTTTGAGGATTCTTCTGGGCTACTTGGCTCAGGACAGGGAGAGGCCACAACTCATACGAAGTGTTTAGTGTTGTGATGATACAGTACATGTGTATTTATGACAATGTTGTTAACTGTGTGTGTGACTGTGTGTGTGTTCAGGTGCTAAGGTCGCTGTGCCAGGCCTGGGCCAACCCCCTCTGGAGCGGCAGCTCTATGTGAGCCGGGCTCTACTGCTGTGTGTGGGACTACTGAATGATGCAGAGTTACAGGAGCAACGCTCAGGTAACACCCACAACACTACGATACAGTATTATGTCACACGATTAGAGCTGTTCACACTACTTTCTGACCTCTGGGTTGTGTTCATTTTTATTTTACTAACCAGGTAGGCTAGTTTAGAACAAGTTCTCATTTACAAATGCGACCTGGCCAAGATAAAGCATAGCAGTTCAACACATACAACAACACAGTGTTAAACATGGAATAAACAAAAATACAGTCAATAATACAGTAGAAAAATTCTATATACAGTGTGTGCAAATGAGGTAGGATAAGGGAGGCAAGGCAATAAATAGGCCATGGTGGCAAGATAATTACAATATAGCAATTAAACACTGGAATGGTAGATGTGCAGAAGATGAATGTGCAAGTAGAGATACTTGGGCGCAAAGGAGCAAGATGAATAAATAAATACAGTATGGGGATGAGGTAGTTGGATGAGCTATTTATAGATGGGCTATGTACAGGTGCAGTGATCTGTGAGCTGCTCTGACAGCTGGTGCTTAAAGCTAGTGAGGGAGATCTCCAGCTTCAGTGATTGTTGCAATTCGTTCCAGTCATTGGCAGCAGAGAACTGTAAGGAAAGGCGGTCAAAGGAAGAATTGGCTTTGGGGGTGACCAGTGAGATATACCTGCTGGAGAGCGTGCTACGGGTGGGTGTTGCTATGGTGACCAGTGAGCTGAGATAAGGCGGGGCTTTACCTAGCAGAGACTTGTAGACGACCTGGAGCCAGTGGGTTTGGCGACGAGTATGAAGCGAGGGCCAGCCAAAGAGAATGTACAGGTCGCAGTGGTGGGTGGTATATGGGGCTTTGGTGACAAAACGGATGGCACTGTGATAGACTGCATCCAATTTGTTGAGTAGAGTGTTGGAGGCTATTTTGTAAATGACATCGCCGAAGTCGAAGATCGGTAGGATGGTCAGATTTACGAGGGTATGTTTGGCAGCATGAGTGAAGGAGGCTTTGTTGCGGAATAGGAAGCCCAATTCTAGATTTAACTTTGGATTGGAGATGCTTAATGTGAGTCTGGAAGGAGAGTTTACAGTCTAACCAGACACCAAGGTATTTGTAGTTGTCCACATATTCTAAGTCAGAACCGTACAGAGTAGTGATGCTGGACGGGTGGGCAGGTGCGGGCAGCGATCAGTTGAAGAGCATGCATTTAGTTTTACTTGCATTTAAGAGTTGTATGGCATTGAAGCTCGTCTGGACGTTAGTTAACACAGTGTCCAAAGAAGGGCCAGAGGTATACAGAATGGTGTCGTATGTGTAGAGGTGGATCAGAGAATCACCAGCAGCAAGAGCGACATCATTGATGTATACAGAGAAGAGAGTCGCCCCGTGAATTGAACCCTGTGGCACCCCCATAGAGACTGTCAGAGGTCCGGACAACAGGCCCTCCGATTTGAGACACTGAACTCTACCAGAGAAGTAGTTGGGGAACCAGGCGAGGCAATCATTTGAGAAACTAAGGCTGTTGAGTCTGCCGATAAGAATGTGGTGATTGACAGAGTAGAAATTCTTGGCCTTGTCGATGAAAACAGCTGCACAGTAATGTCTCTTATCGATGACAGTTATTATATAATTTAGGAACTTGAGCATGGCTGATGTGCACCCATGACCAGCTCTGAAACCAGATTGCATTGCGGAGAAGGTACAGTGGGATTCGAAATGGTTGGTAGTCTGTTTCTTAACTTGGCTTTCGAAGACCTTAGAAAGACAGGGTAGGATAGATATAGGTCTGTAGCAGTTTGGGTCTAGAGTGTCTCCCCCTTTGAAGAAGGGAATGACCGCGGCAGCTTTCCAATCTTTGGGAATCTCAGACGATGCGAAAGAGAATTTCGGCAGATCATTTTAGAATGAGAGGGTCCAGATTGTCTAGCTGTCTGGCTGATTTGTAGGGGTCCAGATTTTGCAGCTCTTTCAGAACATCAGCTATCTGGATTTGGATGAAGGAAAAATGGGGGAGGCTTGGGCGAGTTGCTGTGGGGGGTGCAGGGCTGTTGACCGGGGTGGGGGTAGCCAGGTGGAAAGCATGGCCAGCCATAGAAAAATGCTTATTGAAATTCTCAATTGTAGTGGATTTATCAGTGGTGAGTGTTTCCTAGCCTCAGCCTGTGAGTGTTTCCTAGCCTTCCTAGTGCTCTTATTCTCCATGGACTTTACAGTGTCCCAGAACTTTTTTGAGTTTGTGCTACAGGATGCAAATTTCTGTTTGAAAAAGCTAGCCTTAGCTTCCTAACTGCCTGTGTATATTGGTTCCTAACTTCCCTGAAAAGTTGCATATCACGGGGGCTATTCGATGCTAATGCAGAACGCCACATTATGTTTTTTGTGCTGGTCAAGGGCAGTCAGGTTTGGAGAGAACCAAGGGCTATATCTGTTCCTGGTTCTAAATTTTTGAATGGGGCATGTTTATTTAAAATGGTGAAGAAGGCACTTTTAAAGAATAACCAGGCATCCTCTACTGACGGGATGAGGTCAATGTCCTTCCAGGATACCTGGGCCAGGTCGATTAGAAAGGCCTGCTCGCTGAAGTGTTTTAGGGAGCGTTTGACAGTGATGAGGGGTGGTCGTTTGACCGCAGACCCATTACGGATAATGTACAGACAAAGGTATGGTAGGATGTGAGAACATTGGAGGTAAACCTAGGCATTGAGTAATGATGAGAGAGTTATTGTCTCTAGAGACGTTTAAACCAAGTGATGTCACTGCATATGTGGGAGGTGGAGCTAAATGGTTGGTTAAAGCATATTGAGCAGGGCTAGAGGCCCTGAAATAAGACAATCACTAACCAGGACAGTAATGAACAAGGCATATTGATATTAGGGAGAAGTATGCGTAGTCGAGTGATCATAGGGGTCCAGTGAGTGGTTGGGCTGGCTGGAGACACGGCGATTCAGACAGCTAGCAGGCCGGGGATAGCAAGCTAGCAGAAGGGCCTTAGAGGGACGTCGCGACGGAGGAAAGTCTGTTTTAGCCTCCGCGTGCAGTGATGTCGATAGACCAGTCGTAATGGATTAGTAGGGTTCCGAGTAGCAGAGGGTCCCAGACCAATTGGCAAAATAGGTATAGTGGCCCGAGAAATTGGCCGATGGGCCTATTAGTTAACAACGATATGCTCTAGACAGCTAGCAGGCTAGCAGATGAGCATTCAGGGGACGTCACGACGTCGGAGCCAGTTGAGTACCCCCTCGAGCAGATTACGTCGGTAGTCCAGTTGTAAATAATCTGCGGGGTTCCGTGCCCCATACCGGCAGTAGAAGGGGTCTGGTATTGTAGCCCAGGAGTGGCAGATGGGCTTTATCAGCTAGCCGGGAGATGGGCCTAGCATGGGCTAGCTCCAGGCTAATTGGTGCTTGCTTCGGGACAGAGACGTTAACCAGGAGTATTCACTCAGATTGCAGCTAGCTAGCTGCGATGATCCAGGTGAAAAGGTCGGATTGCGCAATCGATATGCTGATTTTATTTTATTTTTATTTCACCTTTATTTAACCAGGTAGGCAAATTGAGAACACGTTCTCATTTACAATTGCGACCTGGGAGCCTTGTTTTCAGATTAGCCTTGTTAAAATCCCCAGCTACAATAAATGATGCCTCAGGATATGTGGTTTCCAGTTTACATAGATTCGAAAGAGGTTATTTCAGGGCGGTCGATGTGTCTGCTTGGGGGGAATATACACGACTGTGATTATGATCGAAGAGAATTCTATTGGTAGATAGTGCGGTCGGAATTTGATTGTGAGGAATTCTAAGTCAGGTGAACAAAAGGACTTGAGTTCCTGTGTGTTGTTATGATCACACCACGTCTCGTTAATCATAAGGCATACACCCCCGCCCTTCTTCTTACCAAAGAGATGCTTGTTTCTGTCGGCGCGATGCATGAAGAAACCAGGTGGCTGTACCGACTCCGATAGCGTGTCTCGAGTGAGCCATGTTTCCGTGAAACAAAGAACGTTACAGTCTCTGATGTCTCTCTGGAAGGCAACCCTTGCTCGTACTTTGTCTACCTTGTTGTCAAGAGACTGGACATTGGCGAGTAGTATGCTCAGGAGTGGTGCGCGATGTGCCCGTCTACGGAGCCTGACCAGAAGACCGCTCCTTCTGCCCCGTCTGCGGTGCCGTTGTTTTGGGTCGCCAGCTGGGAGCCGATCCATTGTTCTGGGTGGTGGGCCAAACAGAGGATCCGCTTCGGGAAAGTCGTATTCCTGGTCGTAATGTTGGTGAGTTGATGTTGCTCTTATATCCAATAGTTCCTCCCGACTGTATGTAATATAACCTAAGATTTCCTGGGGTAACAATGTAAGAAATAACATTTAAAAAAACTAAACACTGCATAGTTTCCTAGGAACGCGAAGCGAGGCGGCCATCTCTGTCGGCGCCGGAAGTATCAAGCAAACGGCTCTGGTGATTACACGAATAATAACATCAGCTAGCTAGCTAACAGTACACTTTAGCTTAAGACATATAGCTAGCTAGCAAGGTAAACAATGAACCTAGCAAGGTAAACAAAGTTAACAGATGTCACGTAACGTTAGCTAATGAGCCAGCCAGCTAGCATTAGCTAGTTAATAAAAAACAATGAACACAGTGCCAAATCATGTCGTTACTACCCTGCATGAATACGGCTCTGGGATACGAATAATAACGTCAGCTAGGGAGCCAGCCAGCTAACGTTAGGTAGCTAGCTATCAGTACACTTTAGCTTGAAATTAATCACTTTCTGTCAAAATTAGAAACGTGTAATATCTGAAAATGTAGCTAGCTACTGCTAGAGAATCTTACCTGTATCATCATGCATGATGGAAGTGTCAACCTGTCAGGAATGCCATACCATGGTTGCCCTACTATGGTTGCCCTTAGTTTGAAGAAGTAATCCGGAGACAGGTGTTTTCTGTCTCTTAGCTATAATACTCTAATTCCACTGATTTTAAAACTTGATCCTCCAGAAAATGTAGAGCAACACATATTCAACTCCACTACACAGTAATTTAAAAAAAAATCTGCATTCGACAGGATTACCAACACAGACTGACGAGATCAAATATACAGAGCCTTCTATATGGCATACCAATCCGAACTCATCTCTCGGCATGTCCAGCCCACTCATTATTTCAGCCAATCATGGCTAGTGGGAAGGTTGCTTCCTTTTTCTGTGGCTTAACCAACAAGGTTCGTAATTGAACAATTTTATTTGTATTTACAGATGGCATACAAGTTTGTTATTAAGGCACATGAAAGTTTTGAGAAGGCATTTCTGCCCAAAAAACTTTTTTTTTTTTTTTTTACATACACTTAGGTTGGAGTCATTAAAACTAATTTTCCATCACTCCACAAATTTCTTGTTAACAAACTATTGTTTTGGCAAGTCGGTTAAGACATCTACTTTGTGCATGACACAAGTAATTGTTCCAACAATTGTTTACAGACAGATTATTTCACTGTATCACAATTCCAGTGGTTCAGATGTTTACATACACTAAGTTGACTGTGCCTTTAAATAGCTTGGAAAATTCCAGAAAATGATATCATGGCTTTAGAAGCTTCTGATATAGCTAATTTACATAATTTGAGTCAATTGGAGGTGTACCCGGGGATGTATTTCAAGGAATACCTTAAAATTCAGTGCCTCTTTGCTTGACATCATGGGAAAATCAAAAGAAATCAGCCAAGACCTCACAAAAAAAATGGGTAGACCTCCACAAATCTGGTTCTGTCATGTTTTGGCTTTGATCATCATGTCTTGTCCCTGTGCTTCCCTCTGCTGGTCTTATTAGGTTCTTTCCCTCTTTCTATTCCTCTCTCTCCTCCTCCCTCTTTCCCTCTCCCGCTCTCTCTCTCTATCGTTCCGTTCTTGCTCCCAGCTGGTTCTCATTCTCCTAACGACCTTATTTACTCTTTCACACCTGTCCCCTATTTTGCCCTCTGATTTGAGTCCCTATTTCTCCCTCTGTTTTCCGCTTCTGTCTTTGTCGGATTCTTGTTTGAGGTTAGCTGCTCTGTGTCCTTGTTCCGCCCTGTTGTGTTTTTGCATTTGTCAGATGTTGCGTGTGAGCAGGTGTCTATGTCAGCTACGGTCTGTGCCTTCCTGAAGCGACCTGCAGTCGGTGGTCGCGTCTCCAGTCGTTCCTCTCTACTGACAAGAGGTTTTCAGTTTCCTGTTTTGGATTACCTTTGGATAATATCCAGGAACATCATTGTTTGTTTAAGACTGGAATAAAGACTCTGTTTCTATTACGTCGCTTTTGGGTCCTCCTTCATCAGCATAACAGGTTCACCCTTGGGAGCAATTTCCAAATGCCTATGGGTAGCACATTCATCTGTACAAACAATAATACGCAAGAATAAACACCATGGGACCACTCAGTCGTCATTCCGCTCAGGAAGGAGACACGTTCTGTCTCCTAGAGATGATGTCACGTTCTTTCAAAATCGAACCCAGAAGCAGACCAGGACAAGGAGCGTAGGAAGAAGGTGAGTATTTATTTACAAGTGAATGTGAATGGGTAGATATATCCAGGTGGCGTAGCGGGCAGCGGTGGTGAGTTGATGGGAGTAAATAGGTGAATCCAACGGGGTAGCGGAATCCTCCGTCGACCAGGCGGGAATGGGGTAAATGATCCGGGTGTGTAACTGAAGACAAAACAAACGGAGGTAAGTTTAAGGCAAGCAATACGTAAAAAACAACAAAACAAATTCTATCCAACTTGAGGCTGATACTATGGCACAACATACTGTTCATGGCTAACGATCCGGGGAATGGATGTCAGGTCCGGGCTTATGAAGAGGAGAGATGATGATCAGGACCAGGTGTGCAGATAGCTGATGGGATACAGGTGCGGGTAATCAGAACTCCCAACTGGCTACATTGCCCGGCAACCAGACAGGGTGCGTTCCAGGACGCCGGAAAAAAAACTCCAGGACAGAACACAGGCAAAAAACGACTCAGGAAACAGGATTCGTGACAGATGAACGTACTTTGGTGCGAAAGTGCAAATCAATCTCAGAACAACAGCAAAGGACCTTGTGAAGATGCTGGAGGAAACAGGTACAAAAGTATCTATATCCACAGTAAAACGAGTCCTATATCGACATAACCTGAAAGGCCGCTCAGCAAGGAAGAAGCCACTGCTCCAAAACCGCTATAAAAAAAGTCAGACTTGGGTTTGGAACTGCACATGGGGAAAAAGATCGTACTTTTTGGAGAAATGTCCTCTGGTCTGATAAAACTGTTTGGCCATAATGACCATCATTATGTTTGGAGGAAAAAGGGGGAGGCTTGCAAGCCAAAGAACACCATCCCAACTGTGAAGCACGGGGGTGGCAGCATCATGTTGTGGGGGTGCTTTTCTGGAGGGGGGACTGGTGCACTTCACAAAATGGATGGCATCATGAGAAAGGGGAATTATGTGGATATATTGAAGCAACATCTCAAGACATCAGTCAGGAAGTTAAAGCTTGGTCGCAAATGGGTCTCCCAAATGGACAATGACCCCAAGCATACTTCCAAAGTTGTGGCAAAATGGCTTAAGGACAACAAAGTCAATGTGTTGGAGTGGCCATCACAAATCCCTGACCTCAATCTTATAGGCAAATTTGTGTGCAGAACTGAAAAAGCGTGTGCGAGCAGGGAGGCCTACAAAACCTGACTCAGTTACACCAGCTCTGTCAGGAGGAATGGGCCAAAATTCATCAAACTTATTGTAGATAGCTTGTGGAAGGCTACCCAAAACATTTGACCCAAGTTAAACAATTTCAAGGCAATGCTACCAAATACTAATTCAGTGTATGTAAACTTCTGACCCACTGGGAATGTGACGAAAGAAATACAAGCTGGAAAAAATCATTCACTCTACTATTACTCTGACATTTCACATTCTTAAAATAAATAGATGATCCTAACTGACCTGAGAGAGGGAATTTTTACTTGGATTATATGTCAGGAATTGTGTAAAACTGAGTTTAAATGTATTTGGCTAAGGTGTACAGTATGTAAACTTCTGACTTCAACTGAATATACACATACATACACACATATATATACATATATATCCTTTATTACCGTACCACCCCTCCTCCAATTGGAGCAAACTAGTTATACATACTACATATATTTTATGGATACAGTTTATTTTACAATAGTTTTATTTTGTTTGTTTTTAACTCTTGTCCTTCCTCTACCCTCAACCTCTCCCATATATGTATTATGTCCATCCGATTTTATTTCCATTTGCCATTTCTTTCAAAGTGTAAAAGTTCCTAACCTATAAACATTTTACGGGCACAGTATGTATTGGTTATCTTGTTGTTATTAGTTCCAACCTTAAGCTCCATTCAACTTCTTCTGTGGGGTCATATTAGTGTTACATCAGACGAGTCCCGTGACACTTGTGGGGGTTGCAAGCAAAACGAAGAACACCATCATGTTCTTCATCTTTCCATAATTTGTAGGCCATATTTGTTTTGTAGGCCAAACCCTTTGGCCGCTACAGACATTTTTAGGAGAAGACCAATTTCCGGGATGCGGAAGGCCAACATCAGCGGATGCGGTGGATTGAGACACAGCCCACACAAAAACCTAATATCTAGCTTAAACCGATGGATTTTAATGACGATTCCTTTATCATGCTAATTCGATGTCAGCGGTTGTGTCATGGAATTATTTTAATCAAAAGGAGAGACTTTAAAATGTCTTAAAAACAAGTAAACTTTATAATTTAATTATAGCAGTAATGGAACTTGTCAACGAGCCCCCCCTGGGTAATTCGTTGAGAGCCCAACCATCAAGACTTAGCCACAGCATTTTATAGAAAAGTCTGTCTCCTGGATGTTCATGACAAATCACAGATGAGATAATTTATACAAAGGCACATTATGCTCTCATGCAACAGACATCAAGATTGACATGGCGCCAAATATCTGTCTCTAGTTCATTCACTGCTTGCTTGTACAAAAATATTAATGCAACCTAGAACAGACGAGTTGACGTTTTTGGCACTTCGGAGTCAAGAAGTGCGGCTGGGGGTCCGTACTATACGCCCGCTACGAGTTTGTGTCACAACGGGAGGAGGGAGGCAACTCTGGGTTGGCGTCCTCTTCAGCCTCCCCTCCTTAGAAATTGTCTTGTTTTTCATATTGTAGACTAACAGCATGAAACTACTAGAGAGTGATATCAAAATGTTATGAGCAGGAGATAACAAATACATATGTTATTAACTGACAGCTATAGCGCTTTCCCGTTTGTAGTCCTAAAAAACAGAATTAGTTACGATTTGTTCAGCCATTCCTATTGGGAAAGCATAGGGTTTTGGGGTAAATGATGATATTAAGGTCTGTGGTTATTTAACACAGGCTTAGGAGATCTTATACATTTTGTTCTATGAGATAATATCAGTCAGTGAACAGGACCTTAATGAATTATGAAGCCTTTATGTGCTTTTATTGATTACATAAATGCTTAAAAATTCTAAATTGATGTTAGATGATGAATATTATCTCATAGAACAAAGTATAAGATATTCCCACGACACTACCCTATGGTACTCTTAATCACAGCCGTATATGATACAGCCTGGTTTCGAACCAGATACTATTGTGACTCCTCTTGCACTAAGATGCAGTGCGTTAGACTGCTGCACCACTTGGGAGCCTAAATGCCTGTGTTAACCACAGATATTATTTTCGGTGTTTTTCCAAAAACGCCATTAATTTCCATATAGGCTTCGCCAATCGAACCATAGCTTTCTGTTTAGTGAGCTAGTTAGATGCATGTCATTACTTCATTAGTGCCCACAAAGAGACGCCATTCGTTCGCCATTCATAGAACCACCTCAGTGTATTGAAAGGCGAATGTGTAACCAAAAACTACAAAGCCCACATGGTAGGGTTTCACAAGACGCTGTCTGATGATGCTGCTTTGACAAAAAAAGCCACACCCCTCAATAGTTACCACAGCCACAAAGTCGTAAACCCCTCTATTTCTACAATATTCATAAAATCTTATTTTAAACCTAACCACACTGCCAACAGTATGCCTAACCTTAAATTAAGACAAAAATAAAAAATGTGTTTTCATGAATTTTTACCATAGCCAATTTTGACATTGTGGCTGTGGTAACTAGTCAAAACCCTAAATCATATGGGAAAGGGAACGCTATCAAGTGAGTTGAATAGCTACATGTTCATAGTATTTGCTATAAACGTTAGTATCGTTTAAATTAATCTGAGGGCCATTACATTGATCGATTTAAATGCATGATGGCTTTGTTCATTCACAACAAATATATATTTTTTCAAGAAACATGCCACTCTGTCGTGGCGGTTTTGCACCAGTTAGCTAGCTAGCGTTATTAACGTTAGCGTTTGATGACAGTCGGTAGATGAAAGGCAATATGTGTAATTCTTGCCACTTTGATTATTTTCTCATAGCAGGGACATAGCTTTCTGTTTAGTGAGCTAGTTAGATGCATGTCATTACTTCATAATTATTACCATATGCTTATTTTCATTCGCCTTAACAAGATACTGACAGCTAGCTAACCCCCTTTCGTCTGTGCTTTGCTGCTTTTTAACAAACGTTACAGGATCTTGCTATCAGAGCCAAAATGTGCCAGTCTAAGATCTGAATTAAAATTTAGTTGAATGACAGTTTGCAATACATTCTCTTCAGGTTTGTTCTCCTTCAAAGCAGTGAAGCTGGCCTGCTTGGTGATGGTGGGGTTGTGAGGACCTGGACTACAAGGAAGGCACAGAGGACAGGCTGGGAAGCACAGAAACAACCATCATGCTCAGGAACTGCACTGTCAGCGTTAAGGACATTACTGCAAGGCTGTTAAGTGCTCACTGACTAGCTGACCTCTTATAGTGAGTGCCCTTATCCCCCTACTTTTCAACTTCCCTTCATAGGAGGGTACGAGTCGACACACTAACAAATGCAGTAAGAGTAAAATCATTTTTACCCACAAACAGACACTCTTGAATTGCAAACCATGGTGGATAACCGCTACGCTACAGCCCTGGTCATTGGCTCTGTTCTGAGTCTGCTGGCCACAGTCTATCTCTCCGTTGCCGTGGGAACACAGCACTGGTACCAGTACCGAAGTCCGCCCGGCAACCATGAGGCCAGCAACGCGTCGGAGCTGCGCGAGGACTTCATCAACGGGGAGTTTGATGAAAAGGCTTACAGCGACACTCTGTTCCGCCTCAACGGCACACTGGGGCTGTGGTGGCGGTGTGTGCAGGCGCCAGGCCAGTCACACTGGTTCAAAGAGCCTGGTAAGAACCTACACACACTAGAGCGGGTCACCAAACACATGACTAAGTTGCATTGGTTTAAAGCGTCTGCTAAATTACAAATATTATATTACTGTATATTATGATGAATATATGTAAATATAGTATATATATATTACAGCATTCATTGCAGGTGTTGGTACAGAAAGGGTGTGCTGAATACACCAGCTATACATCACTGTGCCCATCAGTCTTATACACCATGCTAATATTGTATAATAAAGCAAAGCCTCCTTTTTTCTGATACCCACACAGGAGCAACACTCGGTTTGCTCTTAGTATAAATATTTGGTGCTTACTGCCAATGAGTTTGGGGTTCAATATGATCGCAGGTTGTCGACAATGCAGCTTTTAAAGGCAATTTCTGATCGAGCGGACATCTGCAGTGTTTAACCGTGAATGCGAAACATGTGAACACCGCCTTTAAAAGCTGCAATGTCGACAACCCACATCAGATTGAATCCCGGCCTAACGCTCTGTCTGTCTGTCTCTTGTTCTCTCAGATCCTAAGATGGTGACACAGTGTGTGAGCTTCACCCTGCCTCAGCAGTTTTTACCCAAGTACAAAGAACCAGGGAATCACAACACTGGGGAGGACCTGCTTCGGACATGTGAGTCTTGCCTTGCAGCCACACACACACATACATACAGTGCCTTTGGAAAGTATTCAGACCTCTTGACTTTTTCCAAATGTTGTTACGTTACAGCCTTATTCTAAAATGTATTTAAATAAATAAAAAAGTAGTGGAGAAGGTGGAAAGTTTTAAGTTCTTCGGCATACACATCACAGACATCCTGAAATGGCCCACCCAATACAGACATTGTGGTGAAGATGGCGCAACAGCTTGTCACCTAAATTTGGCTTGTCACCTAAATACCTCAAACGTTTACAGATGCACAATTGAGAGCATCCTGTTGGGCTGTATCACTAGGGTTGCAAAGGGTCGGAAACTTTCCGATAAATTTCCGGAAACTTTCCATGGGAAGTTAAGCCCAGGAATTTGATGAATTTTGCTTAAATTCATAAAAAAAGTTAGCTTAACAGTGAACCTTTTTTTGTGGGATACACATAAGGCAATTCTAGGTCTTGTGGCATATATTGATTATGGCTGGGATCCCGTTAACGGGATCGATATGACAACAGCCAGTGAAAGTGCAGGGCGCCAAATTCAAAACAACAGAAATCTCATAATTAAAATTCCTCAGACATACAAGTATTTTACGCCATTTTAAAGATAAACTTGTTGTCAATCCCACCACATTCTCCGATTTCAAAAAGCCTTTATGATGAAAGCACACCATCTGATTATGTTAGGTCAGTACCTAGTCACTGAAAAACAGCCATTTTTCCAGCCAAAGAGAGGAGTCACAAAAAGCAGAAATAGAGATAAAATGAATCACTAACCTTTGATGATCTTCATCAGATGACACTCATAGGACTTCATGTTACACAATACATGTATGTTTTGTTCGATAAAGTTCATATTTATATCCAAAACTCTTAGTTTACATTGGCGCGTTATGTTCAGTAATGTTTTGCAGAGAGCCACATCAAATTTACAGAAATACTCATAATAAACATTGATAAAAGATACAAGTATTACACATGGAACTTTAGATAAACCTCTCCTTAATGCAACCGCTGTGTCAGATTTCAAAACACTTTATGGAAAAAGCACACCATGCTTTAATCTGAGTACAGCGCTCAGAGCCCAAACAAGACATAAAGATATCCGCCATGTTGTGGAGTCAACAGATGTCAGAATAGCATTATAAATATTCCCTTACCTTTGATGATCTTCATCAGAATGCACTCCCAGGAATCCCAGTTCCACAATAAATGTTTGATTTGTTCCATAAAGTCCATCATTTATGTGCAAACACCTCCTTTTTGTTTGCGCGTTCAGTACGCAATCCAAACTCACGACGCGCGGGCAAGTCCATGAGAAATTTCAGACAAAGTCATATTACAGTTCGTAGAAACATGTCAAACGAAGTATAGAATCAATCTTTAGGATGTTTTTAACATAAATCTTCAATAATGTTCCAACCGGAGAATTCCTTTGTCTGTAGAAATGCGATGGAACGCAGGTCTAACTCTCACGTGAACGCGCGTGGTCAGCTCATGGCACTCTGCCAGACCCATGACTCAAAGAGCCCTCATTCCCCCCTCCTTCACAGTAGAAGCATCAAACAAGGTTCTAAAGACTGTTGACATCTAGTGGAAGCCTTAGGAAGTGCAATATGACCAATATCCCACTGTATATTCGATAAGTGATGAGTTGAAAAACTACAAACGTCAGATTTCCCACTTCCTGGTTGGATTCTTTCTCAGGTTTTTGCCTGCCATATGAGTTCTGTTATACTCACAGACATCATTCAAACAGTTTTAAAAACCTCAGAGTGTTTTCTGTCCAAATCTACTAATAATATGCATATATTAGCAACTGGGCCTGAGTAGCAGGCAGTTTACTCTGGGCACCTTATTCATCCAAGCTACTCAATACTGCCCCCAGCCATAAGAAGTTAAACTATCCCCAATTCAATGGAATTGCAACCCTCTGCATGCACAGTGCATTCTTCCATCACATGCACAGCTGATTCTCAAGATCTTCCTCACTAATGAGATGCTATTGAGCCCACACTACTACACTGTCTGAGCCAAGGACTACATGCTCTCTGGTAAGTTTTGATTACAATACTGTGTGGGGTGAATTTGTTTTATATGACATACATTATTTTTTGTTAACTAGTAAATAGTAGCCTACAGCAAAGTGTGTTTAAATTATTTCTAACTTGTTAACAATTTCTGCTAGTTAGCAGGCTCAAGCAAGCTAAAACTAACTGAGGAGTGTTATTTCACCTGTTTCCATATATGTTTCATTTTAAAACATTTATCTTACAAAGGAGTTGTTTAATCTAACTGCTTAACTATTTATCTGTACATGGAATTGTATTTGTTTGGTTTTTTTACTCCTTTTTTCCAAATTTTTACAGGAAAATGCCACAGGCACTATCTGATGTGTGGAGACATTTCACTGCAGCTAATGTAGAAGGAAAAGCTGTGTACATTTGCAAATACTGTGCCAAATCATATGTGAAGAATGCAACAAAGATGCAGAATCATCTGGCCAAGTGCATAAAGTTCCCTCAGCGCTCACAACAAGCAACCTCTGACAAAAGTCCCTCCACTTCTATTCGAGGTGAAAATTATGAATCAGACACCTTATCGATAGCAACAGCTCATGGTCCTCCTGGAATCAGACGTTTTTTTGACTCAATGGAGGAACGTAGTCAGAGAAATGCTGATGAATGTCTTGCTCGAGCTGTGTATGCAACTGGTTCACTTCTTATGCTCACTGGAAATGTGTATTGGAAGAGATTTCTGAATGTTCTTCGCCAAGTATACACCCCTCCAACCAGACATGCTTTATCTACTCACACTGCTGGATGCAGAGTTCAAGTGAAGGTCAAGCAAATCATAGAGAAAGCAGACTATTGCAATCATCTCTGATGGGTGGCCGAATGTTTGTGGGCAAGGAATAATTAACTACATCATCTCCACCCCTCAACCAGTATTCTACAAGAGCACAGACACAAGGGACAACATACACACCGGTCTCTACATTTCAGATGAGCTGAAGGCAGTCATCAACGACCTTGGACCACAGAAGGTATTTGCACTAGTGACAGACAATGCTGCGAACATGAAGACTGCTTGGTCTTAAGTGGAGGAGTCCTACCCTCACATCACACCCATTGGCTGTGCTGCTCATGCATTGAATCTGCTCCTCAAGGACATCATGGCACTGAAAACAATGGATACACTCTACAAGAGAGCCAAGGAAATGGTTAGGTATGTGAAGGGTCATATAGCAGCAATCTACCTCACCAAGCAAAGTGAGAAGAATAAGAGCACCACATTGAGCTGTCCAGCAACACCCGTTGGGGTGGTGGTGTCATGTTTGACAGTCTCCTGTAGGGGAAGGATTCTCTCCATGAAATGGCCATGTCACAGTCTACTGATATGGACAGCCGCATCAAGAGGATACTCCTGAATTATGTATTTTTGGAGAGAGTGGTAAAGCAGCCTGAAACTCCTGAAACCTATAGCTGTAGCCATTGCACGGATTGAGGGAGACAATGCCATCCTGTCTGTTGTTCAGACTCAGAGGAAACTGCAGTTCTGAAATGCATCAAAAAGCGTGAAGACTTCTGCCTGAAGCCCAAACATGCCGCAACGTACATGTTGGACCTCAGGTATGCTGGTAAGAACATCCTGTCTGGTGCAGAGATCAACAAGGCCTATGGTGTCATCACTACCGTGTCTCACCACCTTGATCAGAATGAGGGCGAGGTTCTTGGCAGTCTGGTGAAGTACACTTCCAAGTAAGGGCTTTGGCATGGAGATGTAATATGGCAGTCGTGCCAACATATCTCATTAGCCACCTGGTGGAAGGGACTTTGTGGATCTGAGGCTCTTTCCCCTGTTGCCTCCATCATCCTCCAAATCCCACCAACATCAGCCACCTCAGAGCGTAACTGGTCCTTGTTTGGGAACACACACACCAAAGCACGCAACAGGCTAACCAATACAAGGGTTGAAAAATTGGTGGCCATCTGGGCAAATTTGGGGCTTTTTGAGCCTGACAATGAGCCATCCTCAACCAGGTTGGAAAGTGACAGTGAAGATGAGTCTGATGTTCAAGAGGTGTACATTGAGGAGGACCAGGGAGAAGACATGGAAGCCTGAGAGGAAGACAACCAAAGCTTTAGTTTGTAGACTATCCTTTTACAGATGTATGCTGAAAACTTTTTGGGAGATGCGATGGGATCATTCAATATTCTCTTTTGTTGTTCATTGAAATCATCCCATGTGAAGAGTCAACTCATTTAATTAAAGTTAAATTCGTAACAAAATTATTCTTATTTTTTTTATTGGAAGTATTTAATCATTTGCAATTAGGTCTATTTATGATAAGGTAAAATATTTATGTTTCTGTCTCCATATGATATGGTAAATATATCCAATGCAAAAAACATCTACATTTAAATGGTATTAATATGAATTTTCATATATTTCCGTTAATTCCCATATATTCCCGTTAATTCCCACGGAAAGTTTCCACCTCTGAATATTCCCCAAAATGTGCAACCCTATGTATCACCGCCTGGTACGGCATCTGCACCGCCCACAACCGCAGGGCTCTCCAGAGGGTGGTGCGGCCTGCACAACAGCACCCGTTATCACAGGAAGGCCAAAAAGATCATCAAGGACAACAACCCGAGCCACTGCCTGTTTATTGCGAGTGTAGCGAAATGCCTGTACTTCTAGTTACGACAGTGCAGTAATATCTAACAAGTAATCTATCAATTCCACAACTACCTAATACACACAAAAATAAGAAAAGGGATGGGAAAATAATATATACATATAAATATATGGATGAGCGATGACTGAGTGGCATAGGCAAGATGCAATAGATGGTATAGAAATACAGTATATACATATGGGAAGAGTAAATGCAAGATATGTAAACAATATTAAAGTAACTAGTGATCTATTTATTAAAGTTGCCAATGATTTCAAGTCTGTATGTAGGCAGCAGCCTCTCTGTGTTAGTGATGGCTGTTTAACAGTCTGATGGCTATTTTTTCAGTCTCAGTCCCAGCTTTGATGCACCTGTACTGACCTCGCCTTCTGGATGGTAGCAGGGTGAACGTGTATGTGACCAATAAAATTTGATTTGATAAGGTCCCACAGCTGACAGTGCATGTCAGAGCAAAAACCAAGCCATGAGGTCGAAGGAATTATCCATAGAGCTCCGAGACAGGATTGTGTCGAGACACAGATCTGGGCATGGGTACCAAAAATATATCTGCAGCATTGAAGATCCCCAAGAACACTGTGGCCTTTCTTAAATGGAAGAAGTTTGGAACCACCAAGACTCTTCCTAGAGCTGGCCGCCCGGCCAAACTGAGTAATCGGGTGACAAGGGCCTTGGTCAGGGAGGAGACCAAGAACCCGATGGTCACTCTGACAGAGTTCTTCTGTGGAGATGGTAGAACCTTCCAGAAGAACAACCATCTCTGCAGCACTCCACCAATCAGACCTTTATGGTGGAGTGGCCAGACGGAAGCCACTCTTCAGTAAAAGGCACATGACGGCCCACTTGGAGTTTGCCAAAATGCACCTGAAGACTCTCAGACCATGAAAAACAAGATTCTCTGCTGTGATGAAACCAAGATTGAACTCTTTGGCCTGAATGCCAAGCGTCACGTCTGGGGGAAACCTGGCACCATCCCTACGGTGAAGCCTATTGGTGGCAGCATCATGCTGTGGGGGTGTTTTTCAGTGGCAGGGACTGGGAGGCTTGTCAGGATCGAGGGAAAGATGAACGGAGCAATGTACAGTGATGAAAACCTGCTCCAGAGCACTCAGGACCTCAGACTGGGGGCGACGGTTCACCTTCCAACAGGACAGCGACTCTAGGCACACAGCCAAGACAACACAGGAGTGGCTTCGGGACAAGTCTCCAAATGTCCTTGAGTGGCCCAGCCAGAGCCTGGACTTGAGCCTGATCAAACATCTCTGGAGAGACCTGCAGCAACGCTCCCCATCCAATATGGCAGAGCATGAGAGGATCTGCAGAGGAGAAGAATTGGAGAAACTAAACTTGTAGCATCATACCAAAGAAGACTCGAGCCTGTAATTGATGCCAAAGGTGCTTCAACAAAGTACCGAGTAAAGGGTCTGAATACTTATGTAAATGTGATTTTTTTTAAATGTTTGTTAGCCAAAATTTTAATAAGGATGTAACCTAACAATGTGGAAAAAGTCAAGGGGTCTGAATCTTTTCTGAAGGCACTGTATAGACATACTGTAGTTCAAACAAGGTTCACTAGTTTTTATTTAGTTTGTTTTATGAAAACATGTGTTTTTCATTTTTATATTATTTAGAATCCGTTTTAGTTTTAGGGACAGAAATTAGCCAATGCGTGGGAGGCTAGGATACATTTATGTGTTGTATAGTTTGTTTATTTTGAGATGTCACGTCTTGCCACTGTGGGGCAGTAATCCATCAGGTGATGGGTCAGGTCATAGGTTACGTGAGATGATGTACAAAGTAAACAGTAGTGCTGGGTAGATTTCCTCAACAACCAGCAGCGTTAAAGCGCCAGGCTCAACTTCTCAGCTGTTTAGCCCTGTGGCTACCACGTTGTAGAAGCGTGAAGCGCACATGCACAGCCACTCTGTGTTAGAGCAAAGTCTTGCGTCACGCTCCTCTCATTGGATGCGAGTAGTGAGGCTAACAAAGCCGACTGTTGACGGAAGTCTTTGAGAGAAGTCTGGGTAGGTGCATCTGTGACATTAGTGGTTTTCAAACTGCAAGGCTCAGATCAACATGATGGCAGTGTCAACATAGCCACTATTGTTTATGCATTTTTTTTTACTTTATAAATGTTGAAATAAACTTTTCTAAACCCCCATATCACACTCACAAACAGAAAACATAGGCGTAACGTTTACAATTAATTAGAGAGGTCTCAAATATCACTTTGATTTGGATCCCCTGTTCTGCAGTTGCACCTCCGCCGACGTCATTCCTCGACTTTCGTCTACAGCCGGCTGCTTGAACCTTACCACTCAAACCCAATCTGTGTGGCCCGAGAGAGAAAAACTAAAACTAAACATTTGTGGTTTTTTTCAAACAGGTTTGTTAATGATTTTACTTCAGGTTACGGGGGGGGGGGGGGGAATCCTGATTAGTTTGTTTTCATTTACTATAATAACCTTGGTTCAAACTAAGCTTGTGTTTCATAGAAATGAGGTGATTTGCACTGTTGTTTCTTATTGTTACTGACAGTCATGGGACCTCATCTCTTTCCCTTTCTCTCTCAGGCAAACACACACAGAGACACACATAGCCACGTGTTCATAATAAATATTGGTTTGGCATTATAAAGCTCTAACTTCAGATAGTGTTTATCCGTCTACGAAACTATAAAAATAACTTTATTTGTACTGCACTTTTCTGACATTTCTAAGTTGGTTTCTCTCTGTGTCTGAGCAGACCTGTGGAGGTGCCAGTTCCTGTTGCCTCTGGTGTCCCTAGCCTTTGTGTTCCTCAGCGGACTCGTCGGCGTTTGCGCCTGCCTCTGCCGCAGCATCACCCCCACCCTGGCCGTTGGAGTGCTCCACCTGCTGGCAGGTTTGAGAACTACGTGGATAATCACAGTGCCTCTCAACTCCCTTAACCCTCCCACCACACACGAACACACACACAAACTTTACACCCAACGACATGTAAAGGTATGAATGAAAGCTAAGGCATTCGTGATTCATGCCGCCTACCACATCTCGATTTCTCTCTTAATGAAATTCAATTGTGCTTTATTGGCATGAAATACACATGAACATTTTGCCAAAGCAGAAGGGTTTTCAATGAAGTAAAATGTACAATTGCATAAAGTTACATTCATTGTTGTCTTTCCCATCCAGGTCTGTGTTCCCTAGGCACAGTGTGCTGCTTCCTGGCTGGCATGGACCTGCTCCACAGGGTCTCTGTGCCTCCCGACAGTGTGGACGGCTCCCTGGGCTGGTCCCTGTACCTGGCCCTCATCTCCTCGCCGCTGCAGATGATGGCGGCCGCCCTCTTCCTGTGGGCCGCCCGGAGCCACCGCCAGAACTACACCCGCATGACGGCCTACCGGGTGGCTTAAAGAGACTGGGTTTCTTTTATACATCAGGGTTGCATTCAGTAAGAGCGTAACGTTTTGAAATGGAAGATGTGAAGTTGTAGAGTGTTGCCAGTAACATGCAGACTCCAATTTGTAGAAGGTGAGATTGTTTCTATGAAATGGCCAAGTTTCTAAACATTTTACGACCTGCATGTTTTACTGAATGTGACCCTAAACTAATCCTAAATGGCAGTCTACTCCTGAGGGGTATCCTACGAAGCAGGTTTGAGTAATTAGCCAGGTGACTTTGGTCAACTCGGAGTTCAATTCGGGGCACCAGTCATACGAAAGTGACTCACCTTTTAGCCAAGTACATTTCTATGGCAACAAACCCATCAGAACTCCGGGCCGGGCTAACTCGCAGCTAACTCCACTTACCCTGAATAAAATGACAGAGCCGTGAGTTGAGGACCAATGAAATCCGATACCTCTCGATCAAAGATTGCGTCGTCATCCCTTTCATTTGAGGAAGACGAATGATTCGATATTAAAAAAAATTAAAAATATTTTAATTGAATCAAATGGTTTGTTTGTGTAAAAAAAAAAATGTATTTACACATTTAGTAATGACAGAAAGCATTTTAAACTTCACTCAATGTAACACTTTTGTATAACTTAAATAAATATTGATAGGAGTGGGTAGAAAGTGCTTGTGCACACCAAAGTCAGCATTCATGAGAAGTAATAAAATAAAGACGGTTAGTTCATTTTGGAAAAATGGTTTGAGTAGTTTTAGCTTGCTTCCTAGGATACTCCTCTGCTCTTGAACGGCCTGTGTGTTCGCGTCTGTATTAGCCCAGCACCGAAGCTGTTAAACGTCCTGTTGGTAAGTAGAATCTGGGTCACGTTCAGAGGGGTGCAACGTACTGAAACATTGCAAATAGAAATGTGATAATTAGAGCTGACATTTCTTACTCGTCATGTTAGAGTATCTGAAGGCTCCACAACGTTGTGCCCTACTGAACACAACTCGAGTGATTTAGGTGCTGGGCTGGGACAAAAGTCTGCACTCCGTGGCCTCGCCAGGACGAGACATGAAGAGCACAGGGTGGCCCAATGATTCACTCTGTAACAACTACGCCTTTACAGTGTCGTCATGACAATCTTCCCCATTACTACACCTGATTGGCAGATTTTAGGGTGACTAAACCTTCGACACCTTAACTACACCCCACAGGGTGGCGCAAAGAATCTCTCCACCTTAAGCACAACTGTTCGACAGCTCACACTAGCCAACGTAACCTCAAACGAGACTTCGCCTGTACAAACATATCCTAAGAGCGTCTCACTGTCGTAGAGGCAAGTGTTTGATTTGATTTTCAGATGAATTTGTCCCCAGCAGCACGTACTGTATGTGTATAATGTTTAACAACACCTGTGGTTGATTGTGAGAAGGTGAGGTACGTTTGTTTTTCTTAAACTGTTTTGTTGGTGAATCTTTAGCGATGCTTTTTTTTCTTCAAGTTAACGATTGGAGTCATATTTTGCCTTTGTTGCCATCTCTACCATTTATGAATGAACGCTTTTTGCAAGCCTTTTTTTTCTAGGTTTTCCTAAACGGTTCGTTTTTTGTTGTTGCTTTTTGAAGTTTTGTATTATGTTATCTACAGAGCGTTGTAGTGACTTTTGACCCCGTTTGCCTACATTTCCCTTTTTTATTTCAGCTGATGAGAATGTTCAGTTGAATTTTGTGTCATATGTCGATTTGGAATGTAACCACTTTGCCATTGTCATCCATATTTATTGACATTTATTTGAATGTAAAGACATGTTATCCCGGGTTGTTTTGACACCGCTATAGCTAACCTGTGTTTTGATCTTCCTCTTGATGTCCATGATATTGTTTTGGTTATGTTGAAGTAAATGCAGTTGCAATACTTAGCTTTTCTGAAGCCTACTTGAAACTACCAATGACAAGACAACGGGCACTAACTCCAAGTACACTTGGTAAATGAGCACTCGACAGATATTGTTTACTGGGACACCGTTTTATGAAGGGTGTCTAAATGTGTCGAGACAACTTGTGGCTTTTGTAAGTGTTTTTATGTGACTATACCTAAAGCGTACCTGTTTCCATAAGAATAAAGTTCAGCTCTGCTGACCTCCTGTCTGAGTGTTAATATTGTATGTGTGTTTTAGATAATTAAATGGTGTTGTGTGTAACGTCTAAAGTTCAGGAGGGAAGACCACACCTGAAACAATTTACATCTCTTTCCCTTTTGACAATCAAACAATTTACTTCATCCGCCAATCAATGGCTGTGCTGTATATATTCGTGATTTTCTGTAGCATTTCGCATCCCTTCACCACCCCCGTCTCCTCCCCTCTCTGCTTTTTTTAGTTTTTTCCCCAGGATACATTTACTCTGCACCAAGAAGAAGATGCCTCCAGGACTCCCACCCCAAACACTCAGTCTTCATCTGACGATACCTCGACGACCAATCATAGCTCCCGAACCATCACTTCCCATCAACCTTCCGAAACCATAATGACCTTTCAACCACTGCAAACCATTAAGCTCCTTGAATCATCCAGGGCTCCTCTCGATGCTGCGACACCACCTCTGACGATGCCTGCCAAGATCCATTCCACAACCACCTATCAGTCATCCAACTTCATGGCAAACTCGAGCTCATTTCTGCATGACGTCATTCTGCATTCATACCGTTGTAACCTTTTCCTGCATTAAACTATCTCAAAGGTGTCGTCTGTACCTAGGAAACACCAGGTTAAACGGAGCAGTGAAATGCAACATTACATCACTATGAAGACAACAAAAAATTGACATGTTTAATTGACATACTAGATTATTGCATTGAGCTGTGCATAATTTCACATACAGTATTCCTGAGGTTATTTGGTGATGATAAAAAAACAATGGAATTAAAAATCACTTGAAAATGAGGTTAGACTAGTTAGTGCTTCTTAAGGTTCTGTGTGTGTTTTCTCTTTAATTCTCTCACTCTTTAAACTCTTTGTTCCTCCCCCTTTCCCTTCATCAATCTCTCTTCACTTGCAAGGGGGGTATAGTGACTGTCATCTTTCGCGCCAGGTGGAAGGCAATACTCTTCTCATAGTACGCACACTCGTTCACAAAGAAAGGATGGAGGACTTCTTCCCCTTCGTACTTAAGTATCTCCCCAGAAAACATCAGGAACATGGGATCTCCCGGATGGAGGAGGCAGAAGTCACGGTCCTGGAGAGAAAGATTCACATCAGCATGCTTTGCATTTAGATAATGACTAGGTCTATGCTGATTTTCACTAACCAAATGCTAACTGTTCCGTTACTCTAACCCTAACAAGCTGTTGCAGTTGATAGTTTGGGCATCTATAGACCAGAATCAAATCAAATGTTATTTGTCACATGCGCCAAATACAACAGTCAAACGCTTACTTACAAGCCCTCAACCAGCACAATGCAGTTTTAAGAAAATACCACAAAAAAAAGTACATGAAAAATTAAGGCGCAGCAGTAAATAACAATAGCGAGGCTATATACAGGGGGTACCGGTACAGAGTCAATGTGCAGGGGCACCGGTGTCGAGGTAATTGAGGTAATTATGTACATGCAGGTAGGGTTATTAAAGTGGCAATGCATAGATAATAACAGAGTAGCAGCTGTGTGGGTACAAATAGTCTGGGTAGCCATTTGATTAGCTGTTCAGGAGTCTTGGCTTGGGGTAGAAGCTGTTTAGAAGCCTCTTGGACCTAGACTTGGCGCTCCGGTACAGCTTGCCGTGTGGTAACAGAGAGAACAGGCTATGACTAGGGTGACTGGAGTCTTTGATCATTTTTAGGGCCTTTCTCTGACACCGCGTTGTATAGAGGTCCTGGATGGCAGGAAGCTTGGCACCGGTGATGTACTGGGCCGTACGCAGTACCCTCTGTAGTGCCTTGCGGTCGGAGCCCAAGCAGTTGCCATAACAGGCAGTGATGCAACCCATCAGGATGCTGTCGATGGTGCAGCTGTAAAACCTTTTGAGGATCTGAGGACCCATGCCAAATCTTTTCAGTCTCCTGAAGGGGGAATCAGTTAAATACCCAAAGAACGTTGTACCCCGTCGCCTACCTTGGGTGTATGCTAGTGTCCTAAGTTCATAGGGTTACATTTCAGTAATTCCCTACAGGCCTATGTACCAATGAAGCTTAGCTGCGGGAAGATATTTTGAGTTGGGGTTGCTGGAATGGGGGGAATCCCCTTTATAATAAAGCATTTCATGTACCTATAATCTCAATTGTGTACCAGCATACAGTTGAGCAGAAAGTTTCAGGATGTCCACACATGGGGCTATTTTTTAGCAGGGTCTGAAAAAAATTGCCTTTTATAAATGCATTTAATGCAATTCTAAATAATTTTCATGATAGAATACATTAGCAGATTCAGGCTACTGTGCAACGAGCTATTCAGGTAGTATTCAATTTTGGAACTGTATTAAAAATATATATATATAAGAATTGATTTTATCATTATTGTATATCATTGTTATTATTGTATGCTTATTGAGTCATCTAAACCAGTTCTTTAAAATATGATAAATGTGTTTTGTTTCATTCTTTTGAGACATTTATGTTGGCTAAATTAAGTTTGATCTGTCTTTTTAATTATGTGCTCAGTATTTAGTTAAAGATATGTTATAAGTAAGCCTTTCGTAAAAAATATATCTCAAGCCTGTTGAGTACGGTAGGCACTAGCCTTTCGTGGTCATTTCTGCAATATAGACTGTTCAAAACTTCTGTGAAGGTTTAAACTAGTTTGCAAGTGTTCTGTTTCATTCTTTTGAGCCATTTTCTTTGGCCAAATTAAGTTCCAACAATGTTGTGTCTGCCTTGATACAATATTCTGCTCATATTTTCCCTATAAACAATGTCTTGACCTACATTTGATTTTACCCTAATAAAATGTGGAAACGGTGTGGCTATTAGCCTATTATACTGAAGGCACTGTACTACAGCGCTCCAACTGACTCTGACAATTGAACTTGAGGTGAGCAAGAAAGTTTAAGGCTTACCAGAGTTACTCCAATAATCAACAAAAAAAAGATTTGAATAGAAAAATGATGAATTAGCCTCCTGTATGTCCATATCTGAATAGCAGACGCAGAAGCCTATCTGACAAGGACAAAGAAATGCAAGTTGGTGTCGTAGCATGCCGTCGGCATGCATCTCTTTCTCTCTCTCTCTCGCTCTCTCTCTCTCTCTCTCTCTCTTGGCCTAAGCTTCTCTTCCTTTGTATGGATTTTTTTTTTATTATAATCATACAGTGGACACCTAAGCCCATGCAATGCTCCGATGCATTTAGTGCACAAATCTCTGAACGCTGAACCGTGAGGCGGACAATTATTGTTTTAGGAAAGTAAAAACCAATAAAACAACATGCTATAAAGTTTTGCATTTTCCTAAACATGGAAACACAAGGAATAGTGTTTTTGTAATTTGTTATAGGCTGTTTTTAAGGACATGTAATGTGGCTCATTTGGCCAACATCCATCGTTTATTGATGGTGCTGGCTGCGTGGGTGGACGATCTAATGCGTTAAGCACCCAATGCATATGAATGACCGGTAAATTTCTCAAATGTCCGATAAATAAAAAATCTTCCCAATAGCTCGTCCGGCGCCAAATTCTGATAATCGGAAACCCTGATATGTAGTATACTGTATACAGTATATAGTATAGGCTACAGTAGGCTACAAAATAAACTTCCCAGTGACACTGATTCGCCCAAAGATGAAGATGAAGCAGAGGCTACTCACTGGTGATGGCCGATGAGCTCGTGACAATATCTCAAAATAAGCTACTTTGAAAAACAGTGCTGTTCACTCAGAATCACTCAAAAGTTGTTAGGAATTTTTCAACAGTTGGCATTTTCTTTTCGAACGGTAGACCTATGTTTTTCTCCAAATTGTATTTTGAAATTTGTGAAAGGCAAACTGGCAGCTGTAACCAACCATAGAAATATAGTCCAAAGATGACAGTCCCCATTCATGTCAGGACTGGCAGTCATTGTTAGTGTACCTATGAGTTTAACAGTCAAAGTGCCATGGTTAGAGGTTCCAAAATCCTTCTATGGATTTAATCTACAGTATGGCCACAACTCAAAAAGTTGTTTTATACTTGGCTCGCATGCTGCCCAAATTGCATAGGTCCCAACTGTAAGTGCTTGTGATAAAACTTAATTCACAACTATTTTTTTAGAAGCTATTTATCCTCTGTAGCTAAATTATGCTCTCTGATTTAATATTTTGAATAATTTAAATTTGCCTGTCCAGACAGGAGTAATATATATTTTTTGTTGGTTGTTGGTCAGAGGGTGACCACCCCAGGCACCCTTACTTCCCGCAGCTATGCATTAAAGGGTTCATGTACAGGACTTTAACCGACTGCAGCTAGATTAAATTATATACAAGTGAAGAATGTCCCTGAACCTGTAGTTGGGGATGTATGGCAGCAGCGATTTGATTGGTCTCTGGGTCTCTTGGGTAGTATACACTCTTCACAAAGGTGTACACATCGTCCACCTCGCCACCTTCAAAGGCACATCCTGGTTGAGATAAGATGAGAGAAGGTTTGTAATTGGTTAATGACTAGAATAGAATCTAAAATGTAATTTCTCTTGAAGGGGAACTTGTCTTGATATGGAATCATGTAGTAACCCAAAAAAGTCTTAAACAAATCAAAATATATATTTTATATTTTGGTTTCTTCAAAGTAGCAACCCTTTGCCTTGATGACAGCTTTGCATGCTCTTGGCATTCTCTCAACCAGCTTCATGAGGAATGCTTTTCCAACAGTCTTAAAGGAGTTCCCACATATGCTGAGCACTTGTTGGCTGCTTTTTATTCACTCTGCGGTCCAACTCATCCCAAAGCATCTCAATTGGGTTGAGGTCAGGTGATTGTGGAGGACAGGTTATCTGATGCAGCACTCCAACACTCTCCTTCTTGGTCAAATAGCCATTACACAGACTGGAGGTGTGTTGGGTCATTGTCCTGTTGAAAAAACAATAATAGTCCCACTAAACCAGATGGGATGGCGTATCGCTGCAGAATGCTGTGGTAGCCATGCTGGTTAAGTGTGCCTTGAATTCTAAATAAATCAGTGTCACAAGCAAAGCACCCCCACACCATCACACCTCCTCCTCCATGCTTCACAGTGGGAACCACACATGTGGAGATCATCCATTCAACTACTCTCCTTCTCACGAATACACGGTGGTTGGAACCAACAATCTCAAATTTGGACTCAACAGACCAAAGGACAGATTTCCACCAGTCTAATGTCCATTGCTCATGTTTCTTAGCCCACCAACTCTCTTCTTCTTATTGGTGTCCTTTAGTAGTGATTTCTTTGCAGCTATTCGACCATGAAGGCCTGATTCACACAGTCTCCTCTGAACAGTTGATGTTGATATGTGTCTGTTACTTGAACTCTGTGAAGCATTTATTTGGGCTGCAATCTGAGGTGCAGTTAACTCTAATGAACTTATCCTCTGCAGCAGAGGTAACCCTGGGTCTTCCTTTCCTGTGGAAGACTGTTCTTTCTCTTTTCTTATTTGAGCTGTTCTTGCCATAATATGGACTTTGTATTTTACCAAATAGGGCTATCTTCTGTATACCACCCCAAAATTAAGAAAAACCCTTGAATGAGTAGGTATGTCCAAACTTTGACTGGTACTGTACATATACATTATATAAAAGATCACAGGCCATACAGTACACAAGATAGAAAAAAATACTCAAAATACAATAACCATAAATGCAGTGAAGACCAACAGCATAATGTTGAATGGTAGGCCCATGTGTGTGAAGAAAATCTCATTGTATCTGTTCCTGGTACAGGGGAGCTAGATGCTTGTAGGTATGAATTATGTTTATGCTATTCTTGTTGTTGACCAAGGCAGTAGACTTAGTAGCAATGATCGAGGGTTGTGTATTCTGTGTGTAGGGGATGTGAGGGGTCAGCAATGTTTACCGTTGATGGGAGTTCAAGTACCTGAGTTGAAGCACTGGACCCAATCTAGTGTCTGGTCGACCGCCTCCTTCATGATGTTGAAGATGTCGGCTCTGACCACACCATGGGGTTGAGGTCCCACCTCTATCGCTGTGGAGTGACACCATCAGAAGGAATACATTTGTCATGTAAATGAAAAAAAAAAATCTGAAAATACTCTGGTTTCTTAAGACAGGAAGAAGATTGCATGGTGTGTTTCCAATGAACACACAGCACAAGCACAAAGACTTACAGAAGCCATGCTTGCCCAGGGAGTCCTGAGAGTAGGCATCAGCTAAGGGTAGATCCAGCAGGATTAACCTCACGGGCGCTGAGGTTATCTTCCTCTGAGGACACAACAGATGAACTCTTTACACTCCAGTAGAACCCAGATTATAGCAGTCAGATGATGCCCTTCTCCTCATAGAAACTGGGTCAGATGGTGCATGCACTTCCCCTTTAAGACAGCAATCGAGTCATGTTGAAATTATACACTCCAATCAGATTATTAAAGTCCAACCAGCATTGTATCTGTAGCTACATTTCCATCCAATTGGCAACAGATTTTCATACGAATATTCTAAAATCCGCATAAATAAACTATGCCAATTTCCACCCAAACAGACTTGTTGCAGATAAAAATGAGTGTGTGATGACATAGCGCAGACAAATTTTACTTTTTCGCAATGTGTTTCCATCACATTTTCAACTCTACAGATTTTTTTGGTGCCAAAACTATCTGTAAAATAGCAAATGTACCTACTCTGTTCTTGGCACTTGCACTCTAGCCAACAGCACTGCACAACAGCTCGCAGATACAGATACAACCTGTAGGCTAGTCTACATTATATGAGATTATTATGGACAAGAGCGAGAATATTTTTTTTATTTGTCAAACGGCAGTCAAGCATCGATCATCATGTCACCAGATAAAGACTCTCTATGTTTATTGGAACGGAGCATCAAGCTCATCACTGTGCACTTTCACCAACCTGTGAAGTTCATCATCATTTATTCAAATCTGTAACCTAACAAACTGCATAGTTTTCCGAGTCGTAGTGAGAGGACCACACACCATATCACCGTGTGACTCCAATTGTACTTAGATATGATGGTTAATATATCAATATTTGCACTTTGAAGGTGATCCTATCAGATCCCATCGTATTGAAGGAACCAATGATCTGTCGGCATTTATACGTTGTACTGGAACTTCCTGTTTCCATCACAGCTGTCATGGTTTTTCTATCACACAGTGTGACTTTAGTCGCTTAAAAATTGTGGACGGAAACATGGTTAGAGACAGCAACAGACAGAATCATTTTCTTCCCCTTCCAGACAGCAATGCTTCCAATCGGCATGTTGTCTCAATGACAGCAACAGTCAGATGAACCATCCACGTCCCCTTTAAAGCAGATCGATCTTTAATCCATTTTAATCTAATGCTCTCACACCAAAACAGAATAAGATACACTTTTGACCCTAGAGAGCATATTTGATGGCCCAAATTGGGGGCTGGCAGTACTAAGGACAAGGGGACGTTCAGTTTCCCTTGTCCTTCATTTTTTCCTTTATTTCATTGAATTGAACTGAACCTGTGGTCACCTGGATTTGTCTATAGATGTGCATGATGACCCAGTCTTGGACAGAGTAGGAGATGAGGCTGAGGCCCATGTTGGCTGTGGTGTTGTGGAGGTCACACACCAGATCCATGGCCCCCACGTTGCCCTTGGGCCCCAGTAGAGTGTTCAGCTCCTGGGCTCGCCTCACCTCGTACGGGGTGGCGTCCGTCACAGGTGAACTAGGGGGGGGAGAGAGAGGGGGAGGGACGTAGAGAGAGTGAGAGAGAAGGGAGACAGAGAAAGAGAAGAAAGGTGCATCGCCTTGGCATGGGAGAATGCAAACGACTCATCTTTTCTGGTGAGAGACTGAGATGAGGAAGTAAATGCCACCAACTCTTTGGGATGCCATCCCTTAGCTCTGTAGGGTTGAGTAAATCTGGAGTATCAATTAAGTACCAAGAATGAATATGAATTACGATATAGTCCCGTTTATGCAAAAACTGGACTAGACTGTTCAGATAGGTGGTGGCCTTGGTGGCCAGGTACATGCCAGGCCAGGCTGCAAGATCCAGAATGTTCCAAAACAATATCCAAAGTTATCTGGAAATGTTGCCATGACCACACTATTAATTTACGGACTCCACGGTGGAGGGATATATTACATTAAAGCTATAGTGTGTATGCTTCCATGTCTCTTTACAACGCATTGTGTAGTTATTGGCTTCTTTAAATAGTTGTAAGATCTCATTTCTGATTCATACAGTTCACACCTGAATAGTACATTTTCCGACAGGTCCATACTTGTACATTTGTACATGAGGTGAACGATCCCTTTATGGATCACACTGATTGCATGTACAGTTTCATTTGTGCTTATGGCAACGTTTACCTGAGAATGGCGTCAGTGAAACAGCGGTTGAGGTCCGTGTCGGTGTATCTTTTGCACACTTGGACGGCACGCGGGTTGGATATGACCGTGGTCAAGGTCGCTGACCCTGCCTTCTCCAGCTTCTGCCTCTGCAGCTCCCTCACCAGGTACACACCCGACATCTCGTTGCCATGGGTACCGCCGCAGAGGGCGACGCGGGACAGCGCTGGGAGAGAGACTGGTTCCATCTGCTGGAGAGAGAGAGACAGAGACAGAGACAGAGACAGAGACAGAGACAGAGACTGAGACTGAGACTGAGACTGAGACTGAGACTGAGACTGAGACTGACAGACAGAGACAGACAGACAGACAGACAGACAGACAGACAGACAGACAGACAGACAGACAGACAGACAGACAGACAGATAGGGGGGGGGATTAGAGGGAGAGAGACATATAGTAAAGTAATAGCCAAAGTGTATCCAAATAATAATCTTTGAGCTCTCTATCACATCACTCATTTCTAGGGCGCCGGCAAACACGTGGTGAGCAGGCATTTGCCTCAGCACTTTTCACCACATCTGATTTAGTTTAAGGGTCCGACCCTTTTTTCCCAATTTTCTCCTAAAATGACATACCCAAATCTAGCTGGTGTGTTTTCTGTTGTCCTTTGCAGAGGCTTGAATTGTTAACCTGTGCGTTTGTTTCATGAGTGAGTTTTCAAGACTCAGTGGGGGGTTTTTTCTTTCAAGTGTGATCCTGCGGCTACTGTTAATCAGTAAAGTATTTATGTTAATCCTTAACCACTGACTCCTCGTCTGGTCTCTACTCTGCACCTGGATCCAGCCTCACCACGTCACAATAACGTGTCCTGAACTTTAACACTGTCATATAAACAGACCCGCTTTGTTTGTCTTCACTGTGCCAGAAAGCAGGGGAAATCAACATTCCAAAGAAACAGGCTAGCAGGAAATGTAACAGCTGATATACCAGTATGTGTTTTCCAGCCACTCAGAAAAGTGTAAGGCTAACAGTCTTACCTTGCGGTGTAGGTGAAAGTTCCTTCCCTGGCTGGGACTGCAGTTTCCCTGGTCCTGTCTGACCAAGTTATGCTGAGCAGTCAGCAAACTTTGAACATTTTTACTAGCCCGGACATGTGTGAGACAAATTTCACAATCTGTAACCTACACCAGGACCTTTCAATGCCAGAGGCAAGAAAGACCCGACACACATACACCAGACACACCACACACACACACATACAAACAAGCGCAAACCGCCAATTTTCACAGACTGAACTTTCTTTGATCTATCCCGCCCTTCTTTCCCTCGCCCTCTTTCTGGTGCCTCCTTCCCCGTTAAAGTAATTTTCAGATCAGATTTCAGTTAGCGACATTTATGATGTAGTAGGAACTCCCTCTGCTGGTCCTAAACCACTGCAGTACAAAGTGCTGAGAGAAAGAGAAAGAGAGAGGTAAGACATTGGTCGTGATCTTAGCCATCATTCATAACTTTTTCATAAGTTGTTAGGTGCAAGGTTTGTGGCGGGTGGTGGAAAGGAAGGTATGGATAAGAAAGAGAAGGTCTGTGGGGGGGGGGGGGGGAAGGAAGTAATGGATGAGAAAGAAGGTTTGTAGGGGGTGCGGGAAAGGAAAGGATGGACGAGAAAGAGAAGGTCTGTGGGGGGGGGGGGGGGGGGGGAAGGAATGGATGAGAAAGAGCAGTTTCTTGGACGACTGCGGCTAGGGAGGTAACTCCCAACAACGGTCCTAGAGCAAAACGAAAATTCAGCAATCAACATATCTTTAGCAACAGGATAGGTGTCTAGTGGTGCTTGTAATTCATAGGTTGTTACTGTGCAATTACCTTTTCAGTGTCATTTCGAGTAAATACTTCGTCATGTCTGTACCGTACAATAAAGTGCTACCAAAACATATACTTTCCCTGTGTCAACTAGTAACATTCTAAAGTGGGTGTGCTGTACCTCTAAGTTTCTTTATTTTCTTCCTCATTGCCCTCCCTCCTCACCTGTTTAGTCCTCCGTTTCCATCTTCATTTTGTCTCCACCCCTCTCTCTCACTCTTCCTCCAAAGCTGTAATTAGCCCACTAATCTTGTTGGGTTAGTCAATCACACATAAGACTCAAACAGGACAGGAGAGATTAGGAGCTGAGGTGGCACCACATGTACCAGAGTGGTGGAGATTTCTTCTTATTATTATTATTATTATTCTGTGGTTGCCCCATGGAAAGTGAAGAAGTGTGGTTGCCCCATTGAATCTTTGGTTGTCCCATGGAAAGCCCTCTGCTTTCTTCGTAGACGTGCGTCATGACGGCCCGGCATGTGATTTCTGTGAATCAAATTGGTCTGGACAAACACACACACACAAATCAACGTTTATTGGTTGCATACACAGACTTGCAGATGTTATCGCGGGTGCAGCGAAATGCTCATGTTTCTAGCTCCAACAGTGCAGTAATAACACCTAGCAATACAAAGAAATACACACATAATCCAAAAAGTAAAAAGAAAGAAATATCAGAAGGAGCCCTTTCAGAGTCTGGAATATACACTATATACAATTAAAACATTTCATTACATTACACAACAGATTTGGTAATTGGTATTTTATTAGGATCCCACGACTGGTCACTAATCAAGATTTGACAAAACTAGAGCCTGCAGAACTTGCTTTTTGGAGTGTGGTGTCAAAAAAGCAGAGCATCTCTTTATTACGGCTGGACCTCTCCCCATCTTTACAACCACTGAATCTATATGTTTTGACCGTGACAGTTTACAATCTAAGATAACGTCAAGTAATTTAGTCTCCTCAACTTGTTCAACAGCCACACCATTCAGTACCAGATTCAGCTGAGGTCTAGAACTTAAGAAATGATTTGTACCAAATACAATGCTCTTAGTTTTAGAGATGTTCAGGACCAGCTTATTACTGGCCACCCATTACAAAACAGACTGCAACTCTTTGTTAAGGGTTTCAGTGACTTCATTAGCTTGGGTTGCTGATGCACATATGGTTGAATCATCAGCATACATGGACAAACATGCTTTGTTTAATGCCAGTGGCAGGTCATTGCTAAAAATAGAAAAGAGTAGAGGGCCTAGAGAGCTGCCCTGCGGTACACCACACTTTACATGTTTGACATTGGGGAAGCTCCCATTAAAGAAAACCCTTTGAGTTCTATTACATAGATACAGTTGAAGTCGGAAGTCCCGGAGGACAGGCAGTGTGCCTCCGATGATGCGTTGGGCTGACCCCACCACCGTCTGGAGAGCCCTGCGGTTGCAGACGGTGCCTCACACACACACAGCCTGCAGCACTCTGATGAGAAAGACATAGGCTACTAATTGTGCATTAGTTGACCAATCACAAGGCAAGGCAAGGCAAGTCAGTCTAATACCCCAAAATGTTGGTTTGGAGAGATAAGGAGATATTGGATTGATACTGTGCACTCTTCTGTAGTGATGCTACTTTAAACCACATGGGGGCAGTAAAGCTGCAAAGATCAATGTGTTTTCTGGGACCAATGAAATGGAATGGTAACATTTACTATAATATATATATACACACACTACTGTTCAAAAGATTGGGGTCATATAGAAATGTCCTTGTTTTTGAAAGAAAAGCACATTCTTTTGTTCATTAAAATAACATCAAATTGATCAGGAATACAGTGTAGACATTGTTAATGTTGTAAATGACTATTGTATCGGGAAGCGGCAGATTTTAAATGGAATGATTTTAAATGGGTGATTTTAAATGGGCCTCCGTACACATAGGTGTACGGAGGCCCATTATCAGCTACCATCACTCCTGTGTTCCAATGGCACATTGTGTTAGCTAATCCAAGTTTATAATTTTAAAATGCAAATTGATCATTAGAAAACTATTTTGCAATTATGCTAGCACACCTGAAAACTGTTGTGCTGATTAAAGAAGAAATATAACTGGCCTTTTTTAGACTAGTTGAGTATCTGGAGCATTAGCATTTGTGGGTTCGATTACAGGCTCAAAATGGCCAGAAACAAAGAACTTTCTTCTGAAATTCGTCAGTCTATTCTTGTTCTGAGAAATAAAGGCTATTCCATGCAAGAAATTGCCAAGATCTCATACAACGCTGTGTACTACTCCCTTCACAGAAAAGCGCAAACTGTCTCTAACCAGAATAGAAAGATGATTGGGAGGCCCCGGTGCACAACTGAGAAAGAGGACAAGTACATTAGAGTGTCTAGTTTGAGAAACAGACGCCTCACATGTCCTCAACTGGTGGCTTCATTAAATAGTACCCGCAAAATACCAGTCTCAACATCAACAGTGAAGAGGCGACTCCGAGATGCTCGCCTTCTAGGAAGGGTTCCTCTGTCCAGTGTCTGTGTTCTTTTGCCCATCTAAATCTTATATTTTTATTTGGCCAGCCTGAGATATGGCTTTTTCTTTGCAACTCTGCCTAGAAGGATAGCATCCCGGAGTCGCCTCTTCCCTGTTGACGTTGAGACTGGTGTTTTGCGCATACTATTTATACATTTATACTTTACTAAACTGTCTGATTCTAGAATAGGCTATGTAAAAAAAAGTAGTAAAACCAACTTTATATTTTGTTTCTGCATTACTATATGGAGAATAATGGAGCTGGAAGGACATGAATTGACCCGCATTCTTGTTTGTGTGGACGAGGCTGGGTTCAATCAGGCCAAAGGCAGGAGACGTGGCCGCAATCTCATTGCACACCGAGCCACAATTGGCACACCAGGCCAACATGGGGGAAAAATTACAATGTGTGCTGCCATTTCTGAGAATGTTGTGAGCGCACATATTCCACACATTGGGCCCTATAACACACAACTTCTCCTGGTCTTCCTAAATACACTTTACAGAGACCTAATAACAGAACACCAAAGAGGTTTAGTTACACCAGATTTGCCAAATTATGTAATTGTGTGGAATAATGTCAGCTTCCACTGAACCAACATTATTAGGGAATGGTTTGCTGTGCATGAAAGGATAACAATGGAGTTCCTTCCACCATCCCCCCCATTCCTGAATCCGATAGAATAGTTGTTTTTCAGCATGGAGGTGGAAAGTATATGACTATCGGGCACAAGATCAGATGTCTCTGTTAGATGCCATGAATGCTGCTGGTGAGGACATCACAGGCGATCATTGCAGGGGATGGTAGCGCCACGCAAGGAGATTTTTCCAACCGGTGCATCGCAAGGGAAAACATCAGAGGTGATGTTGACGAAAATCTCTGGCCAGACCAACAAGAGCGACAGGATGTCCACCAAGAAGATGGGAACTTGTAGTGTTACGTAGTGTGAGGAGGTAAAATGTATAGTTTTTTACAAAAGTATTGCATTTTTTTTTTCTTCTGTTCACTATATGTGACTTTAGAAGTAAGAAATATGTAAAAATGGACATGCAAATGTGAATGTTCTGTTTACATGTAGCACATTGCTACAAAAATACATGTTCTGTATACATAGAGATGGGCATATCCTTTTTCTGTGTAGTACGGTATTGTAATGCCCGGGGTGTAGTGGAGGAAAGAGTCAGACGCAGGAGACAGAGAGTTCAGAGTAGCGTAACTTTTAATCACCACCAAGGTGAAACACGACCCCACTCCAACCAAATGCCCCAACAGACAAGGGGAACAAAATAGTTCCGTAAATACAACTACCACGAACCGTGACATACACGCATGTACAAACAGTACACAAAACAATCCCGCACACCCAACAGGCGGGCCTGCTGGGTAATAAAGCCCTACTAATCACCCTAATTAAAAACAGGTGTAACCAATAAACAAATAAGGAGGGGGAGGAAAAAGTCAGTGGCAGCTAGTAGGCCGGTGACGACGACCGCCGAGCGCCACCCGAACAGGAAGGGGAGTCACCTTCGGTCGGAGTCGTGACAGGTATTGTACAGTATCGACTTTTCCCAGTAAACTTTTACCTACTGTTGAAATCGGTATCTAAAAACCTCAATGTGATACACAATAGCATTCAGCTAGACAAAACTGACCTTCTTGTATAGTACAGTAAGCAATCAGTGTCAACAAAAAAGTAGAACAAAACTAGCATTTGTACATAACAAGCATTTCCAGCGCTAACTGCCATGGTGATTAAACATCTCAACATTTTGACCAGTACGGCTCACACGATGACAAAAAACGTTTCATTTTGGTGGCATTGGCCAATTTACTGACAAAATAACTAGGTTTAGAAGCATGAGTTCAATGTTTTGGGTGAGTTACTACATTTTGCAGACATGCGATAGAGTTGTAATGTCCCATAAAACAGTTGCGACAATTGCACTTAACAGTTTAGAGAATGTTAAGACTGTTTAAAAAAATGAGCCAAAGCGATTGAGTAACTGTTAGATCCTATTGGTGAGAGACGAATCTCTACTCCTCTCCTACACAGTTCTAGAAATGAGGCAGGTCAAAGGCTATGGTAACAACCTCTTACCAGCCATCCAATTCCAACTCCATTTTCTCCCAAGGCTAGCTATCCTTCTCCTTTGATAGACCATGCCACTTATACCAAGTGGACTGAAATGACCGATTGAACGGTCATTGTGTGAAACCCCTCTGGCAAACAGAATTCAGAACCAGACAGAATCAGACTCAACATCCCCTGCTGTCGCAATCTGTAGAATGACAGACATTAAGAATAGTTGAGGAATAGATGAAGCCATTATAAACATAGCAGAGCCTCGTGGTTAAGTTTGCATTGTATTATTTGGAGAAGAGGGAAAAGAGAGAATAGATAGAAATTGAGCGTCCTAATATGTTCATATGAATTGCCTTTTTTAGGTCTTTTGTGTAAAGTATAGAATGGGTGAGAGATTTGAACTGTTCCATCTGTCCCTTTTAGAGAATGGAATATAATAGAAAAGAACACAATAAAATAGCTATCTTTTTCCTGTGAGGCCGGGAACTTCTTGTTTGGAGTAGTTCATTAACAGTAAATTGGGGAGTGGTCCTTGAGAAGGGGTTGAGGGATAATCACTAACCTATAGGCAGAGACGAAGAGACTAAGCGAGAGGCAGACCAAGTGGTGATTTCTTTGTGTGTAGAATTTGGTCAACAAAAATGTGTGTTACTAATTTGCTAAGTGAGGCTTATTTGATCGAATAGAAGTTTCGGGAATCTGTAGGCTGTTACAAATGCACTGATATAAGTGGACCCGCTTGGCATCTCGGCAACTTTGAGAAAAAAAATTATATTGGAGTTGTGTCTGTTGTTCACACACATATCTGCCCTCTCATTGGTTAGAATGTTCCCACCTGATCTCGCTTCCTCCTATCTGCCTTTCCGCCTTTGTGACAATGACTCCCATTGTTATTGCAGAGACAAGGATGCCTGCAGACAATGAATATCTGATGACCCCCTGTGTGCGCGCGTGTGTGCGTAACCGATGCGAAATGGCTAGCTAGTTAGCGGTGGTGCGTGCTAATAGCGTTTCAATCGGTGACTTCACTCGCTTTGAGACCTTGAAATAGTGGTTCCCCTTGCTCTGCAAGGGCCGCGGCTTTTGTGGAGCGATGGGTAACGATGCTTCGTGGGTGACTGTTGTTGATGTGTGCAGAGGGTCCCTGGTTCGCGCCCGGCTCGGGGCGAGGGGACGGACTAAAGATAAACTGTTACACGAGCATGCGTGCAAGTCACCCCCACTCTATTCCCACACCACCAGAAGATGTCCCTTACAGCTCCCCTTACGTAATCCAGCTAGGAAGGAACGCAGACGGTTAAATGACTCATTAAAAGGGGCACATCAGGTGTAATCGTGCATAATTGCTAGGGGAACCCACCAGGAGAAGGGGAGAGAGAAAACTAATTGGCCTGACTCCCTCAGCAGTGAACACATGTGGTCGGGGACATTAATGTCCTAACATCAGTGTGGCGTCACCTTTTCTACTTTTTCTACTGAGCATGTAGATCAGTGGATAAAAATCACTTTCCCACCTGCCTCTGAGTGTGTCCCAAATAGCACCCTATTCCCTATATAGTGCACCACTTTTGACCAGAGTAATGCACTAGAATGGGAATAGGGTGCCTGTCACGAGTTCCACCGAAGTCGGTCCCTCTCCTTGTTCGGGCGGCGTTCGGCGGTCGGCGTCACCGGCCTTCTAGCCATCGCAGATCCACTTTTAATTTTCCATTTGTTTTGTCCTTGTCTTACACACCTGGTTTCATTCCCCCCAATTACTTGTTCATAATTTAACCCTCTGTTCCCCCATGTTTGTTTGTGAGTGATTGTTGGTTTGTAATACGGTCCGTTATTGTGGGCTCGTATTATTGTGTTGTATTTGTGAATATTTGAGTAAATTACATTTATGACTCGTATCTGCTGTCCTGCGCCTGACTCCTCTACACCAGCTACACACAGGCACTATTACAGAGCCGTTTGGGATGAGGCCTATCTGTCCTTTCCATACTGCTTAGGTGACACAAATGAGGATGCGCGGTGGTTTGGATGCTGCTGAATACAGAGGGGGGGCTGTGGAGTTTTTGGAGAACGTGACTTTCGTTATGAGATACAAGTTGATCAGTCACAACCGAGCATGATCTCCAAAGCTGAAGCTTCAAAGACACATCTTGGTTTGGTACCCTGAACGTTTGACTCATTGTTTAGAATGAGTGCATTAGGATCAACGAGTCAGTCCATCGAGAAAAGGTTGACATAGGTCTATTGGGAACTAAATTAATTTAGGTGGTAAGGCCTTGGCAGATCCATCTATTGAAAATCGATCTTGGAAATTAAGAGAGTTATTTAGGGTAAAAGCAACGCATTTTGGAGATACTAGACACCTTTATCAAACATGACTGTTTAATAAACTTAGTCAATAAACGTATATGTTCAATACTTGCAGTGACAATGACAAAGTAGCATTGATCACGGAGATGTCCCACGAGTGAAATGAACGACTCAGTCAATGGAGGCGGCAGACCGTTCATCAGTTCCTGATGCGTGCATGTCGTTTATCAGGATTATGTAAGGCATTTCTAAGTGACTCGCCATCAAATTCCATGCTTGTTTGTCTCGTTTGTATGGAAGCGTAGCTGAAGGATCTGCCGTTTTCAACGTTGCGCAGTTTCATTCGGATGCATTCAAGAGAATGAATGAGGATGCTATTAGAAATTACAACTGTTCGAATATAATCGGTCGCCTATTTAAGTAGTAGCCTATCCTATGGATCAGAAGTTCCGCGCTCCTCAAGTGTCAATTATTTATTGGAGTTGTCACTGGACATGTTGTTACGACTGTCTCCCAAACGCGTTGGCCCTGTATTTACGGGAACAGCAATATAAATGAAGAGGGACTGAACGTGACCGTATTGAGCAGAGCATTTGCGCGTCTTGGTACGCTGCGGAGTTGTGTGCCAATACAACTGATGCCACCTCCAGGCATTGAATCCAAGTAAATCTAGGCAGGGAGACTAGAGGAATGGCAGCGGCAAACAACGGATCAAACACAACTAGGACCTTTACAAATCAGTTCGTACAACCGGCTTGGCGCATCGTGCTATGGTCGGTCGCGTACAGCCTTGTGCTGGCCGTGGCGGTTTTTGGGAACCTGATAGTGATTTGGATCGTATTAGCGCACAAGAGGATGCGGACCGTGACAAACTACTTTTTACTCAATTTGGCTTTCTCTGACGCCTTAATGGCCGCGTTCAACACGTTGATTAATTTCATATACGCTGCTCACGGCAATTGGTACTTTGGAGAATCCTACTGCAAGTTCCACAACTTTTTCCCGGTCACAGCAGTGTTTTCAAGCATCTATTCCATGTGCGCAATAGCAGTCGACAGGTGAGCTCTGGACACATCAACTTCAATCTCTAACATTTGATTCAATTTGGTGAAATGCATTGTATTGACCTATATTAAATGTGTCAATGTATTATTATGTATTTAATGCTAGGCCGGTTTCATGAATAATATCCCAATGTACTGATTCTATAATCAACCCTCTTAAATTAAATAAGAAAAAGGAAGGCCTAATGGTATAACAAGTGACCTGATGTTGCTCAGATGCCATAATTTCCATACATCATGATAGTAGCCTGTTATGCATGCTATGTATGCGTACAGGTTTTTAACGCACAGACACACAGAGACATGGGAAACCAACCCTCTCCTTACATTCTGTCAAAACGAGAATGAATGAACTGAATGTAGCTTTTAGTGCACTGATCTAACCAATAAAGATCCTGCAACACAAAGTGCGTCCCAAATGGCTACCATTTTCCCTATTTAATTTCACTAAAAGTAGTGCACTATAAAAGGAATCGGGTGCCATTTGGGATGCAGACAAATGAGAAAACAATTGAGGTTCTTGAGGATTTGATCAAGCATTTCATCACTCAGTTGGTGTATAAAAGAGCCAGATTACCTCTAATGAGCTCCACTGTGCACACAACCTATCATTATGGAGGGACGTGCTGATTAAATCATTAAAATGGAGTACCTGCAGTGAAATAATGTCTTTAAGTGCCAAGAGTGCTTATATGAACGCTATACTCACACCAACACACAGACACACACGAGCGAGCAAGCGGCCCCACATACACACACGCACATGTGCGCACACATGCAAACGCAAGCAAGCGTGTACACACGCAAGCACACACTTGATTTACCCTGCTATGCCAGTTTTCCTACAAAAGTTGGTATTTATCCATTTTGAACTTGATGGGAAGGTGTGTATCTCTATTCATATCTAAGACCATGCATACTCAGAATGTATGTTGGTTGATCAATTGTATTGCAAGCAAATATTGTTATTTTGGGGGAAATGGAGGTGTTTGATGCACGGAAATTATAATAATTAATGGTAGGCTAATAAAAACATTAAAATGTAGACCTATATAAAACAGATGCATTTGACTCTGGTAAGAAAATGACATAGCAGTATCTCGCCTAATAGCCTATATTTGCTTTAATTATATATGCCTAAATCATAACAGGGCATGTCTCTACTTTTCTGACATAACTGGTTTATTCCCTGTATACAACAAATATTAGGCTACCATTTATCCATCGCTCATTTAATTGCCAACCATGCTCAAAAGTAAATAGACCGGTGGCCTATGACTGTAACGGTAGGCTTTAGCATGGCTGTGCGATAGGAGCACAACATATACAATTTAATCTCAGAGCCTATACCAAGGCAGGAGATAGAAACACAAACATGTATAGATAAACAAAATATTGAACAACAATTTGTCTTTTGCATAGAAGTGTGGGCTGTAGGCAGCGTGTACTTTTAAATTGTTCAATAGACAATCTTCCAGAACGTGTTTGCCACTCGCTATAGGCGGATTAGGCATGCGACCCATCCGAACCTTTGTTAAATGTTTTCCTAAAATGACATACCCAAATCTGACTGCCTGTAGCTCAGGACCTGACGCAAGGATATGCATATTATTGATACCATTTGAAAGGAAACACTTTGAAGTTTGTGGAAATGTGAAATGAATGTAGGAGAATATAACACATTAGATCTGGTAAAAGATAATACAAAGAAAAAAAAAATTTTTTTGTTTTGTTTTTATGTATCATCATCTTTGAAATGCCAGAGAAAGGCCATAATGTATTATTCCATCCCATGTACAATTTAGATGTTGTCCACTAAATGGCCACAGTGTATGTGCAAAGTTTTAGACTGATCCAATAAACCATTGCATATCTGTTCAAAATGTTGAATCAAGACTGCCCAAATGTGCCTAATTGATTTATGAATGGAATTTTCCAAGCTGTTTAAAGTCACAGTCAACTTAGTTTGTAAACTTCTGGCCCACTGGAATTGTGATACAGTGAGTTACAAATGAAATTATCTCTGTCTGTAAACAACAGTTGGAACTATTACTTGTGTCATGCACAAAGTAGATGTCCTAACCGACTTGCCAAACCTATAGTGTGTTAACAAGAAATTTGTGGAGTGCTTGAAAAATGAGTTTTAATGACTCCAACCTAAGTGTATGTAAACTTCTGACTTCAACTGTATGTTTATGTCCAGGAATGTTCATGTTACTTACAACCTCATGCTAATCACATTACGTTAGCTTAACCCCCATGGGGGGGGGGGGGGGGGGGGGGGGGCACCGATCCTGTAGAGGTTAAAAAAGTCTAAACATTCTGCCCATACCTCTACAGAAACATCTGAGGATTTCAGCAACGTATCAGGTGTTGGATAGATGTCTGAAGAGATTAAGGAAGACAGAAATGCAAAAAGTGTTCCACTTTTTCAGAATTCACTCAAATAACAGCCTGCTAATAATTTGGCACAGTGCATAATTTATGACCGTTTTATAACCTTAACATCAAAACATAAATGAGGCCCCAGGTGTCTGGAGGTCAATTTGATACCTTTACAAGTTGTGTTGCATAGTAGAACTACAGTCCAACATCTCTTTTCATCTCACTTTGAAGTTAGTCAAAGGAGTTAATCTGCACCTGCATGGGCAGGACCACGACCTGAATACTTATAGGCCTACTGTGGGCCTGATACACACAAAGACAGAACACACACAGCACAGGTATACACTCGGAGACGGACACAGACAGACAGACAGAGACAGACAGAGACAGACAGAGACAGACAGAGACAAACAGAGACAGACAGAGACAGACAGACAGACAGACAGACAGACAGACAGACAGACAGACAGACAGACAGACTGTAACGGCTGTCGTACTCTTCTTCCTCTGAAGAGGTGTAGCAAGGATCGGACCAATACGCAGCGTGGTAGGTGTCCATGTTTTAATAGGGAAAACTGAACATGAACACAAATACAAAAACAATAAACGTGAACAAACCCGAAACAGTCCCGTGTGGCACAAACACCCACAAACAGGCTACCTAAATATGGTTCCCAATCAGAGACAATGAATGACAGCTGCCTCTGATTGAGAACCATATCAGGCCAAACTAGAAAACCCCACATAGAAACAGGCAACATAGATAATACCCACCCAACTCACGCTCTGACCAACAAAATAAAGACAAAACAAAGTAAATAACGTCAGAAAAGTGACACAGACAGACAGACAGACAGACAGACAGACAGACAGACAGACAGACAGACAGACAGACAGACAGACAGACAGATAGACGTAAGGTAATGACAGGATGAAACCTGACAGTCTAGCAGTAAGTTCTGGGGAAATGGAATCTTTGTTTACCGAAAACCAAACAAACAGCACTGTTGAATCCAATTAAAGACATACTGGGAAGAGTCAAACAATCATAACTAGCTCCACATGGGGCATCCTTTGTAATGAGTACCTGAAAGCAATCTGAAGTTGGGCACAGACACAGACACAGACACAGACACCCACATCACTATCCTAGCGGTGGCCGCTCCAGAGAAGATTGGTATTTTATTTACTGTTTAAATTGACATCGTACTATTTCAACCTGCCCTCTGGCTTTTGTCAAGAGGCGCTTGTTTTATTCACGTTCGGGAAAAAATGCAGTTGTACAACAAGACATTTCCCACTGGGTACAAATGTACATTCAATGTCTATTCCACGTTGGTTCAATGTAATTTCATAGAAATTATGTTGATTCAACAAGTGTGTTCCCAGTGGGTCCTGCATACTAAATTGTATGCGTTAACCTTAGTCAGGGCATAAGCACTACTCAATATAAAAAGGTCTAACCTCTCAAGCAAGCAGTGTATGGAGGAACAAAATACCAAATCAACCATGACCTTTGAACTTTGGCCTAATAACCTTTCACCGGAGATGGAAGAGGAAGCGAGACATCTCACTGGGTCCTTTTTTCTGGTTCATATACAGTCAATGAACTAAGTAGACCAGACCCAGGAGGCGATTGCATTGGTGTCTATGGGAGAGCCACCCTTTAAGTAGACCGGAACTGTGACAATGTTTTTTAATGGTAAACGGATTGAGTAAGACATCTTCATTTATCCACCATCTTTGCTTTCACCCCCTGACTGACCTCTTGAACTGTTTTAGAGATTGACGGACAGAGTCTGGTAGTGCTCCAGTTCTCCCTGTCAGAATAAGCAACAGAGGACTTGGAAAGCATATCAACTCCTGTAGAAATGGCACTATGGTTATTGTGAGTAACCTAATTCATGTTCTTTTAAAGCCGCCTTTTAGTGAGTTTATACAAATTGTCATATCTTACCATTCTGATAGATTGGAGAAAAACATGGTTGTAACGTTAATAATTTGGTTGTTATTCTATTGGTTACCTCGAGGCAGATGCCCCAGGGAAAGAGTGGCCCACACTCATTACTGGGCGCAAAGTTGATTGCATATTTTTCACTGAAACATGGCTGTCTTCAGACTGTAGTGCCGCTCTTGTTGAAGCCTCCCCCGGACTACAGCTGGGGGGGGACAGCCTCCATTTTTACTAATGCTCTCATCTGTAAGGACATTTCATTTCATCATGCTATACTGTTTAAATGTCAGTCACCAGTGTTGGCTATAACCCTGTTTAGGCCACCAAAGCACTGTCACACTTTTTTAAAACTGATTTCTCTGAACAATTGACTGTTGTTCTTGAGAACTATGATAAAATCATTGTGTTGTGCGATTTTAATATTCATGTTGACAAAGAAACTGACTCTAAGGCACTAGAATTTATTAATCTTTTGAGCCCTATGAACTTTATCCAACATGTTACTGGGCCCACCCATAACTGCGGCCATACTCTGGGTAACACTGAACGCATTATTAAGAAACACTATCTTACCTCTGAAGTTGCTACAGATTTTATTGAGTGTATGAACAATACACAAGCACCTATTCTGCCTTCCTCTTGTGATGATTTAGTTGATAACTTGATGCCATAGCTCCAGTGAGGTGATCCATGGCAAGAAGCCTCCAGTAATGATCCATGGCATGAAGCCTCCAATGATGATCCATGGCAAGAAGCCTCCAGTGATGATCCAAGGCACGAAGCCTCCTGTGATGATCCATGGCACGAAGCCTCCTGTGATGATCCAGGGCACGAAGCCTCCTGTGATGATCCATGGCACGAAGCCTCCAGTGATGATCCATGGCACGAAGCCTCCTGTGATGATCCATGGCACGAAGCCTCCAGTGATGATCCATGGCACGAAGCCTCCAGTGATGATCCATGGCACGAAGCCTCCAGTGATGATCCATGTCACGAGGCCTCCAACGAAGAACATCAGTCCGGAGCCTCCAGCAATGCCTTCTAGTCCGGAGCCTCCAGCGACGCCCTCCTGTCCGGAGCAGCCAGAGTCTCCCTCCTGTCCGGAGCAGCCAGAGTCTCCCTCCTGTCCGGAGCAGCCAGAGTCTCCCTCCTGTCCGGAGCAGCCAGAGTCTCCCTCCTGTCCGGAGCAGCCAGAGTCTCCCTCCTGTCCGGAGCAGCCAGAGTCTCCCTCCTGTCCGGAGCAGCCAGAGTCTCCCTCCTGTCTGGAGCAGCCAGAGTCTCCCTCCTGTCCGGAGCAACCAGAGTCTCCCTCCTGTCCGGGGCCCGCTGCGAGGGTCCCCGGTCCGGGGTCGGCGGTGTGGGCAGTAAGTGGGCCAAGACTAAGGTGGAGCGGGGTCCACGTCCCGCGCCAGAGCCGCCACCGCGGTGAAATGCCCTACCAGACCCTCCCCTATAGGTTCAGGTTTTGCGGCAGGAGTCCGCACCTTTGTTGGGGGGTACTGTCACGGCCTGAACTTAGAGATCCTTTTTATGTCTCTATTTTGGTTGGTCAGGGCGTGAGTTTGGGTGGACATTCTATGTCTGGTGTTCTATGTTGTCCTTGTTTTGTATTTCTATGTGTTTGGCCTGGTATGGTTCCCAATCAGAGGCAGCTGTCTATCGTTGTCTCTGATTGAGAACCATACTTAGGTAGCCTGTTCCCACCTGTATTTGTGGGTAGTTATTTTCTGTTTAGTGCGTGTCGTCACCTTATAGAACTGTTCGTTTGTCATTTTTGTTGTTTTGTTCAGTGTTCAGTTGATTGATTAAAACATGAACACTTACCGCGCTGCACCTTGGTCCTCTTCTCCTTCTCTCGACGACGTTCGTTACAATTATTCAATAGTGCTAGTGCTATTCTTGACCACTGATGGCCGGATAAATCCTACCCCCATAAACCTATATGAACTTTCCTCCACATCTAAATGTGATGAGTTTGTGGCATATTTCAGAGATAAGATAACAAACATTAGGCTGGGTATCAGTCAAGCAAGACCTGATGAGAAGTGTGATGGTATGTGCCCTAGCCTAACACGCAAAGGCACTATGGAGTTATTTTACATGGTTAATCACTCCCTATTTCACAGGCACTTTCCCCACTGCACTAACAACTGCCATGGTGAAACCCCTTCTGAAGAAAAGTCATCTAGATTCTTCAGCTCCAATCTCCAACCTTCCAGAAATGTTTTTTTTAAACAGCTAAATTATTTTTTTAAGTGGCAACTGTATTTTTGATATCCTATCTGGTTGTCTTGCCCGCCAAAGCTCAGGGACAGCCTGAGTTAAAGTGTTAAATGATCGTAGAGCCAACACAGATGCTGAACAGCCTTCTGTCCATGTACTCTTTGATTTAAGTGCTGCATGATAATGTCCTTCTGGACACACGGGAGAGGTGGTTTGGTCTCTTCCCTCTAGTTCTAAATTGGTTTAGTACCTATTTATCCGGTCGAGAGTGAACCACTCAGAGAAATGTCATATCCTATGTGGCGTTCCACAAGGTTCGATTTTGGGTTCAGTACTGTTCCGTTCATATATATATATATGTATATATATATATATATATATATATATATATATATATATATATATATATATGTTTCCCTTTGGCAGCGTTATCAGAACGCACAACATTGATTTTCACAACCACGCAAACAATACACAGCTTTACATTTCTGTGTCACCAGAGCATTTTAGCTCCACAGACAAATTATTAGACTGTATTAGGGATTTAAATACTTGGAAGGCTCACAACTTCCCCCAGCTAAATCAAGACAAGACCGAGGTACTTATAATTGGAGCCAAAGCACACAGAATCTATATATATTTAATTCATATTTTAATATCCATATCAATATTTGAATTCACTGTCAAATAAGATAAAACACTAGCTAAAAAAAACATAGGTGTCATTTTCGATTCTGAACTCAATTTCGAATCACACATTAGGAATGTGACCAAAATTGCCAAGTTGCGGCCATTTCTATCTCAGGCTGATACAGAGAGACTCATCCATGCTTTTATTACAGCAGGCTTGACTACTGTAATGCTCTCCTGTCTGGTCTACCCAAGAAAGCCATTGGCCAACTGCAAAACATACAGAATGCAGCTACATGGCCAAGCAGAGAGCACACATTACACCTGTTTTAAAGTCTCGGCGCTGGCTGCCTGTGCGTTTAACAATACATTTTAAGATTCTATTGGTTTTTAAATCAATCCACAATTGTGCACCCCAATACATGTCAGACATGCTTTTGAGTTATGTACTCAGGTCCTCTGGCCTTTTAACTATCCCAAAGCCTAGGACCAAGAGGCATGGAGAGGCAGCCTTTAGTTACTGTGCCCCCAGCCTCTGGAAAAGCCTGCCAGACAACCTGAGAGGGGCCGAAACTGTGGACATATTTAAAATATATCTTAAAACACACCTTTTTTAGTTTTGCTTTTCCTTGGGGTGCTTTTTCAGTCTTTCAGTTTTAATTGTTGTTCTTTCGTTTTTTATACTCTTATGTTGGTTGTGTGGTAAATATTTCTGTTTCTACTTATTGTTTTTTTATTTATGTTTTTTCCTGTGAAGCACATTGCGTCACATTCATGTCTGAAATGTGCTATTAAATAAAGATTGATTTCATTTGATTTGACATCCCTGCAGGTACATGGCCATCATCCACCCGCTGAAACCACGGCTGTCAGCCACAGCCACCAAGGTGGTGATCGTGTGTATCTGGGCGCTGGCCGTGGTGCTGGCCTTCCCCCTCTGCTTCAACTCCACCATCCGTATCCTGCCCCGCCGGACCATATGCTACGTGGCCTGGCCCCGGCCCTCGGATGACTCCTTCATGTGAGTGAGACACTCCGGGCGCATCTCAATAGTCTAAAGTGGCTTCCTTGACTCACCTCCTCTTGTTCATCTTCACTGATCTGGAAACAGTTTTGGGCTGATTGATAATGAAACTGTATAAGGTGTTCACCTTGCTGCTGGTGGTTTGGGTGTGGACTACCGTGATGATGTATCAATAAGAGTTGGAGATACACTTCAAAAGGGCTAATTCCCCGTTTATTAATAGACTAAAGAACATTGCTAGGATAAGTATGCTTTTCTTTAGAAATCAACAATGGAATCACCTTACATATCAATGTAAGGCAGGGTTCTTTCCCTAATTCCTGGAGAGCTACTGTCCCATAGATTTTCGGCTCCAACCCTAATCTGATTTTAATAATTAGCTGGTTGATCAAATGAATCAGGTTAGTTACAACTGGATTGAAAACCTACAGCTCTCCAGGGACAGCATTGTAAGGCAATTAACTTGGCCAATTATACAGGCACTAGTCAAAAGCACATACATCCAAATATACTCAAAACTCAATAGTAACTACAATATGAAAAATGATCTCAGTAACATAATCAATTTCTACACAAACAAACCTACTTAGATACCAACAAATAATATCAATAATGGCACATAGACAAACATATGAAATGGCCTCAAATCAAAGGTACACTATAAAGGAGCACAAACTTATACTGAGCAAAAATATAAACGCAACATGTAAAGTGTTCGTCCAATGTTTCATGAGCCGAAATAATAGTTCCCAGAAATGTTCCATATGCACAAAAAGATTATTTCAAAAAGATTAAAAATAAGAATCAAATCAAACTGTATTTGTCACATACGCCGAACACAACAGTGAAATGCTTACTTACAAGCCCTTAACCAACAATGCAGTTTAAAGAAAATACCTAAAAAAAGAGACAAGAATAACAAATAATGAAATAGCAGCAGTAAATAACAATAGAGGGGCTATATACAGGGGGTATCGGTACAGGGTCAATGTGCAGGCTATTTACAGGGGGTACCGGTACAAAGTCAATGTGCGGGGGCACCGGTGTCGAGGTAAATGTGGTAATATGTACATGAGGGTAGAGTTATTAAAGTGTCTATGCATAGATAATAACAGAGTTGCAGCAGCATAGAAGGGGGGGGGGGGGGCAATGCAAATAGTCTGGGTAGCCATTTGATTAGCTGTTCAGGAGTCTTGGGGGTAGAAGCTGTTTAGAAGCCTCTTGGACCTAGACTTGGCGCTCCAGTACCGCTTGTCGTGTGGTAACAGAGAAAACAGGCTATGACTAGGGTGGCTGGAGTCTTTGACAATTTGTAGGGCCTTCCTCTGACACCACCTGGTATGGAGGTCCTGGATGGCAGGAAGCTTGGCCCCGGTGATGTACTGGGCCGTACGCACTACCCTCTGCAGTGCCTTGCAGTCGGAGGCCGAGTAGTTTCCATACCAGGCAGTGATGCAATCCATCAGGATGCTCTCGATGGCGCAGCTGTAAAACCGTTTGAGGATATGAGGACCCAAGCCAAATCTTTTCAGTCTCCTGAGGGGGAATAGGTTTTGTCGTGCTCCCTTCACGATTGTCTTGGTGTGCTTGGACCATGTTAGTTTGTTGGTGATGTGGACGCCAAGGAACTTGAAGCTCTCAACCTGTTCCACTACAGCCCTGTCGATGAGAATGGGGGCGTGCTCACTCCTCCTTTTCCTGTAGGCTGCCCGTCAGAAAGTCCAGGATCCAGATCCATAAGCTACGGACAAAACACAATTGCATTTTGTCGATGGCAATTTGAATGCACAGAGATACCATGACGAGATCCTGAGGCCCATTGTCGAGCCATTCATCCGCTGCCATCACCTCATGTTCCAGCAGGATAATGCATGGCCCCATGTCGCAAAGATCTGTAAACAATTCCTGGAAGCTGGACATTTCCCAGTTCTTCCATGGCCTGCCTACTCACCAGACATGTCACCCATTGAGCGTTTGGGATGCTCTGGGTTGACTTGTACGAGCGTGTCCCAGTTCCCACCAATATCCAGCAATTGCGCACAGCCATTGAAGAGGAGCGGAACAACATTGCATAGGCCACAATCAACAGCCTGATCAACTCTATGCAAAGGACATGTGTCGCACTGCATAAGGCAAATGGTGGTCACACCAGATACGGATTGGTTTTCTGATCCACGCCCCTACCGTTTTTTAAAGATATCTGTGGCCACCAACAGATGCATATCTGTATTACCAGTCCATAGATTAAGGCCTAATTAATTGATTTAAATTGAATGATTTCCTTATATGATCTGTAACTCAGTAACATATTTTAAATTGTTGCATGTTGAGTTTATATTTTTGTTCAGTGTACTTTGAATAAACACATCCTTGAATAATTGTTTGTATCAACAAAGACTGGAATTAACTGAAGGTTTGTCGGGTTGCCACATTGATTGCATACAGGTGAGTTCATTTAAGGCGGTGAGTGTCCCGCTTCTGGAGGAAGAACTGGGTAGCGATTAGGTAATTGGAAAGTCAGTCGGTATGAGTATGGGAATTTACTACACACAGGATAGCGAGATTAGTTAGATAGAGATCTATCTATCTATTTATCAGGTATCTGCTCTCCTGTCACAACCAGTGCAGACTAGTTAAGGAGGAGAGCAAACTAGACTAATGAATATACATGTGAAATAGATTAACTATCATTTACAAATTTACCATGTTTTTCCATTACATTCACAGGAATGCTCTGCTTTTCCTTCATCTTACAGCTATCTATTCTTCTCTGGCATACAGGTATCATATCATTGTGACTGTGCTGGTGTATGTGCTGCCCCTAGTGGTGATGGGTATCACCTACACCATTGTGGGGGTGACGCTGTGGGGAGGAGAGATCCCGGGGGAAGCATCAGACAACTACCACAGCCAGCTCACAGCCAAGAGGAAGGTAACGCAAAAATACAACTCCATTATACACATAAGGTCCATTGGTAAAGCACGTGTATTCCATTTGTAAACCAACGCGTCAACCATTCATTGAATTCAGTAGGTTCAGCCATTCATTTTAACTGGCACAATCATGAGACAATGATCTCTCTGTATTCCCCACTGGATTTGGCTACCCATCAGGTAATCCAACATTACGCAGGGAAACAGCAGAGATTAGTGTCCTCTTTAGAGATGACAATGCATTCTATTAACTGGACACAGTGTATCTCTTCATTCGTCTTTGCTTGGAGTGCTGATCTGGGATCAGGCTCCCCCTGCCCATGTTATCTCATTCATTGTGATCTGAAAAGCAAAACTGGTCACAAATCAGCACTTCTATTCTGAGATGCTTGATATGCTTGACATACGGCCCCTGGTCCCCACAGTTATCCATAAGGATTCAGGTCATTTGAACCCGTATGACTAACATCTATTAGGCCGGATGTGGGTTTAACGTTACAGGAGCACAGATTATAGAAAGGCAATGGCCAATATGACACGTCTACTAGATATGGGAATAATTGGGATATGGGATTATTCAAGGACACCCTGTGAGGGAACCCAGTCTGTATTTCAGGGTTGTTATTGTTTTATTCGTGAGGATTACACTCAGATTACGGAGGGGGGGGGGGGGGGTCTTTGTCTTTGTTTTGGACAGATAGCTGAAGCCATGAAACCGTAATAATTTACAGTTTCAACCAGGGATGTACCCTGTGATCCCGCCTGACATTTGATCTCAGCACCAGCACATGTTTGGTGTTGTTACTTGCTCTTATTTCAGAACTGGTTCTCTTTTTGATTGTTTTAGAGTTGTTGTTGTTTTTGTTGTGAAATGCACCTCACGTAAACCTGATTTCCTTTGATTTAGTTTGAGCAATGCAGTGATGGATGGTTAGTTAACCTTGCACTTATACACAGTTCCAATTCCTCAGTGGGTTTGAATGGGCCATAAATACAGACTAGAAGTCATTTAGGATAAAAGCGCCTGCTAACTGACTGGATCATTTTTATAAGCCTGTTGCTGGATTTGGCCATTAACGTCCCTGCCAAACCCTTTTAACCTTAGCTAGAAGAGGGCTGAGAGAGGTTCATTAGGCTGAATGTCACCCATTGTCAAACCGTCAGGTCCTACTCGGTGGTCAGATTAAAAGTAATTATCACGAGGTCAGCGATCTGTTCCCACCGAGCTCAACTTACCCAATGCTGTGACAGCTTCGGCAGACCACCAGTGCTCTCGCGTCAACTACCTGCTGTGTAATGCGTCATGGATACCCTTTCTCCCGCTTTATGTAGCTCCGGAGAGAATTCTACCAGACACCATTTGCTCGTCATTAGACCCAGAGTCCCAGACACACTGTACATACAAAGAGATGCCACCGCTTCATAAGCTTTAGGCCACATTATTAACCATCCAGAAGAGAATGCAGGTAGAGCTAGTTGATCCGTGATTATACGCTCCTAATTGTTATTGTTCATAAACAAGGTAACTGACAGCTTGATTGATCACTTGACTATCCTTTCCATGTTGGAAGTTAATGAATAAAGTTTGACCTGCGTTTCAATGTGATCCATTGTCAAAGCTGTGAAACCACTTGAGAGAAGCTCAAGAATGTAAATGCTGATTTCATCACCGAAGAGTGTTTTGTAAGGTTTTCAACTGTGAACCCCTCTAAAGAGCACCTTCTTCTAATTCATTTAGCCTAACTTGTTTAACCCAAGCAGCTGTCGTAAAATGTTTTTTTTCGTGCCTTTTTTGGAGTTGTGTTCGTGTGTGCCCCAACAGACTGCGATCACGACCAAACCATTCATCGTCAGATGCCCTTGTTGTTGTTCCCTGTATGACTATCCTTAGTCTGTGATGAAGGGCTAACACCAGCTGTGAGTCTTCTCCACCAAAGTGAGATTGACTTCAGAGCTCCTACATCAAGGGGATTCAATTCCGACCTTAAGGAGCTGAAGTACTGCTGTATTTGTATCTATTTTCTACTTGGGAGTTTTAAAAGGATAGCTCGGCCAAATAACAAAGTGATATATTAGTTTCCTTACCCTGTAAGCAGTCTATGTACAAGGTAAAAGAGCAATCCTGGTTTGGTTTAAATGGCCACTATCTCCAGACGCTAACTTATTTTGCACTCTTGGCCCAAAACCAATGCAAGTAAATATCCCTGATGTTAGCATTTTTCGTGTATCATATGTAATACGTGTTAAACATGACCAAGCCCAGAGACATACTGTAGTTCAATTTAAGTCTTTAGGATGTCTATATCTGTGGGATGTCATATCAGTATATAAACACTTTTCCACCATTTAGTGCTTTGCATTCAACTACTACTGTTTCCCCGACACAGATTAAGCCGAGTGCTGGACTAAAAGGCATGCTCATTGGAGAATCTCAAAGGTTTAGCGAATGTAGGTTAAATCTAAAGAGCAAAGTGAGAGAATAGAATCTATGTGAAAGGCTTTGGGGAGTTTCTCAGACTGTTTGACTGACAGACTAACCATTCATTGGAGATCACAATCACTATTGCTCTATGGCTGGCAGCCATCTTGTCACATGACATTGTGAACATAGTATAGTTGATTAGACAATACCATGAGATGAGATGGTTTAGTGATGACACAGTAGTAACACCATAGTGAACACAACAGTGAAGATACAGTTGAAGTCGGAAGTTTACATACACTTAGGTTGGAGTCATTAAAACTCGTTTTTCAACCAGTCCACAAATTTATTGTCAACAAACTATAGTTTTGGCAAGTCGGTTAGGATATCTACTTTGTGCATGACACAAGTAATGTTTCCAACAATTGTTTACAGACTGATTATTTCACTTATAATTCCCTGTATCACAATTCCAGTAGGTCAGAAGTTTACATACACTAAGTTGACTGTGACTTTAAACAGCTTGGAAAATTCCAGGGAAATGATGTCATGGCTTTAGAAGCTTCTGATAGGCTAATTGACATAATTTGAGTCAATTGGAGGTGTACATGTGAATGTATTTCAAGGCCTACCTTCAAACTCAGTGCCTCTTTGCTTGACATCATGGGAAAATCAAAATAAATCAAACCAAACAAACCAACCACCTCATAAAACAAATTGTAGACCTCCACAAGTCTGGTTCATCCTTGGGAGCAATTTCCGAACGCCTGAAGGTACCACGTTCATCTGTACAAACAATAGTATGCAAGTATAAACACCATGGGACCACGCAGCCTTCATACCGCTCAGGAAAATCAAAGTACTTTGGTGTGTAAAGTGCAAATCAATCCCAGAACAACAGCAAAGGATCTTGTGAAGATGCTGGAGGAAACAGATACAAAAGTATCTATATCCACAGTAAAACGAGTCCTATATTGACATAACCTGAAAGGCCGCTCAGCAAGGAAGAAGCCACTGCTCCAAAACCACCATAAAAAAGCCAGACTACGGTTTGCAACTGCACATGGGGACAAAGATCGTACTTTTCAGAGAAATGTCCTCTGGTCTGATGAAACAAAAATAGAACTGTTTGGCCATAATGACCATCACATGTTTGGAGGAGAAAGTGGGAGGCTTGCAAGCCGACGAACACCATCCCAACCGTGAAGCACGAGGGTGGCAGCATCATGTTGTGGGGGTGCTTTGCTGCAGGAGGGACCAGTGCACTTCACAAAATAGATGGCATCATGAGGCAGAAAAATTATGTGGATATATTGAAGCAACATCTCAAGACATCAGTCAGGAAGTTGAAGCTTGGTCGCAAATGCGTCTTCCAAATTGGCAATGACCCCAAGCATACTTCCAAAGTTGTGGCAAAATGGCTTAAGGACAACAAAGTCAAGGTATTGGAGTGGCCATCACAAAGCCCTGACCTCAATCCTATAGAACATTTGTGGGCAGAACTGAAAAAGCGTGTGCGAGCATGGAGGCCTACAATCCTGACTCAGTTACACCAGCTCTGTCAGGAGGAATGGGCCAAAATTCCCCCAACTTATTGTGCGAAGCTTATGGAAGGCTACCTGAAACGTTTGACCCAAGTTAAACAATTTAAAGGCAATACTACCAAATACTATTTGAGTGTATGTAAACTTCTGACCCACTGGGAATGTGATGAAAGAAATAAAAGCTGAAATAAATAATTCTATCTACTATTATTCTGCCATTTCACATTCTTAAAATAAAGTGGTGATCATAACTGACCTAAAACAGGGAATTTGTACTAGGATTAAATGTCAGGAATTGTGAATAACTAAGTTTAAATGTATTTGACTAAGGTGTATGTAAACTTCCAACTTTAACTGTACATGGACAAAAATCTTCCTCACTGACAATACGGACATAGTGCAGTTTGCATGGTCCAGACGTGTCTGAGCTTTGATATTCGGTGTAAAGAAACAAGAGTCAAATTCTAATTCGATTACATTTGGCAGAACTCCTCCATACAAGGCAACAAAGTGCTAACTTTTTACGAATGCAGATCTGATTTCAAGTTTAGAAATGCCCTTTGAGGATTTTAAATGACACAACCAGCTCAAGAATTTCACAGGATCTTCGAAGTGAGCTGCTTCCTTTGTGATGGCCCTAGATTGTCAGGTTATAGAATGCACCTAATTCTATTGTGGCTCTACCATCTCCAATGTATGGACCGTTGGACCATTAATGGTTGTCCTGACCATTTATGTGCAAATGAAGCATTTCTATTTTGAGGTTGTGTGAATGGTTCTTTTGAAAGGGGTTGTCGTAATGAAAAAAGTATATCCTAAATTGCTGTGGCTTCCAGGACGGAATGAAAATGCCAACCTGATGATGAATCAATCATGGTGCCCACGCTTGTGAGAATATATTGAGTGTCACACATTCTGTCCATCTCGGAATCAGGCTCTCTGTGAAACCTGGCATGAGGTGGCCGACCAACTGTTGATTTTTGATCAAGTCTCAAAGCTACACAGAATAAAGACAATATACTTTGATTTTTCCCCTCTCTCTCTCTCTCTTCTTATTCTCTCCTCTCTTTTTCTCATTGCTTTCTCCCCCTCCCTCTCTTCCACCCTGTCTCCCCCTTCTTCCCTGTCTCTCTATTCCTCCAATCCTCCCACTATCCCCTTCCTAACCCCCAGGTGGTGAAGATGATGATCATTGTGGTGGTGACCTTCGCCCTCTGCTGGCTGCCGTACCACGTCTACTTCATCGTGACGGGCCTCAACAAGGCTCTGATGAGGTGGAAGTCCATCCAGCAGGTCTACCTGTCAGTGCTGTGGCTGGCCATGAGCTCCACCATGTACAACCCCATCATCTACTGCTGCCTCAACAGCAGGTAGGATCCAGCACCTGAGTACTGTTCAGTAGGCACCAAAACATACGATGAAGGTAAGCCTTACCCGTAAGTCATTTAGATTTTCCGTTTAAAAATGTTTTCTTCTTTGTGCCTACTGAACACAACCTAGCCAACCACTGGCTAGATAAATAAGACCAGATGAGAAAACTACCAGTGTACCTTCTTCAGAATTCATTGGCCACCCCTCAAATTTGAAATATCTGACCATGCACTCATTGTATATCTGTCTGGTTTGGGTTGTGGTTTGGATATAGGTTCCGGGCGGGCTTCAAGCGGGTGTTCTGTTGGTGCCCGTTTGTCCGGGTATCCAGCTATGACGAGCTGGAGCTGCGCAACAACACCACCCGCCACCGATCTGGTCACCAGGGCAGCATGTGCACCCTCTCCCGCGTGAACACCAGGACCAACAGCCCCAACGATCGCCACCACAGCTTCAAAAAGGCCGTCTCCAGCTGCCATGGCAATGCCAGTGTTAACGGAGATAACACTGGTAACCATGGCAACCAACCGGGCGGCAGCCAAGTCCAACCTTTACAGTGACCCCGAGGATATGGCCGACGATCAGTTCTCCTGAGATGTTGATGACGACCACAACCAGTTTCTAGAATGTTCACGAGTGGTTTGGAAAGTCGTTGTCAACGTTTCGCCCTCCGAACTGTCCCTCAAACATTCCAAGCAAGCCTTTACATATTTTTTTATTTTACCAAACATAATTATTTCTTGTGAGTTCGCTGCAAACGCGGTTGTTCTTTATAAAAGTATTTTCTGCTGGCTTGATGCAGTGAGAAACATTCAATTTTTTTTCTATTTGCTTAGCTTTCGAAAGCATTTATTCCTGCCTTTTCTCATTTCCACACCCCCATCTCATGACACTGACTGGACATCTGGTAGGCTGCTGTCTCAACAGGCAGATTTGTGGGCAGATTTGTGACATCTGGACTAAGCAATGAAGGCAGAGCTTACCAGTAGTTTACCAGTGTGTGTGTTTGTGCGCGCATCTATTTCTCTCTGGCTATTGCCTCAGGCAGTCTCCCACTGAAAGATTGTTAGGAGGGGTTGGTGGTTGGGCATATACACTACTGTTCAAACGTTTGGGGTCACTTAGAAATGTCCTTGTTTTTGAAAGAAAAGCAACATTTTTTGTCCATTACAATAACATCAAATTAATCATAAATACAGTGTAGACATTGTTAATGTTGTAAATAACTATTGTAGCTGGAAACGGCAGATTTTTTATGGAATATCTACATAGGCGTACAGAGGCCCATTATCAGCAACCATCACTCCTGTGTTCCAATGGCACGTTGTGTTTGCTAATCCAAGTTCATTATTTTAAAAGGCTAATTGATCATTAGAAAATAATTTTGCAATTATGTTAGCACAGCTGAAAATTGTTGTGCTGATTAAAACTTCTTATGGCTGCAAAGTGGCTGTAAAGTGGCTGTTCCACTGGATGTCATAAGGGGAATTCACCAATTTGAAAGTCGCTCTGGATAAGAGCGTCTGCTAAATGACTTAAATGTAAATGTAAATGTAAAATCCCGTTAACGGGATGACAGCCAGTGAAACTGCAGGGCGCCAAATTCAAACAACAGAAATCTCATAATTAAAATTCCTCAAACATACATGTATCTTATACCATTTTAAAGGTAATCTTGTTGTTAATCCCACCAAAGTGTCCGATTTCAAATAGGCTTTACGACGAAAGCACCACAAACGATTATGTTAGGTCACCGCAAAATCACAGAAAAACACAGCCATTTTTCCAGCCAAAGACAGGAGTCACAAAAATCCGAAATAGAGATAAAATGAATCACTAACCTTTGATGATCTTCATCAGATGACACTCAAAGGACTTCATGTTACACAATACATATATGTTTTGTTCAATAAAGTTCACATTTATATCCAAAAACCTCAGTTTACATTGACGCCATGTTCAGAAATGCCTCCAAAATATCCGGAGAAATTGCAAAGAGCCACGTCAAATAACATAAATACTCATCATAAACTTTGATGAAAGATACATGTTTTACATAGAATTAAAGATACACTTGTTCTTAATGCAACCGCTGTGTCAGATTTCAAAAAGCTTTACGGCAAAAGCACAATATTCAATAATCTGAGAACAGCTTTCAGCCACAAAAGGAAGTCATCCAATACTAACCCGCCAAATTGTGCAGTCAACAAAACTCATAAATAGTATTAAAATCTTCACTTACCTTTGCTGATCTTTGTCGGAATGCACTCCCAGGACTCCCACTTCCACAAGAAATGTTTGTTTTGTTCGGTAATGTGCATCATTTATGTCCAAATAGCTATTTTTGTTAGCGTGTTTGGTAAACAAATCCAAAGTCAGGAAGCGCGTTCACTAAAAGCAGACGAAATGTCAAAAACTTCCGTAACAGTCAGTAGAAACATGTCAAACAATGTATTGAATCAATCTTTAGAATGTTTTTAACATAAATCTTGAACAACGTTCCAACCAGAGAATACCATTGACTTCAGATGTGCGATGGAACAGAGCTCCCTCTCATGTGAACACGGATTGTCAGAGCATGGTCAGGTCATGGTAGACCTGACTAATTCCTGTCTCCTTCGGCCCCACTTTACAGTAGAGACATAAGACAAGGTTCTACAGACTGTTGACATCTAGTGGAAGCCGTAGGAAGTGCAAACAGATCCATATCCCACTGTGTATTCAAAGGGGCTGGGTTGAAAATCGACCAACCTCAGATTTCCCACTTCCTGTTTGGATTTCTTCTCAGGTTTTTGCCTGCCATATGAGTTCTGTTATACTCACAGACATCATTCAAACAGTTTTAGAAACTTCGGAGTGTTTTCTATCCAATACTAATAATAATATGCATATATTAGCAATTGGGACTGAAGAGCAGGCAGTTTACTATGGGCCCCTCTGGGCACCTTTCATCCAAGCTACTCAATACTGCCCCTGCAGCCATAAGAAGTTAAAGAAGCAATCAAACTGGCCTTCTTTAGACTAGTTGAGTATCTGGAGCATCAGCATTTGTGGGTTCGATTACATGCTCAAAATGGCCAGAAACAAAGAACTTTCTTCTGAAACTCGTCAGTCTATTCTTGTTCTGAGAAATGAAAGCTATTCCATGTGAGAAATTGCCAAGAAACTGAAGATCTCGTAGAACGCTGTGTACTACTCCTTTCACAGAACAGCGCAAACTGGCCCTAACCAGAATAGAAAGAGGAGTGGGAGGCCCCGGTGCACAACTGAGCAAGAGGACAAGTACGTTAGAGTGTCTAGTTTGAGAAACAGATGCCTCACAAGGCAGCTTCATTAAATAGTACCCACAAAACACCAGTCTCAACGTCAACAGTGAAGAGGCGACTCCGGGATGCTGGCCTTCTAGGCAGAGTTGCAAAGAAAAAGCCATATATCAGATTGGCCAATAAAAATGAAAGATTAAGATGGGATAAAGAACACAGACGCTGGACAGAGGAAGATTGGAAAAATTGGGCAAATCTAAGTTTGAGGTGTTGGGATCACAAAGAAGAACATTCGTGAGATGCAGAAAAAATGCTGGAGGAGTGCTTGACGCCATCTGTCAAGGATGGTGGAGGCAATGTGATGGTCTGGGGGTGATTTGGTGGTGGTAAAGTGGGAGATTTGTACAGGGTAAAAGGGATCTTGAAGAATGAAGGCTATCACTCCATTCTGCAACGCCATGCCATACCCTGTGGACAGTGGAGCCAATTTCCTCCTACAACAAGACAATGACCCAAAGCACAGCTCCAAACTATGCAAGAATTATTTAGGGAAGAAGCAGTCAGCTGGTATTCTGTCTATAATGGAGTGACCAGCACAGTCACCGGATCTCAACCCTATTGAGCTGTTGTGGGAGCAGCTTGACCGTATGATACGTAAGAAGTGCCCATCAAGCCAATCCAACTTGTGGGAGGTGCTTCAGGAAGCATAGGAGGAAATCTCTTCAGATTACCTCAACAAATTGACAACTAGAATGCCAAAAGTCTGCAAGGCTGTAATTGCTGCAAATGGAGGATTCTTTGATGTAAGCAAAGTTTGAAGGACACAATTATTATTTCAATTAAAAATCATTATTTATAACCTCGTCAACGTCTTGACTATATTTCCTATTCATTTTGCAACTCATTTCATGTATGTTTTCATGGGAAACAAGGACATTTCTAAGTGACCCCAAACTTTTGAACCGTAGTGTATATAACACAAAATATTGAAAAGGGAAGATTGTTTATTAATGTGTCTTTCTGTACCATAATCATACATCCTTTATCAGCTTGTCGTCAGTTCAGCAGACTGATACCACACAGATGGAAACAGCTGTGAACTGTATGTCCTGCTTTTATATTGTTTTTAGAGAGAGAGAGAGAGGCACCTGGGGAAATATAGAGTATTCCATGTTACTCTGTCAGCCTGCAATTTCCTGAGTATAAATGAGAATGATAGATAGCATGTTCCATTTTGTTATTGAAATTTGATTCATAAGCTGCTTTTATCATTATACGAATTGTACAGTGCCTTTTCTTTTTTAAATGTATGAGACATATGTCATATGTAAGCGAGGATTGTTTCATGCTTTTGTGATATACCGTGGTGTATACTTACTGTGGTTAAGGCAATTTTTAGCACATTAAATCACTGAGGGATAAACGCAGACACACACTCAGACATTCACAGACACACATGCACGCACACATACACACACACACACTTAGCCATCAACATGGAAGTATTTCATGAGAACGTACTGTGAATACTGTGCACTGTGTACTAAAACTAATCATCATGGGAAATAGTGCAGTATTAAAACACAAAACACAAACACAAGAGAGTTTGATAAAAATCCACCCATCCATCTCTCTGATTCCATGAAGACATTTAATCCAGAGCTCTGGGCTCTTACATAAACATGCCAGTACCCGCTCTCCCTCTCTCTGATAAGCATCTCATCACCTTATAACACACACACACACACACACTCACATGCACACGCAAGCGGTCGCATGCACACACTCGCATGGGCAAGCGCACACACCCACGCGTGGGTTACACACACACACTAATCCCAGTGAAAGTATACTGCAGTTATTTATTGTGTAGTGGGATTATCACTGTAATGTCAATTAGCAATATAGGTCCTTCTAGCGTAGTACTACAAAATACTGTTAAGTTATTGGTCATGCATAACCTGCAGTGTTACGTATTAAAGGTTGACCGGTTATGATTGCAGAGTCTGACAGAAAAAGTACTAGTCAAGTCATATATACTGTATACTGTACAGGAGTTTGGTGGCATCTTAATTGGGGAGGATGGGCTCGTGGTAATGGCTGGAGAGGAATAAGTGAAATGGCATCAAATACATCAAACACATGCCATTTTATTCACTCTGTTCCAGCTATTAGTATGAGCCTTCTTCCCCTCAGCAGCCTCCACTGATACACTGCTTACACCAAATATTAGGCTCACCTACCAAATGCTGAGTTGAACCCAATAAAAGGCCACAATAAAATATGCAGTTTTGTCACATCACACAAAGTTTTGAGGGAGCGTGCAATTGGCTTGCTGACTGCAAGAATGTCCACTAGAGGTATTGACAGATAATTCAATGTTCCAATCTCTACCAAAAGCCACCTTCAAGGTCATTTTATAGAATTTGGCCGTACGTCCAACCGGCCTCACAATCGCAGACCACATGTATGGCGTTGTGTGGGCGAGCGGTTTGCTGACATCCGCCACCATCACCTCATGTTTCCACATGATAATGCACAGCCCCATGTCGCAAGGCTCTATACACAATTCCTGGAAGCTGAAAATGTTCTAGTTGTTCCATGGCCTGCATACTCACCATACATGTCACCCATTGAGGATGTTTGGCATGCTCTGGATCGACGTGTACGACAGAGTGTTCCAGTTCCCGCCAATATTCAAATATTTCGCACAGCCATCGGAGAGGAGCGGGACAACATTCCACAGGCCACAATCAACAGCCTGATTAACTCTATGTGAAAAAGATATGAGAATGAGATGCGCTGCATGAGGCAAATGGTGGACGCATCAGATAATGACTGGTTTTCTGATCCAAGCCCCTACTTTTTTTTGTACACTATATTTTACACAAAACATTCAAATTAGTGGATTCGGCTATGTCAGCCACACCCGTTGCTGCAATCTCCATAGTGAAACATTGGCAGTAGAATGGCCTTACTGAAGAGCTCAGTGACTTTCAACGTGGCACAGTCATAGGATTCCAACAAGTCAGTTCGTCAAATTTTTGCCCTGCTAGAGCTGCCCCGGTCAACTTTAAGGGCTGTTATTGTGAAGTGGAAAGTTATAGGAGCAACAACGGCTCAGCTGCGAAGTGGTAAGCCACACAAGCTCACAGAACAGGACCGCAGAGTGCTGAAGAGCGTAGCGCGTAAAACTGCTCTGTCCTCAGTTGCAATACCCACTACCAAGTTTCAAAACCATGAAATGGGTTTCCATGGCTGAGCAGCCACACACAAGCCTAAGATCCTCATGCGCAATGCCAAGCGTCGGCTGGAGTGGTGTAAAGCTCGCCGCCATTGGACTCTGGAACAGTGGAAACGTTCTCTGGAGTGATCAATCACGCTACACCATCTGGCAGTCCGGCGGATGAATCTGGGTTTGGCGGATGCCAGGAGAACGCTGCCTGCCGCAATGCAAAGTTTGGTGAAGGAGGAATAATGGTCTGGGGCTGTTTTACATGCTTCGGGCTAGGCACTTTAGTTCCAGTGAAGGAAAATCTTAACGCTACAGCACACAATGACATTGTAGATGATTCCGTGCTTCCAACTTTGTGGCAACAGTTTGTGGAAGGCACTTTCCTGTTTCAGTATGACAATGCCCCTGTGCATAAAGTGAGGTCCATACAGATTTTTTTTTTTTTTTTACTTTTACCCCTTTTTCTCCCCAATTTGTTGGTATCCAATTGGTAGTTACAGTCTTGTCTCATCGCTGCAACACCCGTACGGACTCGGGAGAGGCAAAGGTTTTGGTCAAGGTCATGATTTTGGAATGAGATGCTCAACAAGCAATATAGATATGAAGGTTCTTTCTCCATCTTCCTCACCTTCCTGTCTCTGACTCTCTCTCTCTCTCTCTGCACGTATAATTGTTGAGTAATGCTACAAAAAATATAATTTAAATTTTCATGTATTTGCCAAAACGTAACATCTGTAAATACTTTATTTTCAAGGTTATTTGAAAAGAAAATATGTTTACCTCCATTATAGTGAATATTTTAGGTTCAGCTACTGTAATGTATTGTCAGACATGTTCAGGTTTATGTTGTGCAGCTTTGATGGGTGCAAAGTTCAGTCACATAGTGTTTACTGGCTTTTTAAGGCAGTGTGCATATTGCAATGTTTAGATTTATTTAAAAAGAGGCTCACTTATAGCAAAATCAACAGCATCTGGATAATATTGTATTTTCTCAAAATTGTCATTTAGTACCAATCAATGTATTTTCCATACACATACACTTGATGTAAAACTCATGCTAGCTTGCATATTCATGAATGTACCCAAGTATATAAATTGTGCAAATAATTGTTAAAACTGCAATTTTTCAATTACAGAATGACTCGTCTATCTATTCTGGCTACTGTGTGAGTATGCATTGATTGAATAAAGGTGTTTGTTGTCCAATGCTTGTGATTTAACACCATCTTCAATCCCTACCTTAAACAGTTGCACTTCCTCATTTTTCAGGTGTTCATCGTTCACTTGATTTATTCACTGTTCAAGAAAAGACAGGAACGTGGGTGATGTAGTTTCTCCAAACTGCTCCAAATGACATATGAGATCTGCTTCGAGAAGCTCTTAAGTGCAAAGGCAAGGCTACTGTATTTCAACACAATGTCACACCCCGGTCTATACAGTAGATAATCATTGCTCATGCTCTAGTGGCCCTCAAAACGCTCTCCCCCATAATCATTGCTCACGCTATAGTGGCCCTCAACAAGCTCTCCCCTACACGAATTAACCACTAGAGAGCGTCAGTGTGTCATCCATGATTACAGCCTGATGTTGGGTATTGTAAGGACAGACGCTGGAGACGAGAAGCAAGTACAGGGAGTGAACATTTACCGAAACACGGACAGGAACAGAATATTGACAGCGTCTGGACAGGGGAAAACATAATGAGAATAATGCTGACACGGGGATGAAACAGAAGAAACAGACAGATATAGGGAAGGCAATCAAAACGTGAAGTAGTCCAGGTGAGTCCAATGAGCGCAGATGCGCGTAATGCTGGTGACAGGTGTGCGTAATGTAGGTCAGGTTGGCGCCCTCGAGTGCCAGAGAGGGGAAGCGGGAGCAGGCGTGACAGGTATACTTATATGTAAATGGGGTGGAAAAATTCCTTCTTTTGTACAATTTTATAAATCCCTCAAACTTGTGAAACTTAAAAAGTTGGAAAAATTATTAGAAGTCATGTCTCTGAATGTCTCATTGCCTTGTCACATAAATGATGTCCTCAATTATTCTTTTTTTGGAGGGAGGAGGGGTGTTCTATTATTTAATATATTCATTGTATTCACAGGTATGTCCCTGTATTGATGTGTAATATTGTTATTATTGTTGCAATACATTTTTCCTTTAATGTTGGTGAGATTTTTTGTTGTTGCTAAAAAGCTATTTTTGTTTCTTTTTGACCATTTTAATAGAAAACTTTTACAGTAAGGTAGGCTACTTAATTGTTACTTAAATTATTTAATTATTGATATAAAAACGGCTGCAATGTGATCCTGACTCCCTCACCGTTTTGTTGATGTAGCAAGTAAAAAAAGAATGTTGAGGAAACACCAGAACTGCTCTCGGACTCACTGTATCTATTCTCTTGTCTTCTTCTTCTGAAAATACCACACACACATACACAACACCAACACGCGCTCACACATACACACACGCAATCAAAAATAACAAGAGGCAGGGTGAAGCCGTTGCTTTTATCGAGATGTCAAATAGAATCAAACGTTATTAGGAGGTCCCAGCAACTTAAAGCTGGTGCATGTAATTAACTTTTTTAATTACATTTTTTACCCCTGCAAAGAATTGATTAATCAGTTACACTGTTTACCTGATATTTACTATGAAATTACATTCTGAAGTGGTTATTATATAATATTTAGTAATCAATTACTCTTTTTAAATTAGTTTAAACAAGCGCCACTGGGTATCGTTTGGAACCAGGTAGTTACCAGTTGTTCGCTGAGGTACCAGAAAGCACCTATTGTTACCACGTCATTTTCAAATAAATACCAGGCAATCGCCTACAGACAAACTCCACATACGAACAAAACACTTCCTGGAAACAACTAATGTTCTGCTTAGAATGACATTTTATCTCATTTATCTCATTACATTTCTCTCATTTATCTCATACAGCAGTCTGCATTGCCAAAAATGACAAAACACGTTCACGTACTTTCCTTCACCAGGTGGTAAATAAGTGAATAGACCAATAACAAAGAGAGTTGCACACCTCTCTACCAATAACAGCACCCTTTACTGGCTCAAACATGAAACACGAAACATGGGACCAGCACTTTGGATGTTGCGTTTATATTGTTGTTCAGTACAACAACAGACTTTCAGTACGCTTACAGGGAAGTGCATTCAACATGTACGGCACTTAGACAAAGAAATTGACAATAAGATGATTGTGGCAGCTGTTCTGTTAGACTTCAGTGCAGCTTTTGACATTATCAATCATAATCTACTGCTGGAAAAACATGTGTTATGCACTGGCGAATTTAGCATGTAATTCTTGGTGGGGCAAACAAAACAAAATAATTGGATGCATGCCAGCAAAGCCACTAAGCTACACAACACTAAACATCACATTAGTTGCTCTATAACGGTGACAAACGGTGCCCACAAACTGCTGGGGCCTACATAAAGCTGTCCCAACAGCAGAGCTTTCTTTTCAGCACCATGGAGTGAATCCTTACCACTGCTACACCTGGCTTTCAGCGGAGCCTTGTCTTGCAGCGAAACAGTTCATTCAGCCTCATTTACTGCCTTTTCAAAAAACATAGCTGATATGTCTGACTTGCTTAAACAAATATGGTTTCTACTGACAATTGAGATGTACAAACTATGGCATCAGGGGATGACAAGCGGATAAGAGGCAATCCGTAATTTCGATTAAGACAATGAGTGAGCTAGGACGGACGTAGTCAATATAACTATTTGTTCAGCACTTTTGAAATGTACAGCAACATAATTCAGAACTTGGGTCGTTCTTACAGTGTACACCAAGTCAGAACCGCAGGAGAAATAAAGGGGGCAATGATTACATTTCTCAAAAACAGGCTATAGGCTACTTGTGCACCACCAAGTCAGAACAGTAGGCGAAATTAAGAGGTGAAAAAATACCAAATTATGAGGGTGAGGCACATGGGCTACTAACAGCTTACTACACAACATACACTTAGTATTACTTTATCAGCAACAGTATACATATCTCCCTGGCATATTGCATAATTTATGCAGCAGGATACAATACATTTTTGGACTGACCTTGTTGTGCTGTGCTCACTTGAAAAGAAAGGTGGCGCAGTGGTCCTTTGTGGGCAAATTTTGTCATCAAACTTTGTCATCAAAGTCTGCCATTCTCTGGATTTATGGTGCTTTCAAAACAAATGGGAACTAGAAGAAAAAAAGGACAAATCATGATGAAGTGATCTTCAGGTTGTAGCTCTAGAAAGAGGCCCAAGTCCCGGATTTACAATTCCGAGTTGGATGAAAGTTCGAAAGTCGTAGCTCGTTTTTTCCGAGTTCCCAGTTGTCTTGAACTCACTAAAGTCAGATTTTGCAGTTCAGAGTTAACAGTTGTTTTGAGCGCGGCAAAAATGTTGAATGTTTATAATTTTAAACTAGGAAAGGAGACCCTTAATCTTAGACTTGGTACAACACAGCCACTTCACTGAATAGCAGGCTAATGATTGCTTTGCAATGCTTGCAGTTGGCCACTGATTCCTTCCAAACCACTCATTGTTGAATTTGCGATTTCCAACTTGTTGTGAAAGGTTTATGTCCAATGGCCGATGAGCACCGATACGTTTTATCTATAATTTCCCTTCATTATTTCTCTTCATATGACAATGATTAAAAAGGATTTGCCGGTAGATTGTCGACTAGATTCATGATGATGACTGCTAGCTAAGATTTTGAAAGTATGATGTTGATCAGACTGGACATGATCAGTCCAGTCTGTCACACCCTGATCTGTTTCACCTGTCTTTGTGATTGTCTCCACCCCCTTCCAGGTGTCGCCCATCTTCCCCCTTATCCCCTGTGTATTTATACCTGTGTTCTCTGTTTGTCTGTTGCCAGTTCGTCTTTCAACCAGCAGTTTTGTGTCTCAGCTCCTGCTTTTCCCAGTCTCTCTTTTTCTCGCCCTTCTGGTTTTGACCCTTGCCTGTCCTGATTCTGAGCCCGCCTACCTGACCACTCTGCCTGCCCCTGAGCCTGACTGCCCACCTGTACCTTTGCCCCCCTCTGGATTACCGACCTCTGCCTGCCTTGACCTGTCTATTGCCTACCGCTGTTGGATTATTAAACCATTGTTAATTCGACGTTGTCTGCATCTGGGTCTTACCTTCACACCTGATACAATCAAAGCTGATTTACTCAAGAAAACAAAAAAAGAGACCATGTTTGTATGCGGCTTTATTAGCTCAATGATATATACAGTTGAGCCAAATACATTTAAACTCAGTTTTTCACAATTCCTGACAGCGTAAAGTCAGTGTATGAGCCAGTTCAACTGAAATGCATATAGGTAGGTATCGACTAGGTGGTAATGTTTCAAGCATTATTTATGTCTCCTTAATGCTCATCGTCGGTGCAACATGAGACAGCGATGGATTATAATAATTTACAATGTACGACATATCCTTCACATTTAGTGGTGCTATCACACTGGCCAGCTAATTTAACTACACTGCTCAAAAAAATAAAGGGAACACTTAAACAACACAATGTAACTCCAAGTCAATCACACTTCTGTGAAATCAAACTGTCCACTTAGGAAGCAACACTGATTGACAATAAATTTCACATGCTGTTGTGCAAATGGAATAGACAAAAGGTGGAAATTATAGGCAATTAGCAAGACACCCCCAAAAAAGGAGTGATTCTGCAGGTGGTGACCACAGACCACTTCTCAGTTCCTATGCTTCCTGGCTGATGTTTTGGTCACTTTTGAATGCTGGCGGTGCTCTCACTCTAGTGGTAGCATGAGACGGCGTCTACAACCCACACAAGTGGCTCAGGTAGTGCAGTTCATCCAGGATGGCACATCAATGGCACATCAAAGCTGTGGCAAAAAGGTTTGCTGTGTCTGTCAGCGTAGTGTCCAGAGCATGGAGGCGCTACCAGGAGACAGGCCAGTACATCAGGAGACGTGGAGGAGGCCGTAGGAGGGCAACAACCCAGCAGCAGGACCGCTACCTCCACCTTTGTGCAAGGAGGTGCACTGCCAGAGCCCTGCAAAATGACCTCCAGTAGGCCACAAATGTGCATGTGTCAGCATATGGTCTCACAAGGGGTCTGAGGATCTCATCTCGGTACCTAATGGCAGTCAGGCTACCTCTGGCGAGCACATGGAGGGCTGTGCGGCCCCACAAAGAAATGCCACCCCACACCATGACTGACCCATCGCCAAACCGGTCATGCTGGAGGATGTTGCAGGCAGCAGAACGTTCTCCACGGCGTCTCCAGACTCTGTCACGTCTGTCACATGTGCTCATGTGCTCAGTGTCAACCTGCTTTCATCTGTGAAGAGCACAGGGCGCCAGTGGCGAATTTGCCAATCTTGGTGTTCTCTAGCAAATGCCAAACGTCCTGCACGGTGTTGGGCTGTAAGCACAACCCCCACCTGTGGACGTCGGGCCCTCATACCACCCTCATGGAGTCTGTTTCTGACCGTTTGAGCAGACACATGCACATTTGTGGCCTGCTGGAGGTCATTTTGCAGGGTGCTGGCAGTGCACCTCCTTGCACAAAGGCGGAGGTAGCGGTCCTGCTGCTGGGTTGTTGCCCTCCTACGGCCTCCTCCACGTCTCCTGATGTACTGGCCTGTCTCTTGGTAGCGCCTCCATGCTCTGGACACTACGCTGACAGACACAGCAAACCTTTTTGCCACAGCTCGCATTGATGTGCCATCCTGGATGAACTGCACTACCAGAGCCACTTGTATGGGTTGTAGACTCCGTCTCATGCTACCACTAAGGTGAGAGCACCGCCAGCATTCAAAAGTGACCAAAACATCAGCCAGGAAGCATAGGAACTGAGAAGTGGTCTGTGGTCACCACCTGCAGAATCACTCCTTTTTTGGGGGTGTCTTGTAATTGCCTATAATTTCCACATTTTGTCTATTCCATTTGCACAACAGCATGTGAAATTTATTGTCAATCAGTGTTGCTTCCTAAGTGGACAGTTTGATTTCACAGAAGTGTGATTGACTTGGAGTTACATTGTGTTGTTTAAGTGTTCCCTTTATTTTTTTGAGCAGTGTATTTGGGTGAGGAACGGGTGTACACCGCAATAGTGTTGCAAATATAGAGTAATCTAGGGCTAGGGTTTCGATTATTTACGTTGGACATACTATGGTTACCATACTATAATTTCTGCAGCCTTGAAAGGCAGGCATCAACATGGCCGAACGAGAGGCTGCCAGCGATTTATAGAAATCGCTTTCTATGGCTACAAACCTTTTTCCCAAGAATACAAATCACTTTCTACGCGTGATAACTTTTTCTCTACGCGTGAGAAGGCCTTTGGAAATGACCTGCATATCTGCAGTGATAAAAAAAAATCTAGTTCAATATATCGATTTACAAATACAAATCCAAAGGTGTTTGTTTGTGGATAGTGAATTGTATTTGTTGATAGCGATTTACATTTGTGGAAAGTGATTTACATTTGTGGAAAGTGATTTACATTTGTGGATTGGTGATTTACATTTGTGGGAAGTGATTTACATTTGTGCTAAATTATTTACATTTCTGGATTGTTGATTTACATTTGTGAATACATTTGGCATGATATTGATCTCATACCCATCATTGAGACGGAGCACCGCCAAGTGCTGTCCTTCAAGTGTTAGAATCTGTATGGAATAGTTTAGGAATATAACACAGCAATGATTTCATGGGGAGAGGATAGTCGTAACGGCTTTGGTTTAGTCAAGCGGAATGGTTTAGATACGACCAGATATTGACTATTATGTATTGGTTTTATTAGTTGTGACAAACATTACCAAACCTTACCAAAACAGTCTGGCCTGAGTTTGTCACTCGTCCAAGGCGCATTCCGGAAGCTGGCGAAAAAGGACCAAGTTTTGACTGAGGTATTTTGTGAATATATTTATACATTTATATGTAATCCTATTCCTATTCCTATGTATTCTGACATGTGTCTTTGATTGCACATTGAGTTGCTGAAATGCATCTAAATTGTTGTCATTATCATTTGAACGAGGGACGATTCACACACCTCTTTCATTGAACTAGATTGAAGCTGTTGTCCAGCGCACACTACTTCCCTCCTTGTATGAGAAGCTCATTAGAGTGAAGGGCTTGAGGGTCTATGTGGTTCTCCCGGAGCTCCTGAGGGTCCTTCACAAACAGCACAGAAGGACAGATCTCACTGAAGCCGTTGCTGCTGCTATCCTCAGACTGCACCCCGACAAGCTGCAGGTCCTCGGTAATGTTGCCGTCCATTTCAAATGTTTAAAGTGTGTCACCCCAAATTCAACTAATCAACAATAACGTAGTCGTATATCTGTTTGTGCTGTAGGCAACTTCTATTGTCCTTGTTCATTCACTGTCTGGCAGATTTAGACTAGGCTAAATGAACAAAACCTGAGATTATTTGAATCAAGTGTGGTAGTGCTGGGCTAAAACAAAATGTGTACCCTTTGGGGTTGTGGGGGCAAATTCTATGCCCCCACGAAGTTGTTTGAGAAAGGAAATAAAATAAAACAAGGCTATATACAGGGGGTTGTCACGACTTCCACCGAAGTTGGCTCCCCTGCCTGTTCGGGCGGTGCTCGGTGGTCGTTGTCGCCGGTCTACTAGCCGCCACCGATCCCTTTTTCCTTTTCTGTTAGTTTAGTCTTATTAGTTGCACCTGTTCCTTTTTGTGTTTCTTGATTTTGGTCTATTTAAGCCTGTTAAGCCCGCTTAGGTTTGTGCGGGATTATTTTGTGTTCTCTGTCGATTGTGGATGTTTTTTGTTCTCTGGATCGTTTGCCCTGTGTTCTGGGTTGAGTGTGTATGCGCCCTGTGTTTGGCGTGACCGTTTTGTCCGGAGAATTACATTTAAACAAATCTTTGAACCCTCTGCTCTCTGTGCCTGACTCCTACCTTCCACTCCTAGTAACCCGTGACAGGGGTATCGGTACCGAGTCAATGTGAGGGGGCACAGGTTAGTCGAGGTAATTTGTACATGTAGGTAGGGGTGAAGTGACTATGCATAGATAATAAACAGTAAGTAGCAGCTGTGTAAAAACAAATCGAGGGGGGGTCAATGTAATTAGTCCGAGTGGCCATTTGATTAATTGTTCAGCAATATTATGGCTTGGGGGTAGAAGCAGTAACGCTTGCCGTGCGGTAGCAGAGGGAACAGTCTATGACTTGGGTGACTGGAGTTTTTAACAATTTTTTGGTCTTTCCTCTGACACCGCCTAGTACAGGGGTGTCAAAGTCAAATGGACGGAGGGCCAAATAAAAAATTTAGCTACAAGCCGAGGGCCGGACTGTTCGAATGTTCATTGAAAAAATTTTAAATGACGCATATAGTCTAGTGAACCTAATTGAACCTACTGAAAACCTAACAAATATATTCCAATATGATCAGATAAATAAAGCAATATTTTCTTATGGCTCTGTCAGTAATCTTTAATTTTCAACAGACACAAAAGACAAATTTCCTTTATATAAAAATCCCCATAACATGAACATTAAATGAAAGAAACCGGTATTCAAGGCACCATCAGTAGCCTATATTTTCTATTTTAGCAAAAGTGGGCTAAATTTACTTCAAAGAAAAAAACAATAATAGCAATTTTCTATCATCCACTCAACTGAAATATTTTTAAAATATAATTGGATTGAAATACAATAAAATAAAGTGCAAAAATCTATTAATCAAAAACAACACTTTGTTTAAGGAGAAGTAACATGCAGTGAAAACAAATATTAAACTTTAACTTTTAAACTTGAACTGAGTAAAAACTCTAAATATGTGATTGCACAGTAATGTTCACTTGTTTGAGGTTGAGGGTGATACTTGGTGGTGTCCCATCTTTTCCACAAGTTCATCAATGTTCGGGGTAAGGCTCTGAGCTGAGGAAATCCTCAGAATTGAGTGGAGGTGTTCAGCAGTAAGTCGACTTCTGTGTGATGTTTTGTTCAGGTTCATCAAAGAAAACAGTTGTTCACACAGGTATGTGCTGCCAAACATAGACAACGTTTGAGCAGCCTGGATGCGCAGCTGGGGCATTGTGTCGGGGAGGAAACGGGCGAACTCCGCAGCACCCACTGCCGCATATTTTGCCCTCAGTGCATCATTGCATTGGAGGTCAATCAACTCCATTTGGAGGTTTGGTGGTGAGCTTTCCACGTCAACAGCAAATGGGTTACCGAGCAGTTCCAACCTGCTTTTTTGTGCTTCAAAGTCAGCAAATCGGCGTCGAAAGTCAGCGGCAAGCATACCTATTTTATCAGCCAACTGTGCGCTCGGGAACGCACTGGTAGAGAGCTTCTCTTTCATGGTCTGGCAGCTGGGAAAGTGGCTCAAATTTTCTTTCCGCATCTGCGTCTCCCACAGAGTCAGTTTGGTTTTAAATGCCTTCACTGTACTGTACATATCAGAGATGACATGATCCCGACCCTGCAGCTGCAAGTTCATTGCATTCAGATGACTCGTAATGTCACACAGAAAAGCCATTTCACACAGAAACATTTCGTCTCGGAGTTGTGTTGTGTCTTTCCCTTTGCTGTCCAAGAACAGACAAATCTCCTCACGAAGCTCGAAACATCTTTGAAGCACCTTTCCCTGGCTTAGCCATCGCACCTCTGTGTGATAAGGCAAATCACCATGCTCCGTTTCTAACTCCGTCAGAAATGCCTTGAACTGGCGGTGATTCAAACCTTTGGCTCTGATAAAGTTAACTGTGCGCGTGATGATGCTCATTACATGCTCCATTTTCAAGGCTTTACCGCACAACGCTTCCTGGTGTATGATACAATGATAAGCTGTCAGCTCACCTGTCGCGTTTTCCTCTTGCATCTTTTCCCGTATCTTCGCCACCAGTCCGCTCCTGTGTCCACACATCGCAGGTGCTCCGTCGGTTGTCAAACCCACGAGTTTTTCCCAAGGCAGCTCCATCTCATTTACACATCTTGACACCTCTTCATACAAATCATGCCCCGTAGTTGTGCCATGCATAGGACGTAAAGCCAAAAACTCCTCTGTCACGCTTAGGCTGGAGTCCACTCCGCGGATGAAAATTGACAACTGGGCAATGTCAGAAATGTCGGTGCTCTCATCCACAGCCAAGGAATATGCAATGAAATCTTTTCCCTTTTTCACAAGCTGCTCTTTTAGATTGATGGACAACTGGTCTACTCTCTCGGCAATGGTGTTTCTGCTCAGACTCACATTTAAAAAGAGTTGCCTTTTTTCTGGGCAAACTTCGTCACAAACTTTAATCATGCAGTTTTTGATGAAATCCCCCTCCGTAAATGGCCGGGCTGATTTAGCGATCTCTTCTGCCAAAATAAAACTGGCCTTGACAGCAGCCTGGCCTTGTGATTTGGCTTTTTTGAACAGAGCCTGTCGAGATTTGAGGCCTCGTTTTAATTCCTCTGCCTTTTGTAGCCTTTGTTCCATGTCCATATTCTTGTTTTTGTCCGCGTGTTTCGTTTCATAATGTCGTCTCAGATTATACTCTTTCAGTACCGCCACACTTTCTCCACACAGAAGACACACAGGTTTTCCAGCTACCTCCGTGAACATATACTCCGACTCCCACCTTGTTTGAAACCCCCGGTTCTCAGTGTCCACCTTCCGTTTTGCCATTTTTGATGGGTATCTGAAAGTTAATTTTACTGTGATGCTGACGACTGCTGTGCCAATAAATATTGAAATGAAGCAGCCTACTGCTCGGTGCGTCACCGTTGCATTGTGGGAAATGTAGTATTGGTGCGTGTAAAAGATCTGCGGGCTGCCTGCTTGCTGCGGTCTGCGGGCCGGTTCTAATAATAAATCAAGATCATCCCAGGGGCCGTAAAAAACCTTCTCGCGGGCCGGATGTGGCCCGCGGGCCTTGACTCTGACATATGTGCCCTAGTATATAAATCCTGGATGGCAGGAAGCTTGGCCCCAGTGATGTACTGGGCTGTACGCACCACCCTCTATAGCACCTTACGGTCAGATGCCGAGCAGTTGCCATACCAGGTGGTGATGCAACCGGTCAGGATGCTCTCGATGGTGCAGCTATAGAACTTTATGGATCTGAGGACCCATGCCTAATATTTTCAGTCTCCTGGGGGGGAAAAGGTGTTGTCGTGCCCTCTTCACGACTCTCTTGGTGTGTTTGGACCATGATAGTTTGTTGGTGATGTGGACACCAAGGAACTTGAAACTCTCGACACGCTCCACTACAGCCCCGTCGATGTTAATGGGGGCCTGTTCGGCCTGCCCTTTCCTGTAGTCCATGATCAGCTCCTGTGTCTTGCTCACATTGAGGGAGAGGTTGTTGTCCTGGCACCACACTGTGAGGTCTCTCACTTCCTCCATATAGGCTGTCTCATTGTTGTCGGTGATCAGGCCTACCACTGTTGTGTAGCCAGCAAACTTAATGATGGTGTTAGAGTCGTGTTTGTCCACGCAGCCGTGGGTGAACAGGGAGTACAGGAAGGGACTAAGCACGCACCCCTGTGGGGCCCCAGTTTTGAGGATCAGCATGGCAGACGTGTTGTTGCCTACCCTTACCACCTGGGGGGCGGCCCGGCTGGAAGTCCATGATCCAGTTGCAGAGGGAGGTGTTTAGTCCCAGGGTCCTTAGCTTAGTGATGAACTTTGTGGGCACTATGGTGTTGAACGCTGCACTGTAGTCAATGAACAGTATTCTCACATAGGTGTTCCTTTTGTCCAGATTGGAAAGGGCAGTGTGGAGTGCGATTGAGATTCCATCATCTGTTTATCTTTTGGGGCAGAATGTGAATTGGAGTTGGTTTAGTGTGTCCGGGATGATGCTGTTGATGGCTACCGAAGTGAGTGCTACAGGGCGGTAATCATTTAGGCAGGTTACCTTTGCTTCCTTGGGCACAGGGACTACGGCAGTCTGCTTGAAACGTAGGTATTATAGACTCGGTCAGGGAGAGGTTGAAAATGGCAGTGAAGACACTTGCCAGTTGGTCCGTGCATGTTTTGAGTACACGTCCTGGTAATCCGTCTGGCCCCGCGGCTTTGAATGTTGACCTGTTTGAAGGTCTTGCTCAAATTGGCTACCGAGAGCGTTATCACACAGTCGTCCGGAACAGCTGGTGCTCTCATGCATTCTTCAGTGTTGCTTGCCTCGAAGCGAGCATAAAAGGCATTTCGCTCATCTGGTAGGCTCGCGTCACTGGGCAGCTCGCGTCTGGGTTTGTAGTCCGTAATAGTTTTCAAGCCCTGCCACATCCGACGAGCATCAGAGTCGGTGTAGTAGGATTCAGTCTTAATCCTGTATTGACGCTTTGCCTGTTTGATGGTTTGTCTGAGGGATTAGTGTCCCGCTCCTTGAAAGCCACAGCTCTAGTTCGATGCGGATGTTGCCTGTAATCCATGGCTTCTGCTTGGGATATGTAGGTACGGTCACTGTGGGGACAACTTTGTCGATTTACTTATTGATGAAGCCGATGACTGAGGTAGTATACTCCTCAATGCCATTGGATGAATCCCGGAACATATTCGAGTCTGTGGTAGCAAAACAGTCCTATGGCGTAGCATCCACGTCGCCTGATCACGTCCATATTGAACGAGTCACTGGTACTTCCTGCTTTAGTTTTTGCTTGTAAGCAGGAATCGGGAGGATATAACTATGGTCAGATTTTCCACATGGAGGGCGAGGGAGAGCTTTGCATGCGTCTCTGTGTGTGGAGTAAAGGTGGCCTTATACAGCTCGTTGAGTGCGGTCTTAGTGCCAGCATCGTTCTGTGATGGTAACTAGACGGCTACGAATAATATATATATGAGAACTCTCTCGGTAGATAGCGTGGTCTACAGCTTATCATAAGGTACTCTACCTCAGGCGAGCAATACCTCGAGACTTCACATTGCGCACCAGCTGTTATTGACAAATAGACACACACCCCACCTCTCGTCTTACCAGACATAGCTTCTCTGTACTGCTGATGCATGGAAAATCCCCCCAGCTCTATATTATCAGTGTCGTCGTTCAGCCACGACTCTATGAAACGATAAGATATTGCAGTTTGTAATGTTCCTTTGGTAGGATAATCTTGATCGCAGATCATCCATTTTGTTTTCCAATGATTGCACGCTGGCCAATAGAACGGATGGCAGTGGAGGTTTACTCACTCGCCTACAAATTCTCAGAAGGCAGCCCGACCTTTTTCTCCGTCTTTTCTTCACGCAAATGATGGGGATTTGTGCCAGTTCCAGAAAAAGCAGTATATCCTTCGCATCGGACTCGTTAAAGGAAAAATCTTTGTCCAGTTCGAGGTGAGAAATCGCTGTTCTGATGTCCAGAAGTTATTTTTGGTCATAAGAGAATGTAGCAGCAACATTATGTACAAAATAAGTAAGAAAATAAGTTACAAACAACGCAAAAAAAATGAACAAAATATCACAGTTGGTTAGGAGCACGTAAAACGGCAGTCATCCCCTCCGGTTCAATTATCCCTCAGCCAATCTGTGTGTTATCATGTCCTGTATGTGACCGACTCATTGAAGCCCTTTGTCATGACCAAGCACATTGGGGTGTGGAAGAAGGCCCTGTTGGTGATTCTGAAAAGTAAACATATTCAACACACCCGTGGCCCTTGGGTCAAACACCTGCTCCAGGTCCTTGGCCATCTCCACAGAGACAGTGTCCATGCTTCTCTGCTCGTACTGTCAATCCATTTATAAAGCTGTTTCCCCATTTTGACCAGTCAACTTCAGGGACCAATCTGGTGCCAGGTTGGCAGTTATTTCAAGGCAACCTATTTAGAACTGATGAGACCTAACTGAGACTTGATTAAATAATATTTTGCTGACTCACATGGAAAATATTTAGCTAATACTTGCTAAAAATTTTGTATTTATTGTCAAAATGTATTTTGACTATTCTATATTTCAAAGGCAAACCAAAAATCTGGAGAGACCCAGAACGTTCCAGACAGTACCTTTTGTATGGAGGAGGTTCATTTCAATCGCATATTTCTAGGGGAGAATGTAAAGCTTTATGTTCAAAAAGGTGTTTATGTTCAAAAATATATTTTGTCTCAGTCACTGATTGCTAACCATGCTATTTGCTGTCAGTCTTGAGGTGTTTTGATGTTTGTTGTTTGGGTCTTAGAAAGTGTCCTAGGCTGCATCTCAAGAGGCTTTAGATTTCCTCTACCTGAAATTGTCTGGAAAGAGAGTGAAGGAAACATTTTGTTTTCCTACTGGAAAATCTTTCTCACCTGCTGAGGTTCATTATTTTCAGGGCAGATGAACGTAATTAGACAAAGAAACTCCTTAATTCTTTAGGATAGGGTGCAGAGTTTTCACTTATGGAAAAATAGCGTGCCCAATTTCAACTTTGTTCTACTCATCCCCAGAATATAAGATATGCATATTATTAGTAGATTTGGATAGAAAACACTCTGAAGTTTCTAAAACTGTTTGAATCATATCTGTAAGTATAACAGAACTTAAATAGCAGTCAAAACCCTGAGAACTAACTTTTTTTTTTTAAGTCACTGTCTGTTCAATGAGTTATTATGGGCAGGCCAGAATTCTAATCACTATACTCGCAGTTCCTACTGCTTCCACTGGATGTCGCCAGTGTATGGAAAAAGATTAAGGTTATTCATTTGAACAATGAGAAAGAAAAACACCAAGAAGTAGAGTGACGTCTGGTGTTTTTGTTTGATTGTTGCGCAAGACTTGAAAAGTACCGTGAGTTTGTTTATCTCCTATATTGAAAACAGATTGACCCGTCTTCAATTTAATAGATTATTAACGTTTACAAATACCTTAAGTTGTATTACAAAAGTACTTTGAAATGTTTTGGCAAAGTTTAGAGGTAATCTTTTAGATATTTTGTCGTGACTTTGCGCAAATTGAACGCTGTTTTTTTCTGGTACAACGGCGCCAAATAAATGGACAATTTGGATATATATGGACGGAATTAATCGAACAAAAGGATCATTTGTGATGTTTATGGGACATATTGGAGTGCTAACAAAAGAATCTCGTCAAAGGTAATGCATGTTTTATATTTTATATCTGCGTTTTGAGTAGCGCCGGCAGGGTTGAAATAGGCTACACTCTCTTGTTGACATTTTGCTATCATCAGATAATAGCATCTTATGCTTTCACCGAAAAGCCTTTTTGAAATCTGACATGTTGGCTGGATTCACAACGAGTGTAACTTTAATTTGGTATCTTATATGTGTGATTTAATAAAGTTTGATTTTATATAATTTTTTGGAATCTGGCGCTCTACATTTTCCCAGGCTGTTGGGACGCAAGCGTCCCGCTATCCCAGAGAGGTTTTAATTGAGATGCATTGTACATTTTCTTTTACATCACTTTCAAGATGTGGATCAGACACCTGCCATCTTTTGTCATTACCCATTCTTGATGAATCTGCACAGCAAGATAAACATTTTTAACATGAACGCCGCACTCACAAACGTAATAACTTGCTTCTCAATATATATTATCATAATATACAGCAGATAGTATAAATCAGGGTGGCTAAACCCCCTTCTAGAAACCAACTGACTGTGTATGCAGGCTTCTGCTCTTGCCCTGCTCTAACACACCCGGTTCTACTAATCAGCTGCTCAGCAGGACCTTGATTAGTTGAACCAAGTGTGTTAGAACAGGGCCGGAGCAAAAGCCTGCATTCCAAGTAGCTCCAGAATGTTGACCACCACTACTGAAGAAACCAACCATATTTCTTCACCTTTTTGATGGGAGAAACTGGTTGAAATGAATACCTGTCTTGTACTAGAAGAGCACTAACTGAAGACGTAATATTGTACTGTATGCATTGCAGAATCCCCCTGCTCCGTTCTTTGAGCTGAGGCTGAGGAGAGCATCACTCATCGAACACACTTTCCAACAACTGAGTGTAGCATGTCACAGTACCTTCAATAGGTCCCTTGTGGCAAGGCCATATTATTTCAATTAGGAATGATAGCTTTCCAATGATGAGGCAATGTTTTGAACAGAGAAGGGCTATGCCGAAATGTAGTGCTTACCCTCTCAGGTGTATCTCGACGAGGACGCGAGGCTGACAGACGTCTACAAAAGGGACTTCTTCCTCCATGTGTTTGATAGGCTGTTGGTACCCGAGTCTGGGATGTTCATGTACAACGACACCAAGACGCTGGCCTGGTTCCCTGCAAAGGTGACGGCACGTTTAGGGAAATCACACATGGATTATGAGGTTTTCCACGCCTCACCACATTATTTTATCAATAATCATTGTACTTTCAAATAGCTTCAAATGTGCTGGTAGTGAAACACTGTAATGTTATGTTCCTAGAGAGGAACTACTACAGTATTACTACTGTATTACTAGCCTACTACTGTATTCTAGAACCCACAGTACGTTCCCTTTACTGCATATCAAGCAGGCTATCAGGTTATCAACAGCATGTCCTATACTTTCACTCATGGCGTTTTTCTTGTCTCTTGTCCAACTCATCCTCACTAACAGTCTAGAGTAGAGGAGACATGTGATTTCCTGTTTGGGGTTCTGTGTGGGATGGCCCTGTACAACAACCACATGGTGCACTTCCCCTTCCCCATGGCATTCTTCAAGAAGCTGGTGAACATCAAGCCCTCTTTAGAGGACCTGAGAGAGTTTAGCCCCATTGAAGCAGGGTAAGTTTATACCATAACATGGCACTTGCTCTGTGTGGATACACAATGATGACTTATTTGGATAAATCGTTTTTTATTGATTAATGCATCATGATTTATTGATTGCCGATTTATAATTGTCACATATTATTTTCAATGCTTTTGAAGGAATTTTCAGTACATCTTGGATTATCCTGATGATGATGTCGAAAACATGGACATGACTTTCTCAGTATGTATTGCATTTAGACAGTTTGATCAATGAACAAATAATATGTAACATAATACAGATGTAGGATCTTAATTTGATCACTCTTTTGTTGTTGACAATTTTCCCGCACAGCAAGAAATGCAAACTTGTAGTGTATTCAAGGTTTTAAAGGTTTGGGGTGGCAGGTAGCCTAGTGGTTAGAGCGTTGGGCCAGTAACCGAAAGGTTGCTGGATTGAATCCCCGAGCTGACAAGGTAAAAATCTGTTGTTCTGCCCCTGAGCAAGGCAGTTAACCACTGTAAGCCGTCATTGTAAATAAGAATTTGTTCATAACTGACTTGCCTAGTTAAATAAAGGTAAAAAACATTTTTTTAATGTAATTAAAAGGCTTCTAAAGTTAGTGATTTCCACTTTAAAATGACAGACTTGATTTGCCCGTATGGAAAAAATGTATCAACCCATACAAAAAATGTCCATTAATATAAAACACATAATAATTCACATTTCCTGTTGCTGCAGGATTATTTTCCTGCTGTATCAAATTGGCTCAAATTAAGATCCTACATCTGTAGTTAATTGAAGTGAAGTGGTATGAATTACTGAACATAAGATAAATTATATTATTTCAGTGTGTCTCTCCCAGATCACTCCCATCTATTTGTCTATACCCTCAGTCTTCAGTGTTGTCATTGTTCATTTACCTCACTATTTTCATTACTCACTATTATAGGTGATGTGGGGTGACATAGCGGTGGACCTCGTCACAAGTGCTAACAAGCAAGATTATAGCAATATTTACTACTGACAAAATACAAGGTTTACAGTATGACACATTTTTCCATTGCTACAGCTACCAGGGTTGGGGTCAATTCCATTTTGGCAAAATCATCTCAGCCTGAAATGTAATAGTATGAATGGAAAACCCATCTTTGAAAGTAAATGGGGCTTCTCATTCCTTGAATTGACACCAACCTATACTAGCTACAACTCAATGGATAGCTGACTCTGTCTGTCATTCTTTTGACAGGAAGGAATTTGTTGACACCTATGTGAACTACATCTTCAACCAGTCAGTAGAGAAGGTGTTTGAAGAGTTCAGGAAAGGCTTCTTCGAGGTGTGTGACATGGACGTGGTGGAGTTCTACCAGCCAGAGGAACTGATGGGAGTGATGGTGGGGAAGGAGAACGTTGACTGGGAAATGCTGAAACAGGTCAGAAACAGAAACATACTACACGACTGAAGCTCAGTCCCAACTCTACCCCTAGCCAATTGTCTACATCTGAGAGCATTAGACAAGTAAAAACATTAAGATATGGTAAAAATGTCACCTAGCCTATCAGAGGGCAAGATGGAGCCTAAAAAAACCCAAGTGTCCTAGGGGTTGAATTGGGATTCATGGTGAACATGTTCTGTGTAACACGTTCTGCAACCTGGCTAAAATGTTGTTTTGATACATTGATTTGACAAATGGTTTGAATCGTGTCAAGTGTCTATTGCTTCCCCATATTAGTTGGTGGCATCCCAACGTCATCACATTCTGGGAGGTGTTTGAGGATCAAAAGAAAGCTTTCCTGTGTAAGTATGGAATATCTTCATTATAACAGATGAACACAAAGTAGGCTACTGAGAATTAAGTTATATTCTGTCATTCACTGCCCTCCCCCCTTTTACCACCTGTGATCGTGTGCCCATCCTGGGTATGAACCAGACCAGGATGAGGGTCCAACCCCTTCTCAACTCCTCTCTAAAGCATTTCCCAGAGGCACTGATCTGTTACTCTCTGTTGCAGCTTCCCATATACCCCTTCAAAGAGACACTACAGAGCAGGCTTATAGAGGCTGTTGGCCACAACAGAGGCTTCTGGAATGAATAATGGGTGTATAGCGTTGCTGCTGTATTTACACTCCTCTCCTGTGTTCATCTTTTCATTGTTCCATAGTTGGGGTTAAGATTTGGAATGTTATATTTTGGTTGTATTTCAAATCCTAACTTCACATCTGTGCGGTACTATGTCATTTGTGTGTAATCATATTGCATTCACATTTTATTAAAACATTTATAAATCAAAAAGTACAGCTTGGTTCGTGCCTGCACATTAAAAAAAAATGATAACAACCAAGAAATCCCAAAGTATTTGAAATAATCAAATTGTGCAAAAGAAGCAGATGAGGTTACCAGTTGAACACATTAACTATTCATTTACAAGACACCCAAAATGTGAACATCGGAAAATGCTTTTAAAAGCCGTATTGTCGGCTGCATAGAGCAAAAGGAAAACAGCAGTACTATGGACCTCCAGGTTCATGATTTGAGCACCACTGACCTCAACTTATATTTAGGATACTACTCGAGTTCATAGCCCTTCTAAATGACTCATTTTCCTTAGTGAACTTGATTCAATTTCCAAACATACATACTGTTCAAATGACACATACTTAATTCACCTTTGAATACAGATGCTCGTGTAAACAAAATCATGTAGGGGTTTATAAGACACTGAATTGTCAAATAGAGGTAAAAGGTACAGCCAACCGTGATTCATGTACAAACATAACTTTTTGATTTTAAAAAAGGTCAGTGCAAATAGATCGCATATAGTAAATGTATTTGTAAGTCGCTCTGGATAAGAGCGTCTGCTAAATGACTTAAATGTATTTGTAAGTCGCTCTGGATAAGAGCGTCTGCTAAATGACTTAAATGTAATGTAAATGTAGTAAGTGCATTTTATCAGTGCTCATAAGAGATCCTCTTTATGGAACAGCGCCCTCTGGTGTTTGTGGTCAGACTTAACCGTGTCGTCCAGGGCTAGGGTGTTGGCGAACTCCACAGTACAGGGCCTGGGGTTGCATGGGTCCCTTCCAGCTCCAGGACGGTCACGTTGTTGGGCGCGGCCGTGCTCAGGATGCTAGCGGGCACGTACAAGGTGATTTGTGGGCCGCGAGCGGGCCAGTAGCAGCCCAGGTTGAAACCGTTGATCCACACCTGGCCCCAGTGATAAAAACAAACAGGATTCAGGATGTGTTCAGGATTCAGTAATGTCAGGGACCATGAACAAGTATGTTGCACCAGGGTATATGAAAATAACGTGGTTCAGTAAACCACGCTTATGTGATGAGTAACCTTGCCTGAGATCTGAAGAGGTGTGTCTAAGGCTAATGGCTAGGCTTTACCTCAGAAGCCTGACGCACAGATGACACAGGTCAGTGATATTAGCTATAAGGTCATTTGCAGTTGACTAGTCAGTCACATTATCTATAAGGTCATTTGTAGTTGTGGTGCCTGCTCAGGAACAACACACAGTACAGCCATTCAACAACCAATTAAAATCTTCTTAAAGGTAAAACCCCACTTTTCTCCAGTTAAGAAACTGGATGTAGGTATCCTGGGGCAGGTCTGGGATGACGAAGGTGCCCCCATAGAAGGAGGGGACGGAAAGGGGAGAGGGCCTCCCTCGAGCCCATCTCCCAGAGAAGACCCTGGCTAACAGCCCTGTCGATGGTGAAGACGAACCAGCCGGTGTGGATGTTGGCCCCCAATGTCAGGTTACACACCAGGCCCTGGGTGGGTGGGTGGGTGGATTAGATAGATAGAGAGACAGAGAGGAGAGAGAAAGAGAAGGGAGTCAAAACATGATAGTTGTGTATGTGCGCATAGGACACGTAGGGTTGGTTTCCCAGACTCAAATTAATAAATATGGTGGGCTGAAAAGCAGGTTCAATTAAAATTCGACAAAGTGCGTCTTAGTCCAAAACTTTGCTTAATCTATTTCCAGTGGGACCGAATAAGGTTCTGTCAAATTGAGTAGCTAATGGAAGGGTGCTGTATTATTGGTGGTTAAATGTTTACCATGGAGAGCCAGCTTGAAATAACATCTTGCCTTAAAGTCGTTGATATCTTTCCCATAGTTGACTCAGCCCATATTCTCCACCAGTATGTCCACCGGACTCCCAGACTTCCCAGTCACATTGATGGTCAGGGCCTAATCCCTCTCTAAGATTCCAGCAGCAACCTGGTGACAGACCATATTGAATTGCAACATACATATTCCTTTTTTGAAGAACCTGAAGGTCAGGAAGTTAAAGCTTGGTCTCAAATGGGTTTTGCAAATGGACAATGACCCCAAGCATACTTCCAAAGTTGTGGCAAAATGGCTTAAGGACAACAAAGTCAAGGTATTGGAGTGGCCATCACAAAGCCCTGACCTCAATCCCATAGAAAATGTGTGGGCAGAACTGAAAAAGCATGTGTGAGCAAGGAGGCCTACAAATCCGACTCAGTTACATCAGCTCTGTCAGAATGAATGGGCCAAAATTCACCCAACTTATTGTGGGAAGCTTGTGCAAGGCTACCTGAAACGTTTGACCCAAGTTAAACAATTTAAAAAAGGCAACGCTACCAAATACCCTCAAATAGTATGTTAACTTCTGACCCACTGGGAATGTGATGAAATAAATAAATGCAGAAATAAATCATTCTCCATATATTATTCTGACATTTCACATTCTTAAAATAAAAAGTGGTGATCCTAACTGACCTAAAACAGGGAATTGTTACTATGATTAAATGTCAGGAATTGTGAAACTGAATTGAAATATATTTGGCTAAGGTGTATGTAAACTTCCGACTTCAACTGTAGCTGCAGAGAGAAGTTTAAAACTAGTTGTCGATAGTTGAAAAATCCTCTGTACCTTTTTGATGTGAAATGTTTCATGTGTGACTCACAGATTAACGCTGGCACCGATGGCTAGGATCTCGTTGAGGGACTTGGCCACGACGGTGGTGGACACTGTAGAGTGATGCTCTCCCCAGTGGTCCAGCCAGCCAGTGTATAACTCAAAAGTTCACCTGCAACACAAGATACAGTCAGCACTATCTGGCCATGCTAGAGAGGAAAGAAATTATCACCCTTGACCATTTCTATGTATATTTTAACTTGCATCAGTTCCCCCTTGACACTGATCTAAGGTCAGTTTTGCAATTTCCCTTTATCAGTATGGTAGTGATTTTGGAAATATAATTTGATTCTAGAGTTGTGCCTCAGAAGCCTACCTGGGCCAAAGTCCACAGTGGCGTAGAGGCCCTGCAGAGAGCCACACTTGAGGTACCCGACCCTGGCCCCGTCTGTGGTGAACAGCACAACGCCGTTCCCCAGGTGGGAGCGGAACAGACTGGTCAGGTGACTTGGGTAGTTGTAGTCACAGGCAAAGTAGCTGCCGTACTCACTCTCCACCTGAGAGAGAGAAGGGGAGGAGGGAGAGGAGAGAGGGGGAGAGAGATGGTCTCTTGTTAAGGTGATGAGGCAATGTTTGACAAACAGTATTCTATTGAATTGTAGAGTTAAGGCACAATATGAAGTTATCCAAACTTTTGCTATTGATTCTCCAAATAATTTTTTATTAATCATTGAATATCAACATGGCTCACCTGAACAGTAATGGCGGGTCCACTGTTCTGAGAAAGGAACGCTTTAACATTGGCAGTAGTTTGCCCATCCACTTGTCAGCGGCCGCAATGTAATCTGAAACAAACGGATTTAGGTGTCATAAAAACACAATTCTTATATTGTAATACTCCATTGCATTCTCATCTAACGGTCAATACACACCTAGGTCTGAGGAACGCAGGACCATGTCTTTCTTGTGGAGCAGCCAGGCAGGCAAGCACCCCTAAAGATCAAGTCATGAAATTGGAAAATTATCACAGTCTGTCAAGAAATACACAGCTGGTGTAGAAGTGTCGTTACTACATTGTGACTTATCGTCTTCCGAAAACAACTAGGAATACAGGCACAATTTGCCAACATTATTACACATATCATCAACAGGTATATTTATCATAAAACAATTGTTTACAGTCATTCTCTCACCATATCCCACTCTCCACAGATGTAGGGCCCAAGCCTCAGTACAACCAGCAGACCAATGTCTTGGGCCAATTGCAGGAAGTGTTCTAGATCCCTGTCCCCACTGAAGTTGTACCGATCCGGGGAGGGCTCATGGAAATTCCCGGGGACGTACCTGGAATGTCAAATGTCATTTTTCAACCAAAATGGACAATGACGTAGTATTTAAGTCCATACCACCAGATGGTAAATCATAGCTCTGTCTGAGGTTTAAGGCCCGATGAAGGAATTCTGTCTGGTTATCAACATTTGGAGGTGATTTGATTAAAAGGCTCTTTCTTTGAATTACTTTGAACAATGTTAATTCTATGTCCAAATTGGCCACTGAAATGACTAACTGAAAACTAGAAGGACCATTGAAGACACTAATGTAACTGGTTGGCATTCAGTGTATTTATGACATAGTGGCCAGTCTACATTTGCCTGGCTACCCAGACTCCTTGCTAAACGCTACGCCAAGCCTACGGACTTAAGTTTCTTCTACACAATGAGTCTGGATCGGAGTATACCTCCCGCCGCTTCACCGAATGCAAACACATTCTGGGCCGTCTCATTGGTCCAGAAACCGATGGGTTGTGCCAGTGCCAGAACACACATGGGTAAAAGAGTCGGTTTGAAAAATCCTCATTGGCTTTGATACGCTGATTGGTTAGAGACGATCCAATCGCTGATCCCATTGTTTTTTACAACGCCACAAACGGCTTCAATGATGGCAGTCTCAGACTAAAGTATGTAGCAAACGACAGAGCGGCGGAATAACTTAGTGTGAGTCGTCAGGCTATGTCTACATTCACCTGAATGGCGTTCATTCCGGCCATATACATCTTGACTAGCCTGTCTTTCCATTAGGCCCTGGGGATCCTGTTGTAGTGGATGCTACCGGAGATGTAGCGGAACTCTTCCCCATCCTTACGGAAGTAGTCATTATTGTATTCCACACTGAAGGTCTGCGGCACTCCAAGCTGACAGAGATTTCAACAAAGTAAGAATCACATATAGTAGTTTTTAAATCTGGGGGAGCCATGGAGTCAGTGTGCTGTTTTTATTATGGCTACATCAAACTGACTTTAGAGAGAGAGTTGTCTGAGGGACCGCATCTTGAGAGCAATTTATATAATTTCATTGCAGTCATGTAACTGTTCTGTTACAGGTTCAGCTTTTTAAATGGTGAAGAGATGATTTATCAGGTGATGGCACAAGGTTGGCAACAACAACGTGACTGCCAATCGTTGAGCTCTAGTCAAGTGCTGTTGTTGGGTGTATAAAATGAAAAGGCCTACATCTCGATGAAAATTAATAGGGAGAGGAAAAGAGGATATTCCAATGCACATTTACATTATGAATTTATATGGCTTGCAGTATATCAACCAGACAGATTGGGTAACCCACAGTTCATAGGGGCTATAAACGTTCTCACCACCATATATATTGTAGTGAGAGGAAGGGGATGTCCAGTCCGGGGTAGTGGGAGAGAATGAAACTGGGCCGACATTCTGCCTTGTTTTCTGTTGCCAAAACTAGATCGTTTACGAACACAGTGCACTATATTTTATTTACTTGACGCTTTGCCAAAGTTGAAAAGGCCTACTTCTCGATTAAAATTAATACAGATACAGAGTGGGAAAAAGGTAATTCTAATGTACATTTAGGTTATTCATTTCTATAGCTTGCAGTAGATCAACTGTGATAGGTAATGTCAACTAAGCAGTTTGAAATGTTGCTAGCTAGCTACTATACTTTGAAAGCAATCAATCCAGATATGCTAAAGCAGTGCACTAGCGGGTAAATGGTTCCAAGGAACATGCGATTAGTTCAAGTTATAGGCTAATTTAAACATCATTCAAGTTAAGTGGTCCCTGGATGGGAGACCAGATGCTGCTGGAAGTGGTGTTGGAGGGCCAGTAGGAGGCACTCTTTCCTCTGGTCTAAAAAAAATAAAAAAATATCCCAATGCCCCAGGGCAGTGATTGGGGACACTGCCCTGTGTAGGGTGCCGTCTTTCGGATGGGACGTTAAACGGGTGTCCTGACTCTCTGAGGTCATTAAAGATCCCATGGCACTTATCGTAAGAGTAGGGGTGTTAACCCCGGTGTCCTGGCTAAATTCCCAATCTGGCCCTCAAACCATCATGGTCACCTAATAATCCCCAGTTTACAATTGGCTCATTCACCCCCCTCCTCTCCCCTGTAACTATTCCCCAGGTCGTTGCTGCAAATGAGAACGTGTTCTCAGTCAATTTACCTGGTAAAATAACGGTAAAAAAAAAAAAGAAAAAAAAAAGTGCATTCCAAAAGCAGGCTTGAATTCTGACTAGGTAACGTTAGCTTGCTGTATGTGTCTTTTTTCTCTCCAACTAATTCAGTCTAGGCTACTACGAAATGAACTGTGAGAGTACTTGCTGTACTTGTAAACATGGAACACAATAGCACAACTCCAACCCGGCATGAGCAAGCCATGTTTGAATGTCGTGACGCACTGAATGAATGACTGAACGTCAACAAATGAGATGCGGAAGTTGACGAAGTCATGTGACGATGTGTTATGGCAGTACCAACGCCTTACCAGTAGGCGGCAGTCTCATGGAATGCCCAAGGCACACACTGTATGCTCGTACTTCCTGTCATCTCTTCTCCCTCGGTGGTAATAAGTATCATATACACACACGTGGGCTTCCGAACTCTGCTCATATTGTCGTCTATAAAGATCTGTAAATAACAACATATGTATTGATTAGTTGCGGTCACGCCATCATATCATTTTGACAACATGTCGACAAGTGAGAAAACAACACCAAACGAAGGACTGGATGCCGAAGAGGACGAGTTGCCTCCTCCCGTTGTGACTCGGACTCGTAGCGGGCGCAGAGTACGGACCCCAGCTGTGTATCTTGACTCTGAAGTGCCGAAGACTCCAACACGCCGAACAAGGAAATCTGTCATTCAAGAGTTACCGAATGAGAATGCAGAGAACCAGACGGAACCCAAACCAGCGGTTGTAGTTGTGGAACCCGTTGCCGATGAGGCTCGTGCGAAAAAAACTCCAAGCAGGGCGTCCAAATCAAATGCATTGGCAACAGCTGAGGCAAAACCAGTCAAATCAGACACACCTGTAGAGAAATCATTAGGTACATTTATTCCAGCTGTGTCACATTGCACCGAGAAGGAAAACAAGGTTGGTCCCGTACCAATGGAGACTGTTCCGGACCGCCCAAATAAAACAGCCAAAAAGAGGACTCATTCAGAGTCTAATGAGAAACTTGGCCTGATACCGTTAGGGAAACCGAAATCCGGACGGGTATGGAAAGACCGCAACAAGCAAAGGTCAGTAGTGGCAAGCTGTAATAGCCTACAATGTATTAACTGCATGCATATGCAAACTATTACTAGTCAGCCCAGCCAATGCAAACACTGTGCCTATGGTGGCCATAAATTGTTTGAAATGTACCTTTTTATATGTACCTTGATTTTCAGGTTCTCTACTCTTGTAAGAGACAAGCCACTGTGCTCCTCCTGGGAGAAGAAGATGGCGGCCAAGCGAGAGAAGGAGCTGGTGAAGAAATATTCCCTGCAACTGAAGGAGGACAAAGCCAGGGAGAAAGAGGTCTGTCACCTGTTCATATGAGTGTAGTGATTAAACTCTGTTGGAAACTCTGCAATCTCTGACTTAAGTGCGTTCAAGACAACTGGGAACTCGAGGGGGGGGGGGGGGAGCTGTTTTGAACTCCGGCCTCTTTCTAGAGCGCTGACTCCGACCTGAAGCTCACTGACAGTGACTTAATCTCGTATTTTTGAGTTCCCAGTTCTTTAACACACCATTGTTATATGGACCACAGAGGTTGGCAGTGCAACTGATTATTTAAGCATCCCCTCATGATGTAATTGTTTGGGTGTCTTTCGTCCCGTACAGGAAAAGAGGAAGCGGCATGAGGAGAACTTGAGAAGGCGAGCTGAGAATGAGAGGAAGGCCGAAGTTGTGCAAGTAGTAAGTCAACACACACAGCCCCACGTGATTCCAAATGACGGCGTCTTTGTTTCTCACTGTAACCTACGTGAGCCAGGCAGATCTGTTGTTGACTTCAGGGGCTATATGTGTTAATTGTCACATTCTTTGATCAGGTTCCCCCATGTACATGTTATCATCGTTTATGATCTAAAAGGCAGTAATGATCCTAAATCAGTCCTCTGACGCTTGATACATATGGCCCCAGGCTAAGAGCTACAACTTATTTTTTGTGACGTCTCCATCCCAGATCCGGAACACAACGAAGATCAAGAGGATGAAGAAGAAACAGCTGAGGAAGATTGAGAAGAGGGACACACTCGCCATGCTGCAGAAATCACGGCCCAGGAACCCAAAAGCTGCACAGAAAGGGGACAAGTAGAGGGAGTGCTCAAGTTGACGTTCAGAAGCACCCCCCTAGGTACTTCATGTAGATATGAGAGAACTGGTCAGAAAAGGGGCTTGCTCTGTCTGCTACACGCAACGACCCAGTGTTGTAGTTCCTCTGGGATAAAAAGGCGCAATTTACCATATTGCTTAAAATCTATCTAATACTTTTGGATGTGCTTAGGGCCGACATGGCTATGCTTACTGTGTGAGGCTGCTGGGACTGGAGAGCATGAGCAGCGAACCCTTTCAAAACAATTAACCATCTGTGGAGCATTGCAGATGCAAAAAGTGCCTTCTGCCTCTTGTGGAAATATTCTTATCTTTACTTGGAACTCTTCTCAACTTGTAATGCAATGTTCCATTAAACAAACCAAATTGTTCTACACTTATACCACATCCCAACCTTTTGTCGTGGGCCATTAGATTATGCTTTTTGCCCACTTCAGTGTGTTGCATTAGAGGAATAAAGTTCTAAAGCAAGTGTGCACTTCTCCAGTCAGGCTTTATTACAATCATCCTCTGATGCTGTTACACTCGGAGCACCACAGTGCACTGACCAAGAACCATAAGAGAGAATGAATGGTCATAAAGATAGGAAAGTATGAAGAGAAACAAGATGAAATTATTGGAAAAAAAAGACAAACAATATGGCAGTATAATAACTAATTGCCCTCTTAAGATGGGTCCAGTATAAACTTTGGTACAACGCATGAATGGTTTTGATACTGATTTTTGTCAAACAACAGTTTGCATTTGCACATTTTTATTTTTTACAACCATTGTGGTCTTCACAGCAGTGTAACTTGTGCAAACAAATTGTTGAATCACAACTGTTCAGTCATATGTTGTACAGGGCCAGGGATTAGGACAACACAGAAGTGATCAAATAAATTGACTTAACGGATAACCCAGTTTAGGGAGAAAAATGGGAGTTCTCTGACCTTAAACACAATTACTATCAATATTATTAATAGCACTAATTACTTCATTTGATATACACACATATTAGCAATCTTTCATTTTTCCTCACTCAAACATTAAGTACACTTGAAAATAAGATTTATTTTTGGAACTCAAGCTCACATTCTGTACTAGCGCTGCACACACTTTAGTTCATGTAGATTAGTTCATGTAGACACCCTGAATCCCTATTAATTTATAGTGCAATACTTTTGAACACTGCCTATAGGGGGTCAAAAGAAGTGCACTATATAGGGAATAGGGTGCTATTTTGGACATACCCACCATTCCAATGTTACGATCAAGTCTGCTTCACACACACTAACCCTAATAAAAAAAAATATACGCTACACTAGATTGTTTTGCTGTTGGAAGAGGTGGAAGTTGTCTTTGGGATGTAGGGTGTAGTAGGAACTGTTTAAATAGTACTTAATGGCGATACATCCTTCATTTAGACGATTACGCTGCTTTGAGATGGAAAAACAGGCTCCAAGCCCAAACTATCCTTGTGCCAAGCAGCAGAGGAGCTAATGTGATGTCACCAAGTTCTGGAGGACACACACCTCTTAACAGCATTTGTGAAGCTTTGACAATCTGGCAGCCTCAAAGCAGACATAAGCACCAACCCATTGCTATTATAACCCCCCCTCTTCACATACTCACACAAACTGTTCATGTCTGTATGTATTTAGTCCATATCCTTTGGAAGAGGAGCAAGGTAGAGTTAGTGTTAAATCGCTAGAATCTATCAACCAGACCACCTATCTGCCCCCAGTCTTTTCCACAGACTAACATAGCAAGAGATGAAGTGTAAGAACGATGAGAAAGAGAGCGGCAAAGGAAGAGACGGAGAGAACGACAAAGGCCTAGCCAGTGGCAGTGGCTCTAAAGGGAGATATCTAATCATTCTAGTGAAGCGTCGGGGGTGACGTTTTCCCTAGCTACAGATCTAGGATCAACTTCGGCTCCCCCAATGGTGGGAAATGCAAAACGGACCCCAGATCAGCATCTAGGAGAAACGGACCCTACACAGAAGATGAAGGCAGAAAAAAGCAGGTCTGTCCCCCTATCCGGTTGCACTGTCCTGCAGGGTCTCACTGCCCCTGTGCACACCATCCCCACAGAGAGTGATAGGGGAGCGGTAGGGGGCATTACAACCCAAAATCTATCCTGAAAGAGGGAGGGTTGGGGTTTAAACAGGGTCGATACCCAGGCTGCCCCTTCTTCAATTGGGGAAAAAGGGTGGCTTGTGGCCTTCCATATTCCAAATGCCTGGGTTAGTACAATTTGCTGATGGGGGGGGGGGTCAATATATATCGGGGCACATGTCCCAGCTGCCGTGGTCCTTCGCTTCCCAGTAGCCCCCCTTGTAGACGTGCATGGACTCTCCCGTGACGGTGTCCTCGGTCCGCTCGAACCACATCGCCTCATAGTTGTCCTGGTGGACACCTGACGGAAATAAGAGAAACAGAAAGGCATTTAATCCATTGAAAGAACCATTGATATTGAGGACCTGCCATGGAAGCTTTGGGAAAGGGACTTCTGCATCAAGACCATATAAAAGAAGGATGAGGTCAGGGGTTTTTCAGTCACTGCTTGAGCAATGATTGACAGTATTGGCTCATCCCTCTTTGGTATGATCCTGGAGAAGCAGAACATTAGGATGACAAGGACAACATTGCAGCAGTATGGTGGTGTCTAGCTACAATAGTTACCAGAGTTATCATTTCTAGTGCTACAAGATTTGACACATGACCACCGTAAGACTTTAGGAACTAGTATTTCTCAACCAAGTTATACTGCAACTACTAGAGCGTCTAAGAGGAAGGAGACAAACTACAGACAAATAACAACAGAGAAAGAGACAGAAGGAGAGTGAGCACGAACAGCACTGGTGTTACTTGCTTTTGACAGCAGCTCCATAATGACCTTCCATGTCATCCACTGGGGGGGGGCAAATGGAAATATATGAATGATGGCTGATGTGGAAAATGTATCTAAAAAAGGTGTGAGAATGAAATCATGGTGCGTGTGTGTCCCGAACAATGAATACTTGCTTTGATACTCTGAGAGGGGCGGACCACGTGGGGCTGCAAAAGGGAAGACTGACAGATGAGAATGTGAGTGTGAGGATAGAAAGACAGTGATATAGAGAGGAAAAGAGTAGAGGGCTACTTGCTTGGAGTGTGAGGTGGAGAATCGTCAGGGTCCGCTGAAGGGGGAGAGAGGAACATGAAAAATTGACAGAAAGAAAGGAATGAAATTATGAAAAGAAGAGGGGGAAAAAAAGAACCTACAACCTAACCAAATAAATATATTTAATATAAGATGATACTTACTGGTGTGATGTGAAAAATTAAAGCTAGCCTATTTTAATTATGCTACTGAGCTGTTCGCTACCACAGGACATTGCTGCATATCAATTTAAACATTCCTCTTGAGTATTATAATTCAAATGTGAATTCCACAGCACAATAATAAGTCATTTCTAGGCATAGCCTGGAAATTTGGGTTGTATTCACTAGACACCTTAGGTAGAAAAACATCCCAAAACAGCAAGGGACTACCTGAACTTGTCAAATAGGGAACTTGTTTTGTTGCAAAACGTTTTGCTACAGTGTGCACTAATGAACACGACCCTGGTATTGATTGAAAAGCATATTTGCGTCACAAAAAAAGCTAGCTAACTACCTTTGTATACACACACACTAAACGGAAAGTGATAGAAGGATCAAGTGTCAGAAGGAGAGGGAATAAGAGAGCGAGGGAGTGTGCTATAAGGACACAGATGGACGGAGGAAAGGGGGGAGTTTGTGGTACTTGCTTTCGTCCGAAGCCTGGCTCGCTTCCATACCAATCTCCACTGCATCAGCTGAACACAGCACAAACCAAGGATGGATGGATGAATGAATAAAGAAAGCGGGATATGATGGATCGTCAGAGGTATTACATACCCCTACCTTGTGAAAAGTGGAACGGATTGTGTGTGTGACAGTGAGAGTAAAGGTAGAGTGAGACAATAGGGGGAAGAGAGGAGTACTTGCTTTTCAAAGGCGAGTCAGTGATGAAAGAGTCCTCAATGACAGCTTGCGGGACAGAGAGACAGACAAACGTGTGAAAGACAGACAGATATATACAAGAGAAAGGGACAGACAGGTAGACTATGAACACAGACAGCTCTGGGACGACACACTCACTTTGTCTTTCCTCCAACCTGCCTCCATCTCCTTTTCCTCTCTCTAATTACAATAGAAGCCAAAGAGACCAGACTCCTCATTCAAGTTAATGGGGAGTATTTGCTTACTCACAAGCACAAGAAATCGATCTTGCTCCCATCTTGGGCATGTCCCAATAATATCCTCAAGTGTGCACTTGTTTACTACTTCCAACATTGGATTGGTGAGACATCGGTTAGTGGGTGTCTCCACCATGTTTCTTAAACCAGTCATTTCCTTTCAAATAAGTACAGGAAAGTCAACAAGTGAACAGTTTGGGAGGAAGGAGATAAACTGGGATGTAGCCCTTCTTGCACCGCCTTCCCTCGCCCCCTCCCTCTTTCTCACCGTCCTCCGCTACTTCCACCCCCTCTGCCCCCTCCTCAGGCAGGTTGGCTGCGCGCTGGGCCTCTCGCTCCCTCTCGCGGCGGACGCTCCTCTGCTTCTCCTCCAGCCGTTGCTTCTCGGCGTTGGCCTCGTCCCACCGGCCCGCCTCCATCAGCTGCTGGTCGGGCCGTCGCCGGCTGTCGGTGGGCGCCACGCCCTCCTCGGGCTCGTTGAGCGTCAGCGCCAGCGACGAGAAGTAGTACATGGTCTCCGCACCCTCACTGCAGATGGTAGGAAGAGAGAGGATGGGAAATAAGGAGAGAGAGAGAAAGGAGGAGGAAGTGGAAGAGACACATAGGAGAAAGAGACAGACCAAGCAGAGGTGAGATGATTGAAAAAGCTGTGTTCTTTGACACACCAAATGTCTTTTTCGTTTGCTGCACCTCTTCAGCAAAAAAAAAAAAAAACACACCCACCCCCACACTCTACTCACGGTAGTGGGTTCTTCTTCCAGAGCTCCTTGGCTTTGAGCGTCTGGTAGACGGTCTTCTGTTTGCCCTCGGTGCCGTTCTCGCCCTTATTACTCTGCATCACCCTGGAGAACTCCATCTTCTCATCCCACGTCCCTGACAGCACATAGTGGGCCTTACCCTCCTTGTCTGTCACCACACCAGTCACCTTCCTGGCCACGTCTCTGGAGAAGTAGCTGTACGGGGCGAACTTGAGATGGCAGCGGTCGCCGGTCCGGTGGTTCACCACGTCTATCTCGCCCGACTGAGAAAAACAGAAAGAGAGAGAATGGAATTCTTTAAAATAAATCTGGAATGTTTTTTGGAATTGGTCTAACACCCACAGTAGGTTCTGCATGTGTCTATTGCAAAGATTGTGGCATGATAATGTCACTTTAACAGATATAGCCATCGTGTGTGATATTTTTCTTACCTGGTCGATCCACAATTTGCCCACAATGATGTTGTGTACTGTTGTAGTGACTTTCTTCCACGAGTAGTGATTGTTGCTCTTCTCAAACATACATTGGATAGAGCCTGTGGAAGACGATTACACCATAGTAAAACATGTCAAATGCCAACTAAACAAAGATTGAGCATGATGGAAACATTGGCTGGCAACCATCAGTCCTCACACACTGCCTTACCCAGAGGCATGATGGAGAGGTATTTTCCCCTGAACTTGCTGGCGAGGGAGATCTCCTGTCGGAGGGTCCAGCCTCTCTCTGAGATGGCATGATGAGCCGCTGCAGGCGGGTGGTGACTCACCTGGATAAAGAGATGGAGGATTGGGTAGGGCGATATTACAATTAAATCACGAAGCACAGTGTTTTGCAACTCCGGTCCTGGGGACCCACGGGGTACCATTTTTAAACAGTGCACTAAAACACCTGATTCGACTAATTAATGGCTTGATGATTAGCCGATTACTTGAGTCAGATGCGGTTGTGCTGGGATAAAAACATATGTAAAAATGTATTTAAAGTGTAAGTGTGTGAATAAAGAGAGCCGTTGTTTCCCCACAGCTGACACTAGGGTGTTTTCCTCTCAGGGAATTGAGTACCACAGTATGAGTCATAAAACCCGGAAATCAGTTCCAATCGTTTTTTTGAACATTCCTTTTTCCATTGGGATTTTAGAACTCATAAGGTTTGTGTTTTGTGTAGGCTTAACCTTGGCGTGACGTTTTGATAACTGCAAATCTCTTGGACAAGGTAACTTTATCAATAATTAGAATAGCAATTTTTTGTTGTTCTCAATTGAGGCAAATATATTGTTAAAACTCACGGCTATCAAAACGTCACGCAAAAGGTAAGCCTACACCAAACACACAGTTAATTCAATCTTTTTGTAAAATACACAATGTGAAACATTAAGCGGAAAAACCATTGGAACCATTTCCGTGGTTTTATGGGTATTATGTGGCGTACTATTGGAACGTGCTACAGCAGAAGGGAACGTTTCAGCACCACAGGTGATGGACAGGGCTGGAACTCTTGACAGTTCTCTGACTAACTGGCTGTTTCTAGAGGTACCACTACCCATCGATGCCCTCTGTGTAAATGTGTTAAACCTTGCAAGGCTGCCGGCCCAGCCGCATCCTCAGAGCATGCTCAGACCAGCTGGCTGGTGTGTTTATGGACACATTCAATCAATCCTTTTCCCAGTCTGCTGTTCCCACATGCTTCAAGATGGCCACCATTGTTCCTGTTCCCAAGAAAGCGAAGGTAACTGAGCTAAATGACTATTGCCCCGTAGCACTCACTTCCGTCATCATGAAGTGCTTTGAGACAAGTCAAGGACCATATCACCTCCACCCTACCTGACACCCTAGACCCACTCCAATTTGCTTACCGCCCCAATAGGTCCACAGACGACGCAATCGCAATCACACTGCCCTAACCAATCTGGACAAGAGGAATACCTATGTAAGAATGCTGTTCATCGACTCTGGGAAGACCCAGAGTTACCTCTGCTGCAGAGGATAAGTTCATTAAAATGACCAGCCACAGAAATTGCAGCCCAAATAAATGCTTCAGAGTTCAAGTAACAGACAAGAGTTCAGAGAAGACTGTGTGGATCAGGCCTTCATGGTTGAATTGCTGCAAACAGGACAATGACCCAACACACCTCCAGGCTGTGTAAGGGCTATTTGACCAAGAAGGAGAGTGATGAGTGCTGCATCAGATGACCTGGCCTCCACAATCCCCCAACCCAATAGAGATGGTTTGGGATGAGTTGGACCGCAGAGTGAAGGAAAAGCAGCCAACAAATGCTCAGCATATGTGGGAACTCCTTCAAGACTGTTGGAAAAACATTCCCGGTGAAGCTGGTTGAGAATACCAAGAGTGTGCAAAGCTGTCATCATGGCAAAGGGTGAATACTTTGAAGAATCTCAAATATATTTGATTTGTTTAACACTTTTTTTGGTTACTACATGATTCCATGTGTTATTTCATAGTGTTGATTTCTTTACTATTATTCTACAATGTAGAAAATAGTAAAAATAAAGAAAAAGCCTTGAATAAGTAGGTGTCCAAACCTTTGTCTGGTACTGTATGTTTAAGTAATATATCTAATTAAGTAGTTCACTTGTTAGTTTATAATTATCTGTTGTAACCAAGTACTTATCTTCTTACCTTTGACCTGTTTAACTGCCAGTGTTGAATGTTATGGTTAATGTTTGACACCAGACTGGATTCGAGGACAGTGATGTATCTGTGACACTGTAGCAGCTGACGCGGTGACTTCCTGCAAGCCTCTCGGGCTGGTGTTTACAGAACATTTGATGCTGGGAGATTAATACTTAAGGGCCTTCTCTGCTTTTGTTCTGGAGGGGTCTCCTAGTTGCAATAAACCGGATTGATACAATCAAATTGTTGTGATGTCAATTTGTGGTTTATTGAATGCGTATTGGTTTTTAAAAACATATAGCCACTGTAGATGCAAAGCTTCTTCTCCAATACTCGCTCTCTGCCCCCTCCCTCTCTTAGCCCCTCACCCATTTGAACCTGTAGCCCTCCCTCCCCCTTCTATTTTTCCAATTCCTCTCTTTCCCAACCAGTCATTCCCCCATTGCTCCCGTCCCTCTCGTTCCTACCAGTCTTTCCCCTGTCGCCCCACTCCCTTTTTTACCTGTTCACACAGTGAGCGGTAGCCACTCTCCTTCAGCCGGTCCAGTTCGTAGGTCTCCCCCAGTAGGGGGTTGAAGGGTTTCCCTGTGCGGTGGACCGTAGTGGAGTAGGACGATACGGTGAAGGCAGCCACGTAGCACAGCTGCTCCAGAGAGCTCTGGCATTTAGCCGCCTTGTCTAGGAGGTCATAGTACTCTAAGTCCTCGGATAGACGCTGGAGCATGGAAATTGGTTCGTTGAAGTTCACCTGAGATAAATGGGGAGAAAAGGGGGAGAGAAAGGAAACTTAGAATGGAAAGGGTTAGGGAAAAATACAGGTGACTGCCAAAAGAAAGGAAACACTGGCATGAAGTGTCAATGCGCCTTAGCATTGATTCTGCAAGTGTCTGGAACTCTATTGGAAGGATGCAACACCATCGTTCCATGAAACATTCCAACATTCAGTGTTTTGTTGATGGAAAACACTGTCTCACACACACACTTTAAACCCCCTATGCTCCTTAACCGCTTAATAAACTCAGGAACCATGCTGTGTGGAAGCACCTGCTTTCAATATACTTTGTATCCCTAAATTTACTCAAGTAGAGTGTTTCCTTTATTTTGGAAGCTACCTGTCGATGCATTTCATTCCAGAAAGATGTTCTCTCCCGATTGCCCTCGTTCAATACAATGCATAGAGCTGAAAGCAACAGTTAGGGTGTGCTGCAATAGTCTATAGTCACACACAATCACACACGTGTGTTTCTTACAGGCATGGGGATCTTGGAGAGCTCCTTGCCGATGCAGTTCTTCATGATGCTCCAGAGGTTCAGAGAATAGTTGGGCTTGTCTGGGATTTTGGTCCGCCTCTTCCTCACTGGCTCAACCTCCAGGGACTGCGGCGACTCCGAATTGGACCCCAACGACTGCTCGTCACAAAGCTGTGGGCGGCCAAAGAAGAGGGCAGAACACAAACACATTTTTCTATTTCAAGGGACATCCTATGTACCGTAAAGCAAGTAATAAAAATAAAAAAACATTTCAAAACAGTGACAGACTCACTGATTGGTCATCAATTCCAGTTTCAGTGCTGAGACAACTGACGTTACTTCCTGACCTTCTGGGTGGAGGAGAAAGAAACAGATATAGAGAGAAAGAAATGCATTTGACCAATTACAGTTTGCCTTCTAAAAGCTCAGTTTAAAATCGCTCATAAAATGCCATGCCATTTGTATTGAGAAAAAGAGGTTGAGCAAGAGAAAGAAAGAGAGCAAGAAACAGAGAGTAAAAAGAAAGGTAGAGGCGTGCTGACCTATGATACTTGGGGTCGGCCGGTACAGTGATGAACCCCGCCGGGTCCTCCATAGCGTCAAAGAACTCATTCTCATCATCCTCGTCGCTCGCGTCACCCTTTGCTGAGCCCGAACCTGAGAGAGGGAGAAAACAAAATATTATGAATGAGAGCAGGTTGTAGATTCAGTGGTTGACTTAACTAGCAGGCTAACAGCCAGTTTGGAGTTTCGGGGTTAAAGTTCAGGGGTCAAAGAGTTAATGTAACAGATCGTTCGGGGTCAGAGGTGATGCCTTACTCTTGCTGTCCAAGGCGGGGTTGCTCTGGGAGAGGGGCAGTACGGTGGCCCCTCTAAAGGCCCTCTCCAGGTGGTTGTGCTGCTTGGCTAGCTGCTCCAATGTTTCCTCCAGCCTTATCCTCTGGTCCCGCTCCGAATGCAAGGCTTTCTGCCACCGTTTACTGTGGGCCTGGGCCAGGGACAGGAAGTCTCTGCACGCCTGGGGGGAGAAACATTAGAGGTACATTTTATACAAATACCAAAAACAGTACGGTTGGTCTGGGCCAGGGAGTCTCTGCACGCCTGGGGGGGGGGAAGAACGTTAGGGGAAACAGAGGAATGTCAGGGAAATGTCACAGAAACACTTTTAGAACATTCGTACTATACCACAAAGCCGTGCAAATGTTTGTGTAACAGTCAAGATACAGATGTCTCGTACGGTGGGCTTCAGCTAGAACGAGGTCTTTACTAAATTATTACACTGATTTATTAGACCTTGACTGTATTCTATGTACGACGCTTTGTAAACCAGTGTCGCCTTCGCACACTACAAAAACAACACGTACGTTGATCATGGCGTTGGAGGTGATGCGGAACAACGTGGCTCTCTCCGTCACCTGCCGGATCTTGCCATCCGTGTCGGCTCCCAGCCGCACCCCCTCCAGCTCTGACAGGGACCTAGGACAGTGGCACAGCCAAGGAGAGTCAGCCAGTCCCTTCAACCCATCCCCTCAACCCATCCCTTTTGTATGTAGTGTTTGCAATTTGTTTATTCACTCAGACGACTCTGCAACCAAGACAAATATCTGGTCCATAACAAAATTTTAGCACTTAGTTGGCCAACCAGTTAATATGTGCTTGTAAGGATAGCACAGAACAATAGCTTTTTGCAACCATTGATGTGTTCTATGGATGTGGGCAAAGTTATCTTGTTCTATTACTATCGGTGTCTATACATGGGGATTCAACCAGTTGTTTATGTGTGAGCGTGATGGGTTGACCCCTGACCTTTGGAGGGCAGAGCCGTGCTTGGCGATGAGGTCGTTGCAGGTGCTCAGGTCTTCTACCTTGCTGCCCAGAGTGCGTAGTGTGGACTGTACCTCTGAGTTAGAGTTACGTGCCCCTCCGCCTTGTCCCGAGGTAGGGGGTGACGTGGGACACTCATCACCAGAGTCATCTGGAGAAGAAGAAGAGAAAGGAAAGGGTTTAACACACACACGCTATAATATACAGTACCAGTCAGAAGTTTGGACACCTACTCATTCCAGGGGTTCTTTATTTTTCTACATTGTAGAATAATAGTTATGACATCAAAACTATGAAAAACACATATGGGAATCATGTAGTAACCAAAAAAGTGTTAAACAAATACAAATATTTAGATTCTTCAAAGTAGCCACCCTTTGCCTTGATGACAGCTTTGCACACTCTTGGCATTCTCTCAACCAGCTTCAACTGGAATGCTTTTCCAACAGTCTTGAATACTCATTGTTGGGTCATTGTCCTGTTGAAAAACAAATGATAGTCACACTAAGCGCAAATCAGATAGGATGGCGTATCGCTGCAGAATGCTGTGGCCCCCCCCACACCACCTCCTCCATGCTTCACGGTGGGAACCACATATGCAGAGTTCTGTTAACCTACTCCGCGGCTCACAAAGACACTGCGGTTGGAACCAAAAATCTGGACTCATCAGACCAAAGGACAGATTTCCATCGCTCTAATGTCCATTGGTGGTGTTTCTTGGCCTAATAAGTCTCTGCTTATTATTGGTGTCCTTTAGTAGTGGATTCTTTGCAGCAATTTGACCACGAAGGCCTGATTTACGCAGTCTCCTCTGAACAGTTGATGTTGAGATCTGTCTGTTAATTGAACTCTGTGAAGCATTTATTTGGGCTGCAATTTCTGAGGCTGGTATCTCTAATGAACTTATCCTCTGCAGCAGAGGTAACTCTAGGTCTTCCTTTCCTGTGATGGTCCTCATGAGAGCCAGTTTCATCATAGTGCTTGATTGTTATTACGACAGCACTGAAATTTTGCGGATTGACTGACCTTCATGTCTTAAAGTAATGATGTACTGTCGTTTCTCTTTGCTTTTTTGAGCTGTTCTTCCATAATATAGACTTGGTCTTTTACCAAATATGGGGAGGTATACAGAAGATAGCCCTACCTTGTCACAACACAATTGATTGGCTCAAACGCATTAAGGAAAGAAATTCCACAAATTAACTTTTAAATAAGGCACACCTGCTAATTTAAATGCATTCCAGGTGACTACTAGCTCATGAAGCTGGTTTAGAGAATACCAAGAGTGTGCAAAGCTGTCATCAAGGCAAAGGGTGGCTACTTTGAAGAATCTCTAATATTTTTCGTTACTACATGATTCCATGTTATCTACAATGTAGAAAATAGTAATAATAAAGAAAAACCCTGGAATGAGTAGGTGTCCAAACTTTTGACTGGTACAGTATATGAAGAAAAAAATACATTATGTCAGAATGATAGCCCCACCCCCTCAATCTAACTGAGGGTTATACAGTAAACTGTAATTCTTAAGAAAAAAACATGTTCTCTCTCCATAACCACCTCTTTCTCAAAGGAACATGAACAAACATATACAGTATACACTCCACCCAGACACCCCGCTCAACCCTCCTTCCCTTTCCCTCGCTCTGTACCCATCACAGACCGTTCTACCCAGACAAATCCCTTCCTCTCCCTCCTCCTTTTTCCTCTCCCCCCTCCCTCACCAGACTCGGCCTGATTGCGGACAGCCTTGGCCTTGGCCAGCTCCAGGGCGGTGATCCAGCGCTGTCGCTCCACCTCAGAGCTGGCCTTCAGGTGGTAGGTTTGCGCCCCGCCGTTAGAGATGACAAAGTTGCACGAGTCCTCCACCGCGATGTTGGCCGTGGCCAGGTTGATGGTGCCCCGGCACGTGTGGCCCATCTCTGCCTGGGTCCTGGGGAGAAACAGAGCGAGAGAGAATGGTGGGTTTAACCAGCTCCAACTCCTGAACCAGCTCCAACTCCTGCTTGTATGGCTGGTCCGAAAACAACTCCTAGCCCCCTAACCAGATCCTCTTCAGTGTTTGCTCATCTGAAGGAACAATATAGGAAGCAATATGGCAGAAGCTTCTCTACACCTACTGGAAGCCAAGATGAAGACATCACTTTAATTACACCTTACTGGTTTCTGTTGGTCTGCAAACACCAGAAACAGGGAAAGAGGTTAGGGAATATGTTCAGACTAGGGAAGCTTTAGGCTAGTTGGAGCAAAATTGAGTAAACTAATTTTGGACAACAATGCTCTCTGTTCCACATTGTTCTATTTTACATTCCATTATGTAAAAGTCTCTGATTACAGCCAGTTTAACCAGGAACCATTATGATTACACCAGCAGAGGAGTGGGGACCCAATACTCAGATTACATGGAAGCGTGGCAATAGAAACCAGCTGACTCTGATGGTCCAGTCTGGAATATTGGCTATTGTTGCCTAACTAATTTGTTCATATGGAACAAAGGAATCTGTCCAATACAGCTATGCTATCTCAGGGACAATCTAGCCTAGTGTTGGAAAAACATTTCAACATTCTGGTTTGGCAATTTTGCATGATTGCAAAAACCTTTGTGCAAATGTCTCGCTAAATGCACTCTTGGCAAGTTATTTGAGAGAAAACAAGACTCAGAGAGAGGAACATGGAAAGTGTGTGAATTGTTGGACGTGCTTATCACCAGATTCTAAGTTGTTAGGCAAACAGTACCGTTCACAACACACACAGCGTGCTTGGAGTGGGAGGTGAATGGTACACAGCAACATGTGTCTCCAAAACTCATTAAACAAACACAACTCATATTACACAGCCCAGTGAAGACATGATGACTCCCCCACAGGGCCGAAAACAGGCCAAGCATTCAGACACACGTCTTTGTTGCAAGCAAAACGAAGAGGAGTCATGCAATATTGTTACACCATTAAATGGCAAAGAGTTAAACAGGGACTCCACAATGACCTCTAGCTTAAATTTCTTTATGATACTGTGCGCCATAGTCAAAACTCATGATAGGCATATAAAGGAGCAAGTTGTATTCACCTTATAGTGCAGGGGAAATGTCAACACAACACAGAGCAAATCACAGCTATAATGTAACCGTTTATACATTGACAGTGGAAAAATGACCGTAGCCATATCCCTGGATAACAATGACATTCTTCTAGATTTTTCCAATAGCGTGTGATTGCGGCCCGCAATTCTGGCCGTTCCTGTATGGGGGCATTACGGCATCTGCAGGAACGCCCCCACCTCGAGCACGACATCTTCATGCTTGTGTGACACTTTTGTTATTTGGGATTTCCCTTGATTGTCTAGGCGATTAAAATGTGGTTCAAATAAAAAATAAAATAGTTTGTCAGGGGCTAAGGACACTGTCTACCGGTATCCTAGGACCTAGCTACCGGTGTCGCCCCCGCCTGCTGTGTACCAGTCGTTCTAGCTAACAAGCACAGTGTCCTTCGCTCCCACTGGCACAAACACCTGCCCTTGTTAACAGAACTGCTGGAAAGCATGGCCCAACAGGCAGGGTGCAGTACACTGTCTACTGGCGTGCTAGCTAGCTAGTTATCCAACCTGCTGCACCGGAGTCCTAGCTAGCTAACTAACTAGCTAGAACAGTGTCCTTCACTCCCACTTGTCGAACACCTGCCCTCGCCGTTGTTAACAGAACTGCGGGAAAACAGTGCCAGACAGGTAGAGGCGAAGGACACAGTCTACCTTTGTCCTAGCTAGCTACCGACGTTGTCGCCCCCGCCTCTTCTTCTGTGGGGTTTATCTGCGGTTGGCATCCAATGTTATGGTGCATTACCGCCACCTACTGTACTGGAGCACCCTGCCTCCTGCCTGTGTACTGGAGTCCTAGCTTAAAAATGGACCAATAGAAGTATAAAGAGGGGTTCCTGCAGATGCAGCAATGCCCACAAGCAGGAACGGCCCTGAATTACAGGCAGCAAAGATTTCTGGTAACTGTTAGTCTTATCTGTTACAGAGGATGCGAAGAGGTACTACGTCATGCCACCCCATCTCGCCCCATTCTTACCTGTAGTAGGATAGTAAACCATTGCTCAAGACAAACCATCGTCGCTGGTAGCCCTTGATGTAATTCGTCCATTTGAATAGCCATCCTTTGTATGTGTCTCCAGCCGGAGTCGGGGTGAGTGCCTTGGCCTCCGACATTACGACAGTCTGAGCCTCCACAGTAGGCTAGTAGATTGGAGCCTAGGGAGATTTAAAACAGTAAGACAACATGGAAATGGCATGGGAAAATCTACAGACTATTTACTAGCCAACTAATCCATACATACTTGGGATACATACTAGAAAGTCAGAACAGTTTCGAAAGTCACTACAAATCAGCATAACCCAAAGGCCGGCAGATGACGATATTGAGTAATTTCGATATCGCCATCTACCGGCCTTTGGGCAACAATCAATGACACTAGCCTACCTGTCAGTGTCAACTGCCTGGCTTTGGTTAACAGTATTATATTGCGTAAATTGATATAGCAAGTCATATCAGCAACTTAGCTAGCTAGCTAAGCTGGATAAGTTGTTGAAGAACAACTACTGCTAGTGATGTTAAGAGATTAGCTTCCTAGCTGGCTTGCAAACGTCGCGCTAAACAGGTAGCATTCGCTAAACTAGTTACAGTAGCTAACGTTAACGGCATAGCCAGTCTTGTCGAGAGCAAGACGACGTTTCCATCCAAACTTTGGCATGAAGCTAGAGGGATACTAGTTACTACTACACAATTTGCAATGACTATACACTTTACACATTTAGCACTGTCAGTGCAAAATCAACAATAAGTCGCTAGCGGCCTAAAACACAGCACAGCCTGGCGCTAAAGTGCAGCATCAACACCGCACTCACGACAATGACAGGCGGATCCACCTCGGCGCTAACGACCGTCGACCGAGAGTCGATGCCTTGAGCAACTAATCAACTCAAATTTTGCAATAAAAATACACGTTATTATGCTCGTATAGCTAGTTAATTAATGAGCCATACAATCAACCAACCTTTATCAATATGTCGAGGAAAAACTGACGCAATTTCCTTGGGCTACTATACCTTGACAACTTCAACATCCGACTATCAGACTGGACATTTACTTTTGCTTAAAAAAATGAAAGTAACATGACAAACGTAGCTATCAAGCCACAACTTTCCCAATCAAAGTTCTTCGCCTTAGCATTAAATGTCAGGAACACAATTGATTTCAGTTTTTTGATTACATTAGATTTTTTTTTTTTACAAATCTTTCCACCTAACGTTTACCTTGTATCAATGGGCGGGGTGTGCACATTGTAGACCATTTCATTGGGCCCTATATAAATAGCCACCCACCTGGGGAACCGGTACATGCAAAACGAACTAGTCCACTCACTGGTAGCACCTGTGTGCGGCCAGAGACGTTAAACAAAGTACTCTCGCTTCAAAACGTGAACACAAAAATAAGAGTCATCGTCAGAAACCTTGTGATTTATTTTTTAAGGAAATCATGTAATATTTCTCAACTCTGGTGGAACCTTCAAATACAGTCATTGGGTGGAACACTGGGTGGGGCGTACAGTGGTGAATTCATTACGGAAACCGTTTACCGTTTTTAGAACCAAACGGAAGCAAACAGAGCAAAACTAGAGTTTTCATTGGACAAATTTGGGTAGGTCCCGCCCCGTTTGTTCCTTTTGCTTCCACTTAAGAAGCCTTTTGCAACATAATCGGCATAATGAATACACCCCTGGTGTTTTCTGGCTCTTTGGGGGTAGCAGTTTCCCTTAACCACAGATCTAGGATCAGATTACCATAACCCCAATTCCATATCTTTTATTTGTGATGAAAAACACCTCACCCTGTATCTTGACCTGTCTCCTGTCCCACTAGTCTGTGCCATGGGTCCACAGTCTGTTAGCAGTGTCAGCTTCAGTTGACCCATAGTGTCCTGTTCTCGTCCGAGGCACTACTGTATGTCTCATGCCCAGTTAGGTTCCAAGTCTCAGTTTGTGACCTTAGTAGCAGCTGCTATGAGTCCCCTGCCTTGTAAGGCCCGAGGCCGCCCACCCTGCTAGGGTCTCAGCCACCTGACTTGAGGTACCAACCATTTCCTGACCCGGTGGGCCTGCTGTCTTCAGCTATGGGGGGGCCGTCTGCCACCTGCACTGGATGCCCCTCACACCAGGGAAGCCACCCAACCTCACCTCAGGGGCACAGCTTTCCTCATGCTCTGGATACCTTATAGGCCTTCTTCAGAGCAATGGTCCCCTGAATCTTATCTACCCTGGGAGCCATCTCCAGCTGGTAAGGTACTGTGTCAGTTGGATTCTGCTAGAACCATGACAACTCTTGCACTAGGACCCAATCCTCCCCCTTCCCCCCAGTTCGAGCATTCAAAGGGGGGGGGGGGGGGGGGGGTAGAGAGAGAGAGAGAGAGAGAGAGAGAGAGAGAGAGAGAGAGAGAGAGAGAGAGAGAGAGAGAGAGAGAGATGCCGAACAGCAAAGGGCGATTTCACACCAGCGGAAGCAGAAAATATTTAGGGTATCTCAGATTGTTCTGGCAAATCTCAAATATAAACTTCATTGGGAGGAAGGATGTTTGACATGCTTTATACATTTCTATCACAAACAATTATTTTGAAAATCATGAAAGTGGCCATTTTAGGCCATTGTAGACCAAAACGTCTCCTGTAAAGACCTTGTGATCCGAGAATCGTACATGAAAAAGACAATATCTTAGTGCCATTATACTCCTAATAGTGTGCTCTAACATACAGTTGAAGTCGGAAGTTTATATACACTTAGGTTGGAGTCATTAAAACTCGTTTTTCAACCACTCCACAAATTTCTTGTCAACAAACTATAGTTTTGGCAAGTCGTTTAGGACATCTACTTTGTGCATGACACAAGTCATTTTTCCAACAATTGTTTACAGAGAGATTATTTCACTTATAGTTCACTGTATCACAATTCCAGTGGGTCAGAAGTTTACATACACTAAGTTGACCATGCCTTTAAACAGCTTGTAAAATTCCAGAAAACGATGTCATGGCTTTAGAAGCTTCTGATAGGCTAATTGACATAATTTGAGTCAATTGGAGATGTACCTGTGGATGTATTTCAAGTCCTACCCTCAAACACATTGCCTCTTTGCATGACATCATGGGAAAATCAAAAGAAATCAGCCAAGACCTCAGGAAAAAGTGTAGACCTCCACAAGTCTGGTTCATCCTTGGGAGCAATTTCCAAACGTCTGAAAAAAGCACGTTCAACTGTACAAACAATAGTACGCAAGTATAAACACCATGGGACCCCACAGTCGTCATACCGCTGAGGAAGTTCGGTTTCCTGGAGATGAACGTACTTTGGTGCGAAAAGTGCAATCCCAGAACAACAGCAAAGGATCATGTGAAGATGCTGGAGGAAACCGGTACAAAAGTATCAAAACTCATTAAAAAAAGAAATGTCCTCTCACTGTCAACTGCATTTATTTTCAGCAAACTTAACATGTGTTAATATTTGAATGAACATAACAAGATTCAACAACTGAGACTTAAACTGAACAAGTTCCACAGATATGTGACTAACAGAAATGGAATAATGTGTCCCTGAACAAAGGGACACATTTGTTCCTTTGTTCACACAAAATCAAAAGTAACAGTCAGTATCTAGTGTGGCCACCAGCTGCATTAAGTACTGCAGTGCATCTCCTCCTCATGGACTGCACCAGATTTGCCAGTTCTTGCTGGGAGATGTTACCCCACTCTTCCACCAAGGCACCTGTAAGTTCCCGGACATTTCTGGGGGGAATGGCCCTAGCCCTCACCCTCCGATCCAACAGGTCCCAGACGTGCTCAATGGGATTGAGATCCGGGCTCTTTGCTGGCCCTGGCAGAACACTGACATTCCTGTCGTGCAGGAAATCATGCACAGAACGAGCAGTATGTCTGGTGGCATTGTCATGCTGGAGGGTCATGTCAGGATGAGCCTGCAGGAAGGGTACCACATGAGGGAGGAGGATGCCTTCCCTGTAACGCACAGCGTTGAGATTGCCTGCAACGACAACAAACTCAGTCCGATGATGCTATGACACATCACCCCAGACCATGACGGACCCTCCACCTCCAAATTGATGCCTGTACTCTGGAGCGGGCTCGGTGTAACGCTCATTCCTTCGACGATAAACGCGAATCCGACCATCACAACTGGTGAGGCAAAACCGCGACTCGTCAGTGAAGAGCACTTTTGCCAGTCCTGTCTGGTCCAGCGACGGTAGGTTTGTGCCTATAGGCGACGTTGTTGCCGGTAATGTCTGGTGAGGACCTGCCTACAAGCCCTCAGTCCAGCCTCTCTCAGCCTATTGCGGACAGTCTGAGCACTGATGGAGGGATTGTGCTTTCCTGGTGTAACTCGGGCAGTTGTTGCCATCCTGTACCTGTCCCGCAGGAGTGATGTTCGGATATACCGACCCTGTGCAGGTGTTGTTATATGTGGTCTGCCACTGCGAGGACGACCAGCTGTCCATCCTGTCTCCCTGTAGCGCTGTCTTAGGTGTCTCACAGTACCGACATTGCAATTTATTGCCTTGGCCACATCTGCAGTCCTCATGTCTCCATGCAGCATGACTAAGGCAGGTTCACACAGATAAGCAGGGACCCTGGGCATCTTTCTTTTGGTGTTTTTCAGAGTCAGTAGAAATGCCTCTTTAGTGTCCTAAGTTTTCATAATTGTGACCTTAATTGCCTACCATCTGTAAGCTGTTAGTGTCTTTTCGACCGTTCCACAGGTGCATGTTCATTAATTGTTTATGGTTCATTGTTTATGGTTCAAAGTGTTTTAAACCCTTTACAATGCAGATCCGGGAAGTTATTTTGATTTTTAAGAATTATCTTTGAAAGACAGGGTCCTGAAAAAGGAACATTTCTTTTTTTGCTGAGTTTATATCCACAGTAAAATGACTCCTATATCGACATAACCTGAAAGGCCGCTCAGCAAGGAAGAAGCCACTGCTCCAAAACCACCATAAAAAAGCCAGACTACGGTTTGCAACTGCACATGGGGACAAAGATTGTACTTTTTGGAGAAATGTCCTCTGGTCTGATGAAACAAATATAGAACTGTTTGGCCATAATGACCATCGTTATGTTTGGAGGAAAAAGGGGGAGGCTTGCAAGCCAAAGAACACCATCCCAACCGTGAAGCACGAGGGTGGCAGCATCATGTTGTGTGGGTGCTTTGCTTCAGGAGGGACTGGTCCACTTCACAAAATATATGGCATCATGGAGTAAAATGATGTGGATATATTGACGAAACATCAAGACATCAAATCAAATGTATTTATAGAGCCCTTCTTACATCAGCTGATATCTCAAAGTGCTGTACAGAAACCCAGCCTAAAACCCCAAACAGCAAGCAATGCAGGTGTAGAAGCACGGTAGCTAGGAAAAACTCCCTAGAAAGGCCAAAACCTAGGAAGAAACCTAGAGAGGAACCAGGCTATGAGGGGTGGCCAGTCCTCTTCTGGATGTGCCGGGTGGAGATTATAACAGAACATGGCCAAGATGTTCAAATGTTCATAAATGACCAGCACGGTCAAATAATAATAATCACAGTAGTTGTCGAGGGTGCAGCAAGTCAGCACCTCAGGAATAAATGTCAGTTGGCTTTTCATAGCCGATCATTAAGAGTATCTCTACCGCTCCTGCTGTCTCTAGAGAGTTGAAAACAGCAGGTCTGGGACAGGTAGCACGTCCGGTGAACAGGTCAGGGTTCCATAGCCGCAAGCAGAACAGTTGAAACTGGAGCAGCAGCACGGCCAGGTGGACTGGGGACAGCAAGGAGTCATCATATCCTGAGGCATGGTCCTAGGGCTCAGGTCCTCCGAGAGAGAGAAAGAAAGAGAGAAAGAGAGAATTAGAGAGAGCATACTTAAATTCACACAGGACACCGGATAAGACCGAAGTACTCCAGATATAACAAACTGACCCTAGCCCCCCGACACAGAAACTACTGCAGCATAAATACTGGAGGCTGAGACAGGAGGGGTCAGGAGACACTGTGGCCCCATCCGATGATACCCCCGGACAGGGCCAAACAGGAAGGATATAACCCCATCCACTTTGCCAAAGCACAGCCCCCACACCACTAGAGGGATATCTTCAACCACCAACTTACCATCCTGAGACAAGGCCGAGTATAGCCCACAAAGATCTCCGCCACGGCACAACCCAGGGGGTGTGCCAACCCAGACAGGAAGATCACGTCAGTGACTCAACCCACTCAAATGACGCACCCCTCCTAGGGACGGCATGAAAGAGCACCAGTAAGCCAGTGACTCAGCCCCTGTAATAGGGTTAGAGGCAGAGAATCCCAGTGGAGTCAGGATGTCAGGAAGTTAAAGCTTGGTCACAAATGTGTCTTCCAAATGGACAATGACCCCAAGCATACTTCCAAAGTTGTGGAAAAATGGCTTAAGGACAACAAAGTCAAGGTATTGGAGTGGACATCACAAAACCCTGACCTCAATCCTATACAACATTTGTGGGCAGAAGTGAAAAAGCGTGTGAGAGCAAGGAGGCCCACAATCCTGACTCAGTTACACCAGCTCTGTCAGGAGGAATTCACCCAACTTATTGTGGGAAGCTTGTGGAAGGCTACCTGAAACGTTTGACCCAAGTTTAACAATTTAAAGGCAATGCTATCAAACACTAATTGAGTGTATGTAAACTTCTGACCCACTAGGAATGTGATGAAAGAAATAAAAGCTGAAATAAATCTCTCTACTATTATTCTGGCATTTCACTTTCTTAAAATAAGGTGGTGATCCTAACTGACCTAAGACAGGACATTTTTACTAGCATTAAAAGTCAGGAATTGTGAAAAACTGAGTTTAAATGTATTTGGCTAAGGTAAGCTTTCGACTTCAACTGTATGGAGTATGTCTAGATTCTGAATACACATTTTCACATTCATTTATTTTACATTAAAATAATTATTATGATTCTCAAAACTGCCCATTTTGATTTTGTTCATTTTAAGACATATTGTTTGGAACAATGTATTGTAGAGTATATCACATTTACAGAATGGGCTCTCTGCTAATTCGGAAGGTATGATACACTTTATGAGCACCGACAACACAGTGAATGGTAAATGGATGGTTAATAGATTTATTGTTAAATAAATACATTTTAAAATGTATATTTCTGAATCTAGACATCCGCCATATGTTTGAGCACACTATAAGTTGTATAATGACACCAAGATAGTCTGTATTATGTACGATTCACAGATCATACGCTCTTACAGGAGGCATGTACAGTATGATGTAGGTCTAAAAAGGGCCTAAAATGCCCAGTTTCATCATGATTTTCAGAAACGTTTTTGAAGTTTCTTTGTGAGAATTGACAACAAAATCTAAACATTTTCCGCTCCCTCTGGTGTGGAATCGGATGGATGAGGGTGAAGTCCACCTTAAGTTAGTGTGCGTTTGTTGTTTTGAGAAGAGAACGCAAACCATTTTCTCAAGGACCAGAAATGTGTGTCCTCTTCCTCTAGGACAAGAAAAAAATAGAAGTTTAGCTGTATCCACATTTTAACTCTATTTTTTGACAAGCAAATTCACTCTCGCATTCTCTCTCTCTTCATCTTTTCCTCTTTGTCTTCCCTCCTTTCTAGGGTTAATCATAACTATGGAGACACTAAATTAAATGGGATATCGCCAGGCTTCTGGCTTTGGTAGACCCTGGCCCAGACAAGCCTTCATCTCCTTCACTTGTTCTCCCACAACACTGAACAAAACTATAAACGCAACATGTAGAGTGTTGGTCTCATGTTTTCTTGAGCTGAAATAAAAGAAATGTTACCAATATGCACAAAAAAGCTTATTTCCCTGTTACATCCCTGTTTGTGAGCATTTCTCCTTTGCCAAGATAATCCATCTACCTGACAGGTGTGACATATCTAGAGGCTGACTAAACAGCATGACCTTGTGCCGGGGACAATAAAAGGCCACTCTAAAATGTTCCACAGTTTTTTCACAGAACACAGTGCCACAGATGTCTCAAGTTTTGTGGGTGCGCGCAATCGGCATGCTGACTGCAGGAATGTCCACAAGAGCTGTTGCCAGAGAATTGTATGCTCATTTCTCGACCATAAGCTGCCTCCAATGTCGTTTTAGAGAACTTGGCAGTATGTCCAACCGGCCTCACAATCGAAGACCACTTGTATGGCGTCGTGGTAGCGAGCGGTTTACATGGTGGCGGTGGGGTTATGGTATGGGCAGGCATATGCTACGGACAACGAACACAATTGCATTTTATCGATGGAAATTTGAATGCAAAGAGATACCGTGACGAGATCCTGAGGCCCATTGTCGTGCCATTCATCCGCTGTCATCACTTCCATGTTTCAGCATGATAATGCACGGCACGATATCGCAAAGATCTGTACACAATTCCTGGAAGCTGAAAATATCCCAGTTCTTCCAGGGCCTGCATACTCACCAGACATTTCACCCATTGAGCGTGTTCCAATTCCAGCCAATAGACAGCAACTTCACACAGCCATTGAAGAGGAGTGGGACAACATTCCACAGGCCACAATCAACAGCCTGATCAACTCTATGTGAAGGAGATGTGTCGCTCTGCATGAGACAAATGGTGGGCACACCAGATGCTGGCTGGTTTTCTGATCAACGCCCCTACCTTATTTTTAAGACATCTGTGACCAACAGATGCATATCTGTATTACCAGTCATGTGAAATCCATAGATTAGGGTCTCATTTATTTATTTAAATTGACTGATATCCTTATATGAACTGCAACTCAGTGAAATCTTTGAAATGGTTGCATGTTGCATTTCTAGACAGCACAAAACCTCACGAGGAAGGTGTTTTGCTTCCACCACTTCATCAACAACATTGAGGACGGTGATGGCCAATGTTACCAACTGCTCCCAGACCAGGGTTTACCGTACTAAGAGGTGGGCAATCTGAATGAACCAGAAGTCTGAGAACCTGCCGGTTAATGTAAACAAAAACCACACAAGACACAATGACGACAGCAACATAGACCAAAGGTTACGTATGTAACCACGGTTATGTGAACGATATAGATCACTCCTATGTATTGGTATCACTCCGAAGCGGAGGGATACATACGAGGTGAAGATTTAGAGATTTACTCCCATGTACACCTGTATCACGGCTGGGGTCCGCCCCTATGTATAGACCCCATGACCGTGACACACATTCTCTACATCCACATTCTCTACATTTTGGAGGTGCCTCTAGCACCGTAGAGGATTGGAGTGATCCATATAGCTCACATAACTGTGGTTACATACATAACCTTCGTTATGTTTCACTGTATTGGATTACTCCAATATATTGGTATACCCGTACCAGATTTAGTCGGTGCTAGAGGTACATGTCCAGCCAGCGGCGAAGTCCCAGTGCAGGATCGAGACGCAGGGGGCTGTCAATGTGGAAGAGGGTTCCCGGCACAGTCCCCGGAAGGGGAGGCGACGCCCAGGACCGCTGAACCAACAGCAGAGGAAGGGGCCACATTTACCCGATAGTACCCAGAAAAGGTGCAAGAAGAAGCCCAGCTGGCCGAAGAACAGATATCAGCGAGGGGCACTCCTCTCAGTAGAACCCAGGACGTAGCCATACCTTGTGTTGAATGTGCCACCACAGATCCCAGCACTGGCCTGCCAGCCAGGCGGTATTCTGTCGTAATCGTGTCCACGATCAGGTGAGAGAGCCTCTGCTTTGATAACCCAGGCCCCAGGACTCTCTCACCATAGCAAACAAAGAGGTGGTCTGTTGTCCTCACTGACCAAGTCCGCTCCACATAGGCAGCCCGCACAGGGTACAGCATGCCAGAGGGAGGCACAGATCATAAGCAGAAAGGATAAAAGGGATGTTCACATGCCTGTTTGACAGAACCTTCGGGAGGAATGAAGGGTTGGGGCGGAGAGATGTACTCAATCCGGTAGCACTCAGAGCTTACCAAAAGAGCATGGAGCTCACCCACCCTCTTCATGGAAGTAATCACTACCAAAAAAAGCCACCTTCATAGAGAGGTGTTTCAGGGAAGCAGATTCCAACGATTCGAAAGACCACATCCAAATTCCAGCTCGCCGTTGAGCGGGTCCTAGCTGGACGCAGGTAACAAACCACCTTCATAAACCTGGAGACCAAGGGATGGCACCCCACTGGCCTGTCCATCCACCCCACATGGCAGGCAGATATAGCGGCCAAATACCCTCTCAGTGTAGAGGCTGCAGAGCCCTCATCCACGTGAGAATGCAGGTATTGGAGGACTTACAGCACCTCGCATGACTCGGCCACAACCGCAATACCAGTGCACCAAGAGCAGAAAAAACGCCGGCGCAACTGGTATGCCGCGGTTATAGCCAGTGCCCTTGCGCTCTGCATCGTGTACTTTACGCCCTCCTGTAGCCCTAACATGGACCATTGGTGTCGTTCAACGACCAAGCCCACAGACTGAGGCGGTGTGGTCTCGGATACCACAGAGTTCCGGCCTGAGACAGCAGGTCGGGTCTCAGGGGCAGTTGCCAAGGTGTCCCAGACAACAGGGACAGGAGAAGGCTGAACCAGGGTCGTCAGGGCCAATATGGTGCCAGCACAGCAGACAATGCTCGGCCATCCAGGTCCTGTCCAGCACAGCCTGGATCAGGGGAAAAGAGGGGAATGTGTAAAGCTCCAGCCCTGGCCAATCTTGAGAAAGAGTATCCAAGCCCAGAGGCCCTGGTGGCTCCGACATAGAGTATCACAGGGGTGGTGTGCATTGTCCAGGGAGGCAAACAGGTCCACCTGCGCCCTCCCGAACTTGTCCCACAGGTGCTGCATCACCTGGGGATGTAGGCTCCAGTCCCAAGGTGGCGGGCCCTCCCTCGAGAGAATATCTGCTGCCATATTCAGGATGCCAGGTATGTGCGCTGCGTGTAGAGACTCTAGACATTCCAGAGCACAGAGAAGGAGCTCCCGTGCAATAAGATGAAGGAGGTGGGACCTCAGTCCACCCTGATGGTTGATGTAAGCCACCACTGTGGTGTTGTCCGTTCTTACCAGGACATGTCTTCTGTTCAGATGTGGAAAGAGAGACCGCAGGGCTAGCAGTACAGCTCTGAGCTCTAGTGTATTGATGTGCCTGCTGCTCCAAGGGGGTAGCCAACAGCTGCTGGCCGACCTGCCCTTGGTCACACCCCCTAGTCGATCTGGGAGGCATCTGTGCTGACCAGCTCCCGGCAGCACATCCTCAGCATCTCCACCCCAACTGAGAGAAAGGAGCGACAGTGCCACCTCAACAATGCCGAGGCACTGTGCAGTCACCCGCAGCTGGCGGTGAAGGTGGCGCGTCTGGTGCAGCCGGTGGGAGTTGAACCACCGTTGAAGAGGCCGGAGATGGGGCAGGCCCAGGGAAATCAGCAACGGATACCACCCGCCCCTGACAAAAGTGGTCGAGGCAAGTTAAGATCGCCTGAACCCTTCTGGTGGGCAGGCATGCTCTCATGAGGACTGAGTCCAGTTACAAGCCAATGAAGGCCACCCTCTGGGTGGGCGTCATACAACTCTTCTTGTTGTTTACAGTCATGCCCATCCCACCGATGTGGGTCAGGAGCAGGTCTCTGTCTGACAGGACCAGGGTGATGGTCGGGGCACAAATCTGCCAGGTAATTGAGGATCAACAATCCTCGGGACGTGAGAGGTGCCAGGACAGCGTCCATGCACTTTGTGAAAGTGTGGGGTGCCAAGGAGAGGTCGAAGGGAAGAACCATGAATTCTTAAGTCGTCCCTTCGAAAGTGAATCGGTGGTACTGCCAATGAGCTAGGTGAATAGGAAAATGGAAGTACGCATCCCCCAGGTCCAGCGTCACAAACCACTGGTCCCAGGACATGGCCTGCAACACGCAGGCTGGGGACAGCATGTGGACCCTCAGTACCTTCAAGTAACCATTGAGGTTAGGTAAGTCCAGAATCAGTTAAAACCCTCCATCTCTTTTTGGGACCACAAAATATGCCCTCCTACAGCCGGGGCAACAGGTAGGCCTGCAGCAGCATGGCCACGTTGGAAAGGCGGCCAAGAGAGCAGAGGGACCCATATGTGGTTTTCAAGTCCGCAACGAAGACTCTGGGGGTCCCGGCTTCAGTCGCGGGTTCCACCCTATAATCTCCTGGTTCGGGAAGACCATGGCAGCTATCATGGTGTCCATGGTTGGGTACTCCCGGAGTTCCTCGCGGAACTCAGCAGAGATAGGGACAGATGGAGAGTCATCACTGTCCACCAGTTTGATGTCGAGTGCAGTGGCTATCAGAGTGAGTAGGCTCCTCATAGCCTCTCGAGCCACTGGGGGCGATGAAGCCCCGCTGCCGGCTTCTGATGGCCTGTCAGCCCCGCTCACGGTGGTGAACAGTGCCAGCGTTGTCCCCCAGGAACAGCCTATCACTGGACAACAGGGAACAGCTGTCGTCACCATTGAAGCTATTAATCTCCTGACGCAGGACATGCGCCCTCCATTCAAGGTGGTCCCAGCGGTCCGACTCCTGACCACGTCCAGGACTGGTAGAACACCACACAGAACAGGCATCCAGTAGGGCTCTCCACCGCGTGGCTCAAACCCAGGCAGTTGCATACGAGGTCTGCGTGTCCCCAGTGGGGATGCCACCATCACACCTGTCACAAAGGGAAGCCATAAGCTCAGCCAAACCAAAAAGGCCACGGAGCAAGGGTAAGGGTAAGCCCTGGGAGAGCTTATGTCGTGACTCGATTGAAGAAATAGGAACCCGGTGAGAGATAAATTACCCAGTACCTCTGCAAAAAAAACAGGGAAGACCTGGGTGGGAAAAGCAGGCAGACAAAAAAAAAGCAACCAGGTAATGGATTTGATTTATTTATTTTATGACAACTGCAAAATTACCTAGCTGGTTTAATATCCAAGCAGTAAAATCAGCACCACATGATAGAGTAACTCCGTTAAGGAACTCCAAAGTTAATGTCTAAACCTTGTGGAAAGCCCACCAAGATACTCTTACACTCTGCATGGGAAAGAACAAGAAAAAACCCTACAGTGTAATTAGCAGAGAACCCACGCCTATGGCTCAGGGAGCAGCATGTTAAAGCAATTCACAACACACACATAGAACAAGCCAGTCGGCAAGTTGTGTAAGGTAAATTACAGTTTGTGGCAGCAAAAGCCACCATAGTAATGGTTGCACGCGGAGTCGTAGGGTAACGAAGATACAGATCAACCGCGCGCAGCGCGTGGAGTACTCAAGACGAGGGGCTGCTCCAGGCTGCAACCAGCAAGTGAGTATACTTCCGCGCAAGATATTACAGTTACCAGTGATTTACCAAGTGAAAGAGATTTGCGTCAGTTCAAATCTGGTATCAGGACAAAAAGTGATTCAGAGTCACCGAATATATTTTAAGTATTTTAATTAAACTCAAGCGATGGTAAATGCAATTTTCGTATATACGGGTTCACTGTATCTCCGCGCAGGGTAGAACAGGGAACTGTGGAATGTACTCAAATAGCAGTTCTTATACTATGACAGCTTTAGTTCCAACTCGTCCAGTTGGCCTATCATAGTAGAGGCTGAGCGCAGTTTAAACTTTTGCTCAGCCTATGCTGGCACCCCTTAGTGCTTTCTTTTGTCCACATCTGGTTGCTGGGTAGATTAGCTCCGTATTGTGTCTCCCCCTTGAATCTTCACTCAAAAAATTCCTGATATGGTACTGATCAGTGCCCTAACCTCCCTGGTTGGCCTAGAGAGATGCACCCCTCCCCTCTCCAGATTGACCACAGCTTTTATGGCCTGTGTTGGTCAGTCATTACACACCTACACACACACACACACACACACACACACACACGCACACACACACACACACACACACACACACACACACACACACACACACACACACACACACACACACACACACACACACACACACACATCTGTATTGTTTGTGTGTGTGTGTAACAAAACAATAGTCATCTTCAAACAATATGCTAGCAGGCTATAGTGCATAAACATAAATCATAACACAAGCGAACTTCAGAAAGTTTGTACCTCAAACCATAAGGTCTTCAGCCGAGAAAATGAAAGAGAACGTGTGTCGCGGCCATGGGGTCTATATATAGGGGCGGACCGCAGCCGTGACACAGGCGTACACAAGAGTAAATCTCAATCCTCACCTCGGGTGTATCCCTCCGCCGCGGAGTGATACCAATATATTGTAGTGATCCAATATAGTGAAACAGAACGGATCATCATCAGCAGGACCGCATGGAATCTTGCGCACAAAGAATTCCAATGAAAATCCGCGGAATTTCAAATAGGGTTAGGATTTAGGATTCTAAAACAAAAAATGCACTACCAGCTGACAGAAAAGTAAACAAAAATTGACTTGTTGCTGAATTTGCATTTTTTGGGGGAATGCATTTCAATTACCCGAAAGTGTTTCACTCTGCCAACCGTCCCCCCTTGCCTGTGTGGGTGGTGCAGACAGCTCAGTGAGTGATTGACTAGTTGTCTGATGAGCGTAGTAACGTTATCTAGCTAAAAATGCAAAGATTTACAGCAGCAGAGGAGATGAGGAGTAAACACTTGGCGACAGTTGAACTGTACGAGGATGAAGGAGTACTTTTCTGCGAAGACTGTCATAATTCAATCAACTAACTTACATACGGCGAAAACTGCCGTGGAGCGCGACTGGTCACTCAGACACAAAAATACGAGGGCCATTGTGGACCAGGTAAGAATTCTGATGCTTTAGCTAGCTACAGACATTAACTAGCTCGTAGCTTTGCTCAAGCTAGCTAATATATGTTCTTGATGATTACATGTTTTGTCTGTATCTAGATAGGAGTGGGAAGTTGACTGTTAGCCTGGCAAGCTTTCCAACTTGTCTCTCCTTCATGCCATTTAGGCTAGCTAGCTAACTTAGTTGAGGTAATGTTAGCTACCGGTAGTAGGTAACAAGTTAGCCCCACCATGTCACTTTGGGTATCAAAACAAGTGACATGTTGGGAATTACAAAAGCAGCAAGTCACAGTTACATTTTTTAAAACTACTCTCAATGTGTGTGTGTCGCTTCAGGAGGGAGAGTGCTTAGCTTCAAAGCTTGAGATCCACTGTAGGGCTGCTGTTGCAATCAACCTGAGAATACTTAATTTGCTCAATTTAACATACTTTATTTTCACTTTTTTCCCCAGTCCAAACAAGAACACAGACCCTTGGCCCCTGTCTGGCAAAGATCCCCTCCACAGCTGACGGAAAGGAGTTCATATTGGACTTCACAGGAACATTAATCGAGAGAAGAGGCCCAAGTTCTCCACATTTCTGAAGGAACACTGCAAGCAGGGAGGGCCTATCCCAGCGCCATCCCATCTGCGTACAGACTACATTCGATGCCAGCCTTAGCTCACTTTGATACATCTGTGCCTCCCCACTATCTCAGTGGATGTAGAGAGACTTTTCTTACATTATCAGATGCTACTTAGTCAGCATAGGAGGAGCCTCACAGAATCTTTTAAATATGTTGATTGCAAAGTACAAAGCATTGAGCACTAAAAAGCCTGTCAGTCACACACCCAACTCTCCCCCTCTTTCTGTGTTTTGGTTTGAAGCAATTTGATAATAGTTATATGGTGAATGGAACAATGAGACAAAATGTATAATCTAATCTATTTGGTGTTTATGCATTTATAGCTAGATTCAATGTATTATTTGTGTTTGTGTTTATATGCCTTTGCACTTTGTCTATATTTTTCCATAAGGAAACATTTACAATAAAAGGATCATATAAAGATCGAGTCTGTGGCAAGGTTATTTTTAACTGATCTTTAGTAGAAGGATAACCGTAGGTTCATTGTCATCGAATACACATAACTAAGCATTTATTTACATAAAACTGTGTTTTCAATGTTATTAAATAATGTTAGTACTCTAGAGGCAAAAAAAAGCTTTCTGTAGGATTTCAGCATAAATTAGAAGAAAATCCCTACACATTCCATTTGGGTTTGATCATCAACCTGCAGTCAGACCTGGTGTTGGACAGGATCTACATGACCCAACATCACAGAGGTGCTTTTGACCCCATGCGCACCTATTGCATCAGTAAGGGGTATGTCAGTATCATCCATAACCTGGAGCTGGATTAACTCCTGGAGCAGACTGGATCCTCTTAAGACTTTCTCCCCAGGCCAAGGTCATAAAGACAGAGACATCAGTACACTTTAATGTATTTTGAGCCTAATATCTGATGGTCAAATTCAAGATCTTTAAATTAATGTTTTTTTTTCTTGTTAAAAATTGATAATAGGCATGGTTGTGTGAAATTTTGATATAGGGTCTTGTTTTCAGATCTTTGACATCCTGCCACAGTTAATGTTTTTTTGTGTGTTCAAATAGGCGTAAGAGAGAACCAGATGTCATTTGTAACGGTTTATGCCCTTTAAAAAAAACTGATCTTAAATCAGCATTTGAGGATAATTTCATCCTACTCCATACAACACTCAACTGGAGGGACAATGCTACTCCACAGCACCATGAGGAGACAAATGAACGGTGATATGTTTCATGGTTATTTCAAGTCAACAGAGATACTGTGGATGGTAAAACTACCATCATAGACTCTGACGTATATTGTTAAAGGCCTAGTGCAGACAAAACTGTGATTTTCTGTGTTTTATATATTTCCACATTGAGGTTGGAATAATAAATAAAAATAGTGATATTGCCCTTTTAACGTAAAAGCTGTTTAAAAGGCCGCCTGAAATGTCAGCCTGTTTTGGTGGGATGGCGTTTTGGCCTGCCTGGTGACATCACTAGTTAAGAGCCCAATAAGAAAATCAGTTCCAAACCTCTCTGCCAACAGATCATTTTCAATTTTCCCCTCCCCACTCAGATCACTCCCAAACAGTCCCAGCTAAATTCTTGTTTGAGAAATTGCTCTTTGCTAAGAAGCTATTTTTGTTTCTCTTTGACCATTTTAATTGAAAACAATCCCAGTAAGGTACTTAATTGTTACCCTAAAATGATTTGATATTGAGTTAAAAACAGCTACATTGGGCCTTTAAATCTAGACTTGAGAACATAATAGAACAGTGGTCCTAAAGTCATTCCTGGGGGACACACAGGGAGTGCACATTTTTGTTTTAGTGCAGCACTATAATACATGTTTCTAATACAATACTTTATTAGTTCATTAGTAGTTAAAAAAATAAATAATATGTTTAATGTATCAATAACATCAGACTCACCATTCTCTCATCACCCCGAGAGACTGGGAAACTCCTGTTTCTAACAACATGAAAACATCCACACCATACTTTGAATAATAGCATGTACTGTTTGATCGTTAGACTCTGGCGTATTTTGTTAAAGGCCTGTGTTTTATATATTAACACATTGAGGTTGGAATAATAAATCTAACTATGTACATAGAAGAACATTTTACAAAAGAAAATGAATCACATATCCATGTATTTGAAACCTACAAGATGAATGATTTAGTTGCTTAACAGTTTTGTCCATGTCCTCCTTCTTATTCTCATCTCCTGACAGAAGATCTCTGTCTTACTTTTCTTTCTTCTTTTCACCATCTTCCTATTTTCTTTCTTTGTGGATGAACAGTATATGCCTGTTGAGGTTAACCTTGTAATTGAAGCTTTTTCCACATTCTCCACATTTAAATGGTTTCTCTTCCATGTGAATCATTATATGTTTGGTTAAGTCACTCTTTTGCTTGAAGCTTTTCCCACAGTCAACACAGCTAAATGGTTTCTCTTCTGTGTGAGTCAGTAAATGAGAAGTTAGGTTCCTCTTTCTATTGAAGCTTTTCCCGCAGTCGCCACAGCTAAACGGTTTTTCTCCTGTATGATTCTGGATATGATCAATGAGGGTCTCCTTGCGATTGAAGCCTTTCCCACAGTACCCACAATGAAACGGTTTTTCTCCTGTGTGAATCATTTTATGTCTGTTCAGGGTCTGCCTACGAGTGAAACTTTTCCCGCAGTCACCACAGCAAAATGTTTTTTCTCCTTTCGTCTTTCCATTTTCGTACTGTGTTACTTCTTTGTGGACAAGCAGTATATGCCTGTTAAGAGTAAGCTTGCGATTGAAGCTTTTTCCACAGTCACCACAGTTAAATGGTTTCTCTCCAGTGTGAATCACTATATGTTTGGTTAGTTCTCCTTTCAGCTGAAATCTGTTCCCACAGTCTCCACAGCAAAATGGCTTCGCCTCTGAATGAATCCTTGAGTGCATCTTCAGTCGGCCAACCTGAGTGAAGCATTTGCCACAGTCCAGGCAGCAATGAGTCTTTTTAGACGTGGTGCTGCTTTTTGTAGGTTTTCTCAATGGTGGGCTGCTGTCAAGTCCTAATGGGACGCTGCTTACGGCTGAGCTGTGGCTGGAGGTATTACCTTCATTATCTGGAGGGTCGCACAAAATGTCGAGACCCTTTATGTGAGTCACAGTGACAAAAGGGTTGTGATCCAACAGTTTAAAGTCACTCCCTCTGCCATCCACAGTCTGGGTTTGGGGAAGATCACATTCACTTTTCACACAAGGAGGAGTGAATATGAACTCAATGGTGTCAGACTCCAGGCCTTGAAGCTGCCCTACCTCCTGACTGGTCCAGATTTCCTCCTGCTCCTCTTTAATCTGTGTGGGCTCTGGTTTCTCCTGCCTCAGACTGGGGCTCCACTCCTGCTCACAGTGCTGCTGCTCAGGCGTTTCCTCCTCTTTTATCTCTGTTGTGATCCGCAGAAGTCTCCGTAGCCGGTCATTCTCCTCTTTAGATCGGGAAATTTCCTCCTGGTACTCGGCTACCACTTTCTCTACAACGTCAAAAATCTCCAGAGCAGCCACTGTTAAACGCTCATTAACGAATACACTCAAAGACTGTAATTTAGCCATTCTCAGAAGACTGAGAATTCCGTTTTAAGTTTCGTGTCTTCCTTGGTCCACACAATGACTGAAATCAAAACAAACTCGCTTCCAAACCGATTTCCGTGTTTTATTTTTTTCAGCGGGTGCCGAGCGCAGAAACGGAATATAGCGCCGCCAGCTGGATGGAGTTCTGAGCTGCAATAGGTGATATGGTAGGTGTGACTCAATGACTGTATAGAGCGCCACAATGAAGGTGTCGTAAAACCCATAAACTTAGCGATCAAACAGTGAAATGGTTCCAATCATTTTCAACCATTCATTTTTCCCATAGGGAATTTTAGAAACACTTAAAAGAAGGACTGTGTTTTGTGTAGGCTTACCTAGTGTGACGTTTTGATAACCATGTAAATCTCTCTAGGACAAGGGGACTTGCATCAATATATTTGGATCTATTTACTCCTGGTGGGCCCGGAGAGCGAATCAAATGCACTATAGGCCTATCCCTGGCCAATCGGATGGCTCAGATGACCTTGTCTGCAGTAGCGTAACAGGAATAAAAGAAAGCTAAAGCAAAGTTGATAGTGTGAGATTTCAAAACGTATAAAACCATGACTAGATAGAGACTGTCAACGAATACAGCAAAGAGCTGCTGTTTCTATGAGTGAGTTCATGTTTAAGTTTCTACTCAGCACTGTCAACACGTTTTTCCCCCAACCATTTTATAAATGGTTATATATATATATATATATATATATATTTTAAATATATTTTAAATGGTCCGAACAACAATGCATTGGCAGGACAATTCAAGCAAAGGCAATATGCAGTGAAATTGTATTGGGCCTATAGCCGACTGCACAATCCTCATAGCTACGGTATTGTTATTAATAGGTTTATGCTGCATAGGCTTCCATTTTTTGCTGCATAGGCTTCCAAAAAAAAATCTAAGAGGTAGATCTCGGCTTGTATTTTGACTCCGAAAGTTATCTTGACTCAGAAAACGTTAGTGACCACTGGTATTGGGCGTGATCGTGTAAAATGTTTAACGGAATCAATCTAATAAATCCAGTAAACAGTAACAGTTCAGATTAATAATTATTAGGCAGTGCAGTTGCAGTTCAAATGAAAAATTATTGGGCATAATATTAACGGATTTATAATAACAGATGATGCTACTGTATCATTCTGTTGATCAAACAAACCAGATGGGCTATTATTCAGAGTTCAGAGGATAATTAACATCCTTTCAGAGAATTTACTGGGGTAATAACCAGAGTAGATTTTTTTATGATAATCTCTTTTAACCAAGAACTAAAGTCTCACGTAATTGGTCAGCTGCTCGATTAAGGTCTGGGTCCATACGTATTAAGAGAAGAGACGCTAGAACGAGGAGCGGAAATGGAACAAGGAGCTCCAACCTCTTTTTGCAAGTTACGGGCCGAAATTCGAAAGATGCTAACACCTGCGAAATTGTGATTTGTCCAAATAACCAACGAGGACAAACACAAACACCGGAACTACTGCTGCTAGTTGTCCATCCCATTCCTTTCCGACAGATTCTATGGTACCAGTTATGTTTACGTGAAACTGTCCACGTGAGATTAACTTTATTTAAAAAAAATCTAACTTTATTTGGGGAATTATTATTTTTTGTTTGTTTTGATTACAAATCAATTCCCAGATATGATTAGATAAATGTATGGATATTTCAACAATGGGATATATATTTTTTTAAAGAGCCACCCCACCTCCTGGGAAAGCAGAGACCATGACCCCCAACCCATCACCACCCCAACCCCCCCACTACTTTTATTCCCATCTCCTGACAGAATATCTGTCTTAAGTCTTAATTTTCTTGCTTCTTTCCACTTTCATCCTGATTTCTTTCTTTGTGGAACACCAGCATATGACTATTCAGGTTCACTTTATGTCTGAAGCTTTTCCCGCAGTCAGAACAATGAAATAAAGTCTCTCCTGTGTGAGTCAGTATATGCCTGTGAAAAGTCCTCTTGTGATTGAAGATTATACCGCGATGTCCACAGCTAAATGGTTTCTCTCCAGAATGAGTCTTTATATGCTCATTTAGGGTGCCCTTGTGTTTTTTAGATGTGGTGCTGGGTTTAGTGCTGGGTTTCTTCAATGGTGTGTTGGTATCCAATGGTGGGCTGACGTAAAGTCCTACTGGATCGCTGCTTGCGGCTGAGCTGTGGCTGGATGCATTGTCTTGACTATCTGGAGGGTCACAGGGATTGTCAAGGTGGGTTACACTGACAAAAGGTTTTAGATTCATTGATTTAGAGTCACTCTCTCTGTACTCCAACGTCTGGGAAAGAGTCAAGGACTTAAGTTGATCCACCTGATCGCATTCACTTTTCACACCAGGAGGAGTGAATATAAACTCTATGATGTCAGCCTTCAGCCCTTGAAGCTGCCCTACATCCTGACTGGTCCTGATTTCCTCCTGTTCCTCTTTAATCTGTGTGGGCTCTGGGTCCTCCTGTCCCAGACTGGGGCTCTCCTGCTCACAGGTAACCTCCTCACCAGAGACAGCGAGCAAGAACTGGTGGGAGTCTATTCCACATAGTTTTATCTCGGGTGTGATCCTCAGCAGTCTCTGAAGCCGGTCATTCTCCTGTTGAGATCGGGAAATCTCTTCCCGATACTCCTTTATCACTTTCTCTACGACGTCAAAAATCTCCACTGCAGCCACCAATAAACGCTCACTAATAAACACACTCAAAGACTGTAGTTTAGCCATTTCAGAGGACTGAGTGTTCGGTATTCAGTTCAATGCGTCTACGCCAGGTGCCTTCTACAAAAACAAAACAATGATCAATTCTACTTCCGTGTTGTCTTCTTCGTTTGTCTTTGCCAACGGTTGAGTCCCAAAACAGATAACAGCGCCCCCAGCAGTTGTAAGCTGGGATAGATAAGAACAAACATTTGGTTGGAAATTTACTATGCTGAATGCATTCAACTGAAATGTGAGTATGCTCATGTAAAATATGATATATGCGTTATACAGTAATATAAATTTAAACATAAGGCTAAGAAAGAGATACCGTTCAAATACAAAATATTGGGCATAAAATAACCAGTGGTGGAAAAAGTACCCAATTGTCATACCTGAGTTAAAGGTAAAGAGATACATTAATAGAAAATTACTAAAAGGGAAAGTCACCCAGTAAAATACTACTTGAGTAAAAGTCTAAAAGTATTTGGTATTAAATATACTTAAGTATCAAAAGTAAATGTAATATAATTATTCTAAACAAACCACAGAAGCGGTTAGAACTACAATTTCAGCGCCATTTTTTGTCGCCGCCGCTGGACGCGAATCAACGTGGGCTCCCGAGTGGTGCAGCGGTCTAATGCACTGCATCTCAGTGTTTGAGGCGTCACTACAGACACCCTGGTTCGATTCCAGGCTGTATCACTACCTGCCGTGATTGGAAGTCCCATAGGGGGGCTCACAATTGGCCCAGCGTCGTCCGGGTTTGGCCGGTGTAGGCTGTCATTGTAAATTAGAATTTGTTCTTAACGGACTTGTCTAGTTAAATAAAGTTTAAATAAAACATTTAAAAATGAAAATGTGAAACAGGGAGTTTTAGTTCTTCAGAGAAAGCGTAGGTGTATTCGAACCATTATATTTCCTAAGCACTGAAACATTTTGCCATTTTGGAATCACAATCATGAAACACCCCTTAAACATATTACATAATGTTCTCACTACAATTTAGGACTTACAGTGGCCCAAGTTACAACTGGCTAAATCTATGACATTAAAATGCCTATTTACTCTGTTCCATCTGACTGTGCAATACACTGTCTCATCAGCCCAGCCAGGCAATTTATAAACTTGATCTCCACTATAAAAAGCATCTAGACATTATCTCACATTTATTTTAGACTACCACTTTGAGATTTGTATAAGGAGATTTGTATAAACCTTGCTGTCTTTCTCTCCGACATTTGCAACATTGTTTCAATATTCAAATTCGATCTCCAGCTGTCCCATAGTAATGAACGTGTCGGGAGCCGGGACGAGACAGACAGACAGGCAGGCAGCGTTTCTCAGCCAGTCGAGATCATGAATCAGCTAGCACAATTTTAATGGATATATTCAAAGAATGTCAATTGAAAAAAGGTCAAACGAAACAAAGTGCAGCTAGTTTGCAGTCTTTCCAGCTTCAGTTTGAAGTGATTTTGTTAGCTGTGTTGTTGGCTAGCTCCTCTGAACAACAGTTTCCTGACGAGAGAGCTCATTTTCTATGACAAGCGAAATCGTGCCTCATTAGCTCATTGTTATGGATGTATCCAAATAAATGTCACTAGAAAACAGCGTAAACAAATGCAAAGGAAGCTACTGCTGTTATTCTGGCTGCACTGTTTGACCTGACTGTAAGTTAGCTGTTGTTGGCTAGCTAGCAACAAGGGATAAGAACGTTGCCAGCCAGTATGGCAATGGAACATTTAGAACGAACGACTGGGTCGCATCCATAGATCATGTCTCTGGCAACCGAACCGATAGAATGAACGACCAGCCACCTTGGGTAGCAACCCTAGATGTGTGTTGGGACTATATCTTGTGGAAGGGTGAAATGGTATGAATAAAGTAATCAATATAATATTTTTAATGAAAATATGTCAATCATTATTTGAATATGTTGGTAACCCGTTGTATAAAAGTGATAATGCCCGAGAAGCCAGTGTTCGTCTCGGGCCTAACACCCGTGCCAATATATCCTCCAAACACTGGCTTCTAGGGCATTATCACGTACTTATTTTACACATGATCAGAGAGGGAGAGTGACATTAACCCCTTTACCAAAAGAGCAACTTCAATCTACAAATATCTATTATTGAACAGCGCTTCACTTAGTTGTAAATGAGAACTTGTTCTCAACTGGCCTACCTGGTTAAATAAAGGTGAAATAAAAAAAAACGTATTTTCACACAATTAAACATCTTGCATGCAATTGTTGAGTCATTTCAGGGGCTGGGCCAGCCTACAATATCTATTCAGTTATCTCAATGAATAATTTAATGGGAAAATTAAACAATAACAAGATAGAATGAGACAAATATATAATTAATTGACACCTACTAATATGTCTTCCAGCTGTTTGTTTCCAAAAGATAAGTCGCTTGATGGTTAACCCATGCCCCAGACATCTAATGACGATGGTCCCCTCCTCAAAAAAGCGGTAGGGGAACCAACCTTTTCCACCACATTCATCTAACAGGGAAGACACAGAGCTTGGCGTGGATAACATACATACTGTACATACTGTTTAGTGTTATAGGTAACACAAAACAACAACATTACATGTTGTCTGTAATCTATTGATGTGACTAAATGCATCTGTAATCTATTGATGTGACTAAATGCATCTGTAATCTATGGATGTGACTAAATATATATGTAACCCTGCCTGCTAGGGTCTCAGCCATATGACTTGGGGTACCCACCCTTCCCTGACCCTGTGGGCCTGCTGCCTTCAGGTGTGTAAACCTGAGTCGGTACTCTCCTGGCCTCCACGCATGGTCCCGAGAAACGACACTGCTCCTCTAGTTTTACGACCAGATGCAACTTGACTGTCCTACCGTTGCCCACACCTTTGATTATAGCAATTTTATTGTTCAGATTCCCATTGAAGGCAACATAGGCAGAACAGCAAAGAGACCATGAGGGTGAAGTCCACCTCCAGTTAGTGTGTTTCTGTCGTGTCGAGAAGAGGATGAAAACCATTTTTATCAAGGACACCTCTGTAAAGAGACAATGACAGAAAAGTGCGTGTCCTCTTTCTCTTGGACCAGTTAAATATATGTTTAGCTCGTACTTTTTGATAAGCAAACACACTTTTATTCTCTTTCTCTCTCTCCATCTTTCTACCTTTTCCACCTTGCACTCCCTCCTTTCTAGAGTAAATCATACCCATGCAGAGACTGAAGGAAATTGATCCCCTCCAATCGTCTGGCTTTGGTATACCCCGACCCAGACACAGGCTTCAACTCCTTCACTGGTTCTCCCACGACTATGTCACATTCAACAACGACAGTGCGATGGTGACAGAGCGCAAGCCTAATAAGGCGTTTCATCGACAACCAACTGCTACCAGACCAGGGATTACCGTACTACGAAGTGCGCAATCTGAATGCCCCAGGGTCTGAGAACCTGCTGGATTATGTTAGCGAAAACCACACAGGACACAATGACAACAGCAACATAGACCGGATCATCATCAGCCTGCAGTCAGACCTGGTGTTGGACAGGATCTACGTGACCCAACATCACAGAGGTGCTTTTGACCCCAAGTGCACCTATTGCATCAGTAAGGGGTATGTCAGTATCATCCGTAACCTGGAGCTGGATTAACTCCTGGAGCACACTGGTTCCTCTTAAGACTTTCTCCCCAGGCCAAGGTCATAAAGACAGAGGCATCGTACACATAATCTGATGGTGAAATTCATTTACATTACATTACATTTAAGTCATTTAGCAGACGCTCTTATCCAGAGCGACTTACAAATTGGTGCATTCACCTTATGACATCCAGTGGAACAGCCACTTTACAATAGTGCATCTAAATCTTTTAGGGGGGGGGGGGGGGGGGGGGTCAGAAGGATTGCTTTATCCTATCCTAGGTATTCCTTAAAGAGGTGGGGTTTCAGGTGTCTCCGGAAGGTGGTGATTGACTCCGCTGTCCTGGCGTCGTGAGGGAGTTTGTTCCACCATTGGGGTGCCAGAGCAGCGAACAGTTTTGACTGGGCTGAGCGGGAACTGTACTTCCTCAGTGGTAGGGAGGCGAGCAGGCCAGAGGTGGATGAACGCAGTGCCCTTGTTTGGGTGTAGGGCCTGATCAGAGACTGAAGGTACTGAGGTGCCGTTCCCCTCACAGCTCCGTAGGCAAGCACCATGGTCTTGTAGCGGATGCGAGCTTCAACTGGAAGCCAGTGGAGAGAGCGGAGGAGCGGGGTGACGTGAGAGAACTTGGGAAGGTTGAACACCAGACGGGCTGCGGCGTTCTGGATGAGTTGTAGGGGTTTAATGGCACAGGCAGGGAGCCCAGCCAACAGCGAGTTGCAGTAATCCAGACGGGAGATGACAAGTGCCTGGATTAGGACCTGCGCCGCTTCCTGTGTGAGGCAGGGTCGTACTCTGCGGATGTTGTAGAGCATGAACCTACAGGAACGGGCCACCGCCTTGATGTTAGTTGAGAACGACAGGGTGTTGTCCAGGATCACGCCAAGGTTCTTAGCGCTCTGGGAGGAGGACACAATGGAGTTGTCAACCGTGATGGCGAGATCATGGAACGGGCAGTCCTTCCCCGGGAGGAAGAGCAGCTCCGTCTTGCCGAGGTTCAGCTTGAGGTGGTGATCCGTCATCCACACTGATATGTCTGCCAGAATGCAGAGATGTGATTCGCCACCTGGTCATCAGAAAGGGAAAAGGAGAAGATTAAAGATTAAAATCTTTCACCTAATTTTTTCCTTCTTCTTAGAAATGTATATTAGGCATGGGTATGACATCATGTCTTTGATATTCCCCATCCATTATGCGTTGTAGGCAATTGTGAATGTTTTTATTTTTTACAAAAGGCCTTGGTTTTAGATGTTTCACATTCTGCCACATTTTTTGTTATTTTCCCCCAACAATTTCACCTGCAATAGTTATTGCCACACTAGTCGGAACTAGGAAACTGTAGTTATACATGTGTAACATCAGTCTCACCACATCAACACCATACTTTGAACAACAGACTGTACTGTACTGTTTGACCATTATATCATTAATAAAATAAAATGATTTACATAGAATAATGTTCAACAAAAGTAAATGAATCACATATCCATTTCTCTGAAACCTGGGTCATTCCACCAATTAGGTGCCTTTTGAGTGGCGTAACCTAATTTTAACCCCCTAAAGTCTAAAGGCCCGGGTGTAAGAGTCACACAACCAGCGCTGGAGATGGAGCCAACATGGAAAACCTAACAAACTTTTCGATCCCTGCAATTTTGTGTTTGCAGACTCACGCAAGTTGCTAGCTGACCAAGATTAGTTTTATTTCAGTAACTTTAACTAAAGTCTAAGGGCCCGGGCTGGGTTTTCCAGTAAGCTAACATATGGAATTATTTTAAGATGGTCATACCAAGGATAATTTGGCTATTTCATTTAGACTTTTAGGACTCTTTTATCTAACAAAATATAAGGTATATACTGAACAAAAATATATACGCAACATGTAAAGTGTTGGTCCCATGTTTAATGATCCCCAAAATGTTCCATTCGCATAGAAAGCTTATTTCTCTCATTTTGTGCACACATTAGTTTTCATCCCTGTTAGTGAGCATTTCTCCTTCGCCAATATAATCCATCCACCTGACAGGTGTGGCATATCAAGAAGCTGATTAAACAGCATGATCATCATACAGGTGCACCTTGTGCTGGGGACAATAAATTGGCACTCTAAAATGTACAGTTTTATCACGCAACACAGTGACACACTTTTGAGGGAGCATGCAATTGGCATGTTGAGGAATGTTCACCAGAGCTGTTGCCAGAGAATTTAATGTTCATTTCTATATTATAAGTTGCCTCCAACGTCAATTTAGAGTATTTGGCAGTACGACCAACAGGCCTCACAACCGTAGACCACGTGTAACCACGCCAGCCCAGGAAGTCCACATCGGGCTTCTTCGCCTGCGGGATTGTCTGAGACCAGCCACCCAGACAGCTGATGAAACTAAGGAGTCGTTTTGTGAGGAAAAACTCATTCTTACTCCCAAGTGGGTGGGCCTATGCCCTCCCAGGTCCACCCATGGATGCACCCCTGCCCAGTCATGTGAAATCCAGATTATGGCCAAATTTATTTATTTAAATTGAGTTTCTTATATAAACTGTAAAATGTTGTGTTTAAAATTTTGTTCAGTATATATATTTTTTACTTATTTGATGAAACACTTAATTTGGCCTTACTGATATTAGCCCATAGAAACACATTGAATAACAGATTATTACATGGAAAAACAGTCCAAAAAGAAATCAAAAGGAGGTCTGTCATATATCTGAGAGATACAAGAAAGCTCATAAAAAAGTTGGGGTTTAATTACCCGTATACCTTTGACATGGAAGTTCCATTCATTTTTCATCCCAGTACCAGGTTACCTTCAGAGGATTCCCATGCCACTTGTGGGGGTCATAGAGCAAAACACCATCATGTTCATGAGAGTCTCATCTTTCCATACAGAGGTCATATTAGTTTGGATGCTACAGGCGTTCTTGTGAGAAGAAAGATTTTTGGGATGTCTCCTGGTCTGACAAACATCACCTTCCACCACAGATGCGGAGGGCCGACACCGGCGGATGCGGTAGGAGATGCAGCCCATGCACAAAATACAGATATCTGTCACATTCTGACCATAGTTCTTTTGTGTTTTCTTTGTTTTAGTGTTGGTCAGGACGTGAGCTGAGTGGGCATTCTATGTTGTCTGTTTCTATGTGGGTTTCTTGTTTGGCCTGATATGGTTCTCAATCAGAGACAGGTGTTTTGCGTTGTCTCTGATTGGGAACCATATTTAGGTAGCCTGTTTTGTGTTGGGGTTTGTGGGTGGCTGTCTTCTGTCTTTGTGTCTATGCACCAGATAGGACTGTTTCGTTTTTTTCACATTTGTTGTTTTTGTAGTTTGTAGTGTTCACGTTGATTTTCATTATTAAACATGATGAACACTAACCACGTTGCGTTTTGGTCCGATCCCTGCTACACCTCCTCTTCAGACGAAGAGGAGGAAATCTGCCGTTATAATATCTCTAGTTTAAACAGACAGATTTTGATGGGGAATTTTTTAATGATAATTAAATTGACACATGGGTACGTCAATCTATTTTTAAAAAACGTTCCCATCCCAAGAGGTTAATAAAGAAATACTATAGTAAGTGCCTATTAGGTGCCAAATAAAGTAACAGCCATAAATCCCATTTACACTATGATTTGACTATTAGATATTCAATGTCTCTTTTGAAAAAAAAATATTTAAAAAGGAATAGTCACACCATATTAAAACATAACAGGGTTGACCTTAAAATGAGGGACAGGTTGTTGTTTTTTACCTTAAAATTAATCACTAATAAAAATCATCTTCAGAAATGACTTTGTCAAAGCAATCAAAAAACTAGGGCTTTACAATGATGGTGAAGACTTTAAGAAATGTTGGGGTTAAGTGGGTTAAAATATTACTACAATTCACAGAGGACGCAAAGAGGGACATATGTTAAAATGCAGAATTCTGGCACTTTAGTAAGTCTTTCTTCATAAAAAAATGTTGATTTATAGATTTTCCCATATGGTCTAGGTTATATTAAACAATACTTAATTTAATGTAAGAGGCTTTAAAATATCAACAGCACTTATTTTGCGGAACGACCCACCGACAAGAAGAATGATTTAGAGTTACTTTGCTTTCTTAACAGTTTTGTCCATATCCTGCTTCTTATTCTCATCTCCTGTCAGAAGATCTATCTTAATTGTATTTCTTCTTTCCACTATCTTCCTGTTTTCTTTCTTTGTGGATGAACAGTATATGTCTGTTGAGGTTAACCTTGTAATTTAAGCTTTTTCCAACATTCTCCACATTTAAATGGTTTCTCTTCCATGTGAATGTTTGGTTAAGTCAATCTTTTGCTTGAAGCTTTTCCCACAGTCAACACAGCTAAATGGTTTCTCTTCTGTGTGAGTCAGTAAATGAGAAGTTAGGTTCCTCTTCCCATTTAAGCTTTTCCCGCAGTCGCCACAGCTAAACGGGTTTTCTCCTGTATGATTCTGGATATGATCATTGAGGGTCTCCTTGCGATTGATGCCTTTCCCATATTTTTCTCCTGTGTGTATCATTTTATGTTCGTTCAAGGTCTGCCTGCGAGTGAAACTTTCCCGCAGTCACCTTTCCATTTTCGTTCTGTTTTGTCTTTGTGGACAAGCAGTACATGCTTGTTAAGGCTAACCTTGCGATTGAAGCTTTTTCCACAGTCACCACAATTAAATGGTTTCACTTCTGTGTGAACAAATATTTGTTTGGTTAGTTCTCGTTTCAGCTTAAAGCTGTTCCCAGTCTCCACAGCTAAATGGGTTCGACCCTGAATGAATCTTCGAGTGCATATTCATTCGGCCAACCAGAGTAAAGCATTTGCCACAGTCATGGCACCAATTCGTTTTTTTTAGACGTGGCGCTGTTCTTTGTTTTTTTTCCCCTCAAAGGTTTGCGATCCAACAGTTTAGAGTCATTCCCTCTGTTCCCCAGTCTGGGTTTGGGGAAGATCACATTCACTATTCACACAGGGGGGTGAACATGAACTCTATGATGTCAGCCTCCTGTCCCTGAAGCTGCCCTACCTCCTGACTGGTCCTCATTTCCTCCTGCTCCTCTTTAATCTGTGTGGGCGCTGTGTCCTCCTGCCGCAGACTGGGGCTCCACTCATGCTCAGCTATAACCTCCTCCTCCTCAGAGACAGCGAGAGGTAACTGGAGGGAGTCTATTCTACGTAGTTTCATCTCCTGTGTGACCCGCAGCAGTCTCGGAAGCCGATCATTCTCCTGTTTCGATCTGGAAATCTCTTCTCGATACTCCTCTACCACGTTCTCCACTACGTCAAAAATCTCCACTGCAGCCACCATTAAACGCTCACTAATAAATACACTCAGACTGTAGTTTAGCCATTGTCAGAGGACTGAGCGTTCGGGATTCAGTTCACTGCGTCGAAACCCACGCAAAGAATGTGCCATGTGCAAAATCAAAACAATCCCCCCACTAATTCTACTTCTGTGTTTTCTTTTCTGTTTGTCAGCGGTTGGCTAGTCCCAAAAAAGAAAACAGCGCTCCTAGCTGGATAGTGTTATGAGCTGGAGATTAAAGGTTGATATGGCGAGTGTAAAATATTTAAAATAATCGATATAATGGAATTAATACAACGGGTTGTTCTAATTCTGAATGCTGGATAAAACCGCGTTCCAGCCGGTGTCTATTCCACAAGTTACCACTGGCTAAATCTATGACGTTAAAATGCCTATTTACTCTGTTCCATCTGACTGTGCAATCCACTGTCTCATCAGCCCAGCTAAGTAATTCATAAACTTGATCTCCACTATAAAAAGCATCTAGACATTATCTCACATTTCTTTTAGACTAACATTTCGTTTTCAACAGCGGAGATTTATTTCCAGCTTCATTTTGAAGTGATTGTGTTTGCTGTGTTGTTGGTTAGCTCCTCTTTAGAGTCCTGTTTAGATCGAGTGAGCAAATTTTCTATAACAGGCGAAATTGCACCTCATTAGGTCATTGTTATGGATGTCACTAGAAATGTATCTAGAAAACAGCTTAAACAAATGCAAAGGCAGCTACTTTGCTGTTATTCCTGCTGCACTTTTTGACGCGACTGTAAATTAACCGTAGTTGGCTAGCTAGCAAGCACAGGATAAGAACATTGCCAGACAGTATGTCAATGGAAAATTTAGAACGAACGACTGGGTCCATAGATACAGAATAGACTAAACGACTGGGTCGTGTTTCTAGCAACCAAACCGATAGAACGAACGACTAGCCGGCTTGGGTAGCAACCCATGATTTGTATCGGGCTATATCTTGTGGAAGGATACATTCTCAATAATGATTGACACATTTGCATTACATTTAATGCAAATATGTCAATCATTATTTAAATATGTTGATAACCTCGAAGCCAATATAACAACACTAGTGCCACTATATCCTCCAAACACCGGCTTCTCGAGCATTGTCACTTTTATACAACGGATACCAACATTTTCAAATAATGATTGACATATTTGCATTAAAAATGTTATTTTGATGAATTTATTCATAGTAATTTATCCTTCCACAAGATATAGTCCCGATACAAATCTAGGGTTGCTACCCAAGCCGGCTGGTCGTTCGTTCTATCTAATATATATCTAATATATATATATATATATATGTATATATGTATGTATATATATATATTACGCTTTATCTGCCTTCCCAATATAAACTAGTTTGAACTCAAACAGATATTTTATGAAAAAGAGATGTTGGATGTTTCTGAACGATGCACCATGCTGCATTGTTGGCAATATGACAGTGGAGTGGATTACTGTTCTATTTGAGCAGGGCACACCCACCTTCACTGGATTCACCCGGTCATGTGACAGGCCATAGCCCGGTTCAACTCGGAGTAGCTTAATCAAACTCCCTCACTGATAAGTGGTCAAGGAGAGTGTGCTTTTCTCAATTAGATTTGCTCAACTCCTGCATCCTCTCTCCTCCGTCCTCTCTGGCATCCTTTTGAAAAAGGTAAAAGGTAATCAAGGAGAAGCGGTGAGGAGGGAGAAAGTGGACGAAAATGTGCTTGCATGAAATGAGACTCCAATCGCGCATCATCAGGCAAATTATGTTTACAGGATGGAATCCCAAAATAAATGTATAAAGTGATAAAACAAATTTAGCTAGTTGTGCAAAATATTTTACAGATGAAAGGATATTGTTTTTAAATGTTTGCAAGCTTTTCTCATTCAAGAAAGAAATACCTAATTCAAAGGGGGTGTTGCAGATTTCAGGATACACGTGCTTCCTCTCCAAAAGGAGGCTATAGAGGAGGTGAGGACCTTCCGTTTGCCTACTAGCAAATTGACACTCCTTGACCACTCATTGGTTTCCAGGTCACTGAGGAGAGAGGGCGAAGGACAGACTTTTGTCCAAACAGGAAAAAGGCCTGTGTCAAGTCGTTAGTAGGCAAACGGAAGAGTGTCCTCCACTCGATAGCCTCCTCCCGCCAAAAATACTAATGAGTATCCTCCCAGCGGCTAGAGTGGAAGTGTTTTAAAATCTGCCACACCCCCTTAGAATCAGCTGTTGTTTTTCTAAGGAGAAAAGCATGCACACATTTAAAAAACGCTACTTGTCATTTTATCTATAAAATGTATTGCACAACGAGCTACATTTGTTTGGAACACTTTACAAATTTGGGGGGATTCCTCCTATGTAAACGTAATTCGCCTCTCCCCAGGAGGCGAAGAGAGGATGGAGGTGAGGACATGAGGAGTCAAGCACAACCTATTGAGATTCTCCCGTTGTTTGCGTCCCAATTCTCCACACTTCTCCCAAAGTGTGCACTTGAACAATGCCCGAAAATAGATTTCAAAGCATTGGGTTGGTGTTAGCATCGGCTGGAGGGAGTTTCCATCATTATCAAATCCATCAGGACCCGAGAGAACATAAAAGAACAGTGTTCCTCACTCCATTCCCGGTTGACCCCCAGGGAGTGCACATTTTTGTTTGAGCCCAGCACTACCACAGCTGTTGGTAATCAGGTAATTGAATCAATGATTGGTTAATTAGTTCATTTCCCCTTTTTCCACCCTGAAAATTATAACATGTTTAATGTATTGATAACATCAGTTTTGCCATTCTCTCATTTCCATGAGAGACAAAAAACAAGCAGGAATTCCTGTTTCTAATAAGTGAAAACATCAACATACTTTGAACAACAGCAGTGTGCGTTTCCTCACAGATCAGGACTGGTTTTTCCTACAATACTCTGTACTCTTTGGTCATGAAATTAAATCAAACTCATTTTACAAAAGTAAATGAATCACACATACAGTATATTTATCTTAAACCTACAACATGAATGATCCAGAGTTGCTTTGCTTTCCTAACAGAGTTGTCCATCTCCTGATACTCTCCTGATCTCTGTCTTCATTGTCTTTATTTTTTCCAATTTTGTTCTGTTTTCTTTCTTTGTGGATGTTCTATATAAACTCAAATAAAAAAGAAACGTCCCTTTTTCAGGACCCTGTCTTTCAAAGATAATTCGGAAAAATCCAAATAACTTCACAGATCTTCATTGTAAAGGGTTTAAACACTGTTTCCCATGCTTGTTCAATGAACCATAAACAATTAATGAACATGCACCTGTGGAACGGTCATTAAGACACTAACAGCTTACAGACAGTAGGCAATTAAGGTCACAGTTATGAAAACTTCTACTGATTCTGAAAAACACCAAAAGGAAGATGCCCAGGGTCCCTGCTCATCTGCATGAACGTGCCTTATGCATGCTGCAAGGAGGCATGAGTACTGCAGATGTGGCCAGGGCAATAAATTGCCATGTCTGTACTGTGAGACGCCTAAGACAGTGCTACAGGGAGACAAGAAGGACAGCTGATCGTCCTCACAGTGGCAGATCACGTGTAACAACACTTGCACAGAGTCGGTACAGCCGAACTACACACCTGCGGGACAGGTACAGGATGGCAAGAACAACTGCCCGAGTTACACCAGGAACACACAATCCCTCCATCAGTGCTCAGATTGTCCGCAATAGGCTGAGAGAGGCTGGACTGAGTGCTTGTAGGCCTGTTGTAAGGCAGATCTTCACCAGACATCACTGGCAACAACGTCGCCTATGGGCACAAACCCACCGTCGCTGGACTAGACAGGACTGGCAAAAATTGCTCTTTACTGACAAGTCGTGGTTTTGTCTCACCAGGGGTGATGGTCGGATTCGCATTTACCGTCGAAGGAATGAGCGTTACACCGAGACCTGTACTCTGGAGCGGGATCGATTTGGAGGTGGAGGGTCCGTCATGGTCTGGGGTGGTGTGTCACAGCATCATCGGACTGAGCTTGTTGTCATTGCAGGCAATCTCAACGTTGTGCGTTAAAGGGAAGACATCCTCCTCCCTCATGTGGTACCCTTCCTGCAGGCTCATCCTGACATGACCCTCCAGCATGACACAGCCACCAGCCATACTGCTCATTCTGTGTGTGGTTTCCTGCAAGACAGGAATGTTAGTGTTCTGCCATGGCCAACGAAGAGCCCGGATCTCAATCCTATTGAGCATGTCTGGGACCTGTTAGATCGGAGGGTGAGGGCTAGGGTCATTCCACCCTAGAAATGTCCGGGAACTTGCAGGTTCCTTGGTGGAAGAGTGGGGTAACATCTCCCAGCAAAAACGGGCAAATCTGGTGCAGTCCATGAGGAGGAGATGCACTGCAGTACTTAATGCAGCTGGTGGCCACACCAGATACTGACTGTTACTTTTGATTTTGACCCCTCCCCCCCTTTGTTCAGGGACACATTATTCCATTTCTGTTTAATCACATCTGTGGAACTTGTTCAGTTTATGTCTCAGTTGTTGAATCTTGTTATGTTCATACAAATATTTACACATGTTAAGTTTGCTGAGAATAAACGCAGTTGACAGTGAGAGGATGTGTCTTTTTTTGCTGAGTTTATTACTGTCCATGTTCAATTAGTGTTTGAAGCTTATCCCACAGTCACCACAGCGAAATGGTTTCTCTCCGGTACCTTTATGAGTATGCATATGCGCAGGTAGGTTTTCCTTGAGTATGAAGCTTTTCCCACAGTCACCACAGTTAAATGTTTTTTCTCCTGTGTGTGTGTCAGTAAATATACAGCTAGGTTCCCCTTCTTGTTGAAACTTTTCCCACAGTCATCACAGCTAAATGGCTTCTCTCCTGTGTGAATCAGAGTATGTTTGGTTAGGTCTCTACCTTATGCTTGAAGCTTTTCCCACAGTTACCACAGCTACATGGTTTCTCTCCTGTATGAGCCCATATATGCCTGTTAAGGCTAACCTTCTATCTGAAACTTTTCCCGCAGTCACCACAAACAAATTATTTCTCCCCTGTGTGAGTCTGTTAAGAGAAACCTTTTGATTGAAGCTTGTCCCACAGTCACCACAGCTAAATGGTTTATCTCCTGTATGAGTCTTTATATGCTAATTTAAGGTCCACTTGCGATTGAAGCTCTTCTGGCAGTAACCACAGCTAAAGGGTTTCTCTCCTGTAAGGGTCTGTATGTGCCTGTTCAAGGTCCCCTTGCAATTCAATTTTTTCCCAGTGTGAGTTTAAAGAAAAAGTGGTGCTGGGTTTCTTCAATGGTGTGTTGGGATCCAATTGGGCTGATCTGTGGCTAGAGGCATTGTCTTGATTATCTGGAGGGTCACAGGGATTGTCAAGGTGGGTCACAGTGACAAAAGGTTTGAGATTCACTGGTTTAGAGTCACTCTCTCTTTCACCATTTGGAGAAGAGTCAAGGACCGAAGTTGATCCTCCTGATCATTTTTCACACAGGGGGGAGTGAATATGAACTCTATGACGTCAGCCTTGAGTCCCTGAAGCTGCCCTACATCCTGACTGGTCCTGGGGGGAGTCCTCATCCTCAGAGACAATGAGTGAGAACTGGCGGGGTCTATTCTACATCGTTTTATTTCGGGTGTGATCCGCAGCAGTCTCCCTAGCCTTGTCATTCTCCTCTTTAAATTGGGAAATCTCCTCCTTGTAACTCGCTACCACTTTCTCTATTACTCCCAAAATCTCTACTGCAGCCACTGTTAAACGCTCACTAGCAAACACACTCAAAGACTGTACTTTGGCCATTTTCAGAGGACTGATTGGTCGGCATTCAATTCAAAACAAACTCGCCTCGACTTGCAGAATTGTTTGCATTGCCTTCCTCCTTTGTGTTTTCAGCGGGTGGCGAGCCTAGAAATAGATAACAGCGCCGCCCGCTGGATGGTGTTTTGATCTGGGATAGATACAAAAGCAAATTTGAAGGGTTTTATTGTGAGTGTGATGTAAACGGAATCAATATAATAATGCATTTCCAGTATATAGTAATAGTTCAGATGAATGACGAGGCTGTACAGCTACCATTGAAATACAAACAATTATATTGGGTATAAAATAACAGAGAGAAGATGCTACTGTATCATTCTGTATTCACTATGTTACAACTTGATGTTAGATGGTTCCTCACCCTGAAAGTAGTCTATGGGCCAAGAGAAACTGTAATTTATGGTTCAGTTGATTTTAAACAGTCACTACAAACTTCAGCTAACCTTAGCAGTGGTGTAAAGCACTTAAGTAAAAATATTTGAAAGTACTACTTAAGTCGTTTTTGGGGGTCTTTGTACCTTACTTTACTATTTATATATTGCCAATTTTACCTTTAACTTCACTACATTCTCAAATAAAATTATTTCTCCATACATTGTCCCTGAGACCCAAAGGTACGCGTTACATTTTGAATGCTTAGCAGGACAGGCAAATGGTCTAATTCACACATTTATCAAGAGAACATCCCTTGTCATCCATACTTGAGTCTGGCGGACTCACTAAACACAGTTTTTTTTATACTTCTCTACAGTCTAAATATATTATTAATATAGATTATAGGGATTTATTGTGTTTTTATGTGTCTGTGCGTGGCAAACTTTCAGCTCAGATGATAAGGGTATGTTCTATTGATTCACAAAGGGGCCTGTTTGTTTATCATATAATTAGAGCTTGTAACAGTTTGAATATTTACACATTTCCATGGCACTAGTGTGAGTGAATACTGTAAGTCATTGGCCAATTTGATTAAATTGAAATAAACTTGATCTGTTCAAAATGCAACTTTTAGGCAAAACACTGACATTATTGCAACGTAACGTTAGTTAACCATCCGAGAGCCCAAATAGTACCTTATTCAATAAGGGTGCCATTGCCTGTACATTTTGTCAAAAATATTGTACACAATTACACTCACTTTGATATACTATTTACATGTGTGTGTGTGTGCATTTGAGGAAAAACATAACAGTATTGATGAGGGCTCTTGTGCGAGTAGCACTACAATTTTATATCATTCCGCCTCCTTGAACAGGGAATATAATGGCTGACACTGGGCTGATAAGTGTACATTGACTGAGGGGAATCATCAACAACACCGAAACGACTTATTTGTATTTATTGAGACACAGTCTTCTCCTGGCTCTTAGAATGAGCCGTTGACCATAAAGTGTTACGATAATTTCTCAAAAACTCACTGAGGTAATTCATTTATTTCCACTACTTTTATTAGCCAAGGCAAGTGGCTAGTTCACCACCAGCTAGCTAACGTAGCATCATCACGCAGTTCGCTAGCTAGCTACCTACCTCCTTACCCAAAACAAAACTAGGTTGGTGCTGTATTTGAGGAGACATTAGCTAATGTATTTAACGTGTGCTTATTTTGAAACTATTATAGCCAACAATAACTAACTAGGCAGCTAGCTATCTAGGCATGCAATCTTGTCGGGCCGTGAAATCTTGTTTGTTTTTAGTTAGCCAGCTAGCTAGATGGGTCACGTTAGCTAACGTTACTAGCAAGTTGACGTTACCTACGCAAGTGTCTGCAAGGTATTGTAAATCCTAGCTAACTGTAACTCCGACTAGATAGTGACAGTACTTTCCTCTCCGAATTTAACATTAGCTTTTGTTTTGAACATCCATTTTTCAAACTTTCAAAGGGCAGTGAATGCAACAATTGTAACGTTTGTTAGCCTTCAATGTATTTTCCATTGTCGGAATTTCACCCCCAGTTTTCGCGGGGAAGGGGAGGGCTCATGCGTTACCATGGCGTGCAACTTCATGTTGCCAAACAGTGACAAAACCAAATGTAAAGTAGTTTAGATTTGCATAGCCCCATTGGTATCCCAAATGATGAATACACCGCATCGATAGGCTATTGGAGTGTATATTGATGACGGTTTTTGTCCCCATTATTCTTTTACGTTAACTAGAAGTTCTCAGAGGGGGGCTCGTTAGTTGTTGCTAGTGACAGTTGGCTCCCTCGAACTCGCTGAAGTGGAGGGAATTTCGGAAACGTTACCGGGAATTCTAGCGGTCTACAACGCTGGTTTAACGCTAATCCCTATTGACTAAACAGTGCCTTTTGTTGGGAAACTGTTAGTCAACAAGAAATCCTTAATCAGTCCGCGATTTCTCCAAAAGCAAACCAACAAATGAATAGTGGGTAACTGAATACACCACACAGGTACGTAATCGATAGGTAAGGTAACGTTATTGATATCGGCACAGTTGTATTATTTAGCTGTGTCATAAATAAGTCATACAATGGTTTGTAGTTAGCTATGGTGTTTTGGATTATTAACGTTATGCCTCATGTTATGGTTTAGTTTACTGTAATACTTGTCATACTTAGGGAAAGGTCTGTGAATGTTGACTGTTGCTTAGTTGCAGGAACATTCCTCCAAACAAGGCACTGTTTCTGACTGGAGGCTGTTTCTGAAAGCAACAAACACCTCTAGAATCATGCACTCTGTTACAACGTGGTCTGTTACAACAATGGTGCTAAAAATGACAGAAATTTTGATTATGATATTCATTTTAACAGAACACCCAACTCCTGTAATGAAGCAGACACTAAAGCATTATTTTCAAACATTTGCCAAAATGCAATTTGTGGTAAAACAACACCATTCCAAACATCGCACCTGATGCCAGCGGTTCCATATGTGACACAGATAAATCTCTGTTAAACTTAGGTTGCTAATATAACTGGGATTTTGGCTTCTGGACAACGAAAGAAAGTTTGTATGAAAACCAACAGGAGAGATGCTGGTTTAAATAGTATATGAGGAAGTCCATAAAGTAATTGCTTCTGTGTTTCTATGGTCAGATTTTTCCTAGGCTGCTTTGAAGCAAGGTAAGACATGCCCCATAATATGAAGTAAAAACTTTTAGGTTAAAATTGTTTGTAAGTTTGTTTGCAAAATGCGTACTGCTGCCAGCAAACTGGTGGGTGACGTGCTGATAGCATGCCTACGGTTGCACTTGATTGAGAGGAATGTTGCAATTGCCAGTTGGGAAATAAAAGTAGTAGCTCTTTTTAATCGTGGCCATCAACTGTTTTCAGGTGACTGCTTTCAGAATTGTTGCCCAATGACTGGTCTTATAAAAGTACATGTTTTACTTCAGCAGTAGCGCGCACTGTCTGACAAGCGATATTCCGCTCAAAATAGGCTCTGTGCGCAGGTAAGAAATTATACATTACGACCCAGGTTCCTTTTATTTATTTTTCGGCACTGAACAAATTTCAGGTCTGCTGAGCTGGAACTTGAAAGGTGTAAAAATTTGGTGTAACTTCCAGTGTGCATTTACTCTGAACACTGAGGCTGTACCTGCTTTAAGTTAGTTTGAACAGTAGTATGTAGGATACTGTGGCTATTTGATCATAATGTAGACCTACCAGAGTGACCTAACATCAAAAACAATGAAGAAAATGCACCTCATAAAATTTTAACATGGAAATAGCTGTTCTATCTTTCAGCCTACAGTAGCAGCCAATGTGTGGTGTTCAATGTAGGTTTACATTCCATGAGACTTTTGGAAAAAACATACAGGGCTTGACAATAACCTGTTCATCAACTTCTCCTTCAGACAAGGTGACTGAAAATGCTGTTTGATCTAAGAAGCCACTTTACAAAATAAAATACATTATTATTGTCATACCATTATTACAGAGAATCAGAAATTATGCTACCCTCTGCCTATGGGCTTAAATAAGCTAAGTAGCCAGTCTCAAAATACAACACTGCCCCTTTTAAGACAAAGCTCTTTAACTGACTCGCTTTTCAAAGATGTCTAGAAATGTACAAGTTTTGTGCTCTTGCCAGAAGCAATCACTCACCCATTGTTGACTAGAAATGAGCTATTAATGACTACTAATTATATTTAACTGCACTAATAACTCATTAACTAGCAAAGGATATGAACAAAATGTGCACACGTTGCTGCATGCAGCTCTTGCTTTGATCTCAAAACAAGCACATCTACTCACAACCACTGTAAACACAATCCAGTTCAAAGTAAATGGCACAGATCCATATATGGCAATGGTTTATTTGCATGTAGGTCTACTGTAGCTCAGATTGTTTATGCTGCACCAGTCTGTATGGGGTATTTTTATTTAACTAGTCAAGTCTGTTAAGAGAATTTATTTTTATTTAAAATGAAGGGCTAGGAAGAGTGGGTTAACTGCCTTGTTCAGTGGCAGAACGACAGATTTTTACCTTGTCAGCTCGGGGATTTGATCTAGTAACCTTTTGGTTACTGGCCTAACGCTCTAACCACTAGGCTACCTGCCGCCCCCTTGGCTGATGGTGCCTGCATCTGATGGTCAGTCTCAGCAGAGGAGAGGGCAGCAGACTGAGCGTCCGCCTCTCAACATCCCTCCGCTCTCCCTTTCCTCCACTGACCAAAAAATGGACACCGTCTTCCAGCTGATAGTGAAACTTGAGTCACACCACATTATTTCTGCCTCGTGCACAAATTCACGTTACTCCTATGGACAGAGAAAGTGAAATATTCCTCTGTATTAAAGACCCAAGCTGCTAATAATGACGCATGCCTATAGATCCACTTTCCTACTCATTCATTACTGCTGCACTGCTAGTTGTAGGGCTGAGTGGAAATGGGAACCTGCAATTCATGGCCTATAAAAGTGTTGACAGTGCTGAGTAAGAACTTTAAAATGAACTCATTCATATAAAAAGCAGCTCTTTGCTGTATTCGTTGACAGTTTGTCTAGTCGGGGTTTTAATCTCACAGTATCTACTTTGCTGTAGCTTTTTCTTTTATGCGTGCGACGATACTGCAGAGATGCTAATCTGAGCCATCCGATTGGCCATCGGTAGGCCTGTAGTGCACTTGATTTGCTCTCTGGGCCCTAGGGAAGGCAGTTTATACCTTCAGACACATAAAATGGCAACAGTTCGCCTACCCGGCGCGTAGGGCAGGTGAATTGGGTGCACCTACCGCCGTCAGCCCGAGACCTATAAATAAATAGGAACACAGTGCTTTATCATTGGGTTTTTTACAGAAATGTTTTAGCGATTGACTAGGAATTCATTGGAGGTCGATCGACCGGTTGGTGACAACTGTATTTCCATCAATTAATAAAAAAGCATTATTTTGCACTGGGGTGTTTTTTTCTTCTTCTCCTGGTCAATTTGGCTGGCAACGATTTTTATCGGTTTTTCATTTTGTTATTGTCCAAAAGCTGGCAATTACCCGCAAGCGGAAACCCTGGTGAGTGAATGAGTTGTGTACAGTATGCCAGTATGAAAGAGACCTACTGTGTGTGTACATGCTTTTGCCTCCAGTCCAAAGCCGTTCTAGAGTGTTCACTGACAATGCATGTCAACAACCCAACAGGTGCGGCACAGAGGAGGACATGGCGACAGGGGGCACTCCCTTTGACGACTGCGCAGAGGATCAGGAGCTGCACAACTGGACCGTTACCAATGGCAGCAGCCTAGAGGACAGGCTCAACAACATGGTACAGAGTAGACGAGAGAGACAATGGCTGCGTCCCAAAGGCAACCCTATTCCCTATGTAGCGCAATGCACTACTTTTGACCAGAGCCCTATGGGTCCTGGTAGAAAGTAGGGCACTACTGGAATGGTGTGACATTTGGGACCGTTGACAATGGACACTAAAAGGTTAAATCCTAACTGGAGATTTGCGAAAGTAACTAAGATCTTTGATTGCATGAGTTTGTGCATATAGCCCCACGGTGGAGGTGTTATAATACCCATAAAACCTTGAGGTCAGGGAAATGGTTCCAATAATTTCCCCACCATTCATCTACACAATTTACAGCCCTTATCTGAAGTTTTTCTAAAATCCCTTTATGGGGAAAAATGAATGGTGGAAAAACTATTGGAACCATTTTCCCTGTTTGATCGCTAGGTTTTATGGGTATTATGACTCTTGCTGTGGTACTCGAAAGCTTTAGTAAGGATTCAGCTCCCTCACTGTCTAGCTCTAGAGTCTGTCAGTCTACCTACAATGATGACCAAAGCGAGACATGGATTTGAAATAGTATATTACAAGTTTATTGTAATGTGTCCCTTTTGGGGAACCATGATGTGCTTATCATCAAGCAAGTACAGCATTATACAGTACATGGTATTACATAAAACACATGCATATGTGGATATGACCTTCTGTCCTTTTTTAAAGCTCCAGGGTGATGTTTCCCCTAGGTAAATGTCAAGGATCAGCTTCCCCACCCTCAATCCCAACCTGAACCATTTGTGGTGGGGAAATGCAAAACTGACCCAAGATCAGTGTTTAGGGATAACTTCACCCTACACCCCTTTTTGAAAGCTTCCTGTCCCCTCTCAGGACTGGGGCATCCAGCAGAAGAAGGCCAACCGCTCAACGGAGAAGAACCGGAAGAAATTCTCAGCCGGCGGCGTGGCGGAGAGCCGGCTGACCAATGACATCTCCCCGGAGTCCACACCTGGCACGGGGCGGAGAAGGACAAACACCCCTCACTCCTTCCCCCACGTCAAGTACACCACCCAGATGTCGGTGCCTGACCAGGCCGAGCTGGACCGTCTCCGGCAGAGGATCAACTTCACTGATCTAGACGAGGTGAGAGGATTCTCCCTAGAGCTTTCTTAACTAAGCATTTCTTCTTGGAGTATTCGTCTGTGATTGTTCGGGGTTGGTGTCTGGAGGGGGGTCATAGTTAATCCAGAAATGTGTTCACCGAAGATGTTGTGAAAGGGTACTGTTCATGTAAAAATGCACACTTTTCTTGGTGTGTTGTCTTCACAAATGTGAAAGTTTTTAAAAAACTATTCAATGTTCCAAAGAACCTTCTTTCCATCTTTTTATATCGCAGAGGTTCTGCTGCATTGTTCTGTTTCAGAGTACTGTAATTTAGTCTGGAAGCCAGGTTATGATACATCCCTCGCTCTCTCTTTTCCCAGAGGAGCGTGGGCAGCGACTCCCAGGGTCGTGTCACAGCAGCCAACAATCAGCGAGAGCTGGCGGCGGAAAACAAAAAGCCCTTCAAATTCCTGCCGCTGCACGTCAACACCAACAAGAGCCGGGAGGCGCCCTCTGCCTCGGCCCCCGCAACCCCCTCCGTCGCCGCCACAGCCAAGAAGCAGAGCCCTGGCCTGGGTCTTGGTCTCAGGGAAGCGTTCACCCCCTCCCTGCCCAGCAATGACACCCACAGGCTAGGTAGAAGGGCCGAGAGAGGGCTCCTTCCCTCTAGGGAGGATGTGAGAGGAGAGCTCAGCATCGACAGTAGCCAGGTAGGTAACGTCTAGGCACTTTTTTATTCACATTTTATACTCTCTGTATGTAGTCTGTTTTGTTTGATCAGCCACTTATTGCACAATGCAAATTATTGAAGTTTGTAGTTTCAATACTTAATTAAAATAGAACAAACATAGGACAATGCTTAGAACAAAGTTAGTTTAGTTGTGGGTACATAGAGGGAAAAACTTGTAAATTTGTCTTACTCAGTAACACATTTTGAACACATCTATATAAATAGCATACCTTGGAACAGCATTTTCACCACTCAAGTCTGTGCTTGCGCTGAACTGATCGTCCTGTACTGTCTGCAAACGGTCACATGGCATGCTGTGCTCTCGATCTTGTAAGAAAATAAATGGTAGAACAAGGATGGGAGACTAGGCAGGCAAGATGATGATGAAACCAGTGCTTATTTAGGGCAATTTAAAAATATGCCACCACCGCAGGTTCCCAAGTGAGTTCTGCCCTCGTTTAGCTCAGTCTGCAGTGAGCGGACTGGTATCCACGCTCTCACACACCATTTCTCTGTCTCGCTCTCTCTATCATTTACACTCTCAGACATGCACGCACACATGCTCTCTCTCTGCTGTGCCACTATCTCATAAACACCCTGTCTCTCACACACACTTACACACTCTGGTGTCCCTATCAGGTGGTGAGCAAGTTAGTTCAGATCCGGGAGTATATCGGCAAAGCCAGCTCCATGAGGGATGACCTGGTGGAGAAGAACGACATCCCGGCCAACGTGGAGCGCCTCACCCACCTCATCGCCCACCTCAAAGAGCAGGAGAGGTCCTACCTCCGCTTCCTGCAGAAGATGCTGGTCAGTACAGTACGCTGGCTTATCACGGCTTTCTCACTGTCTCTCTGTTTTTCTCCTTTCTCTGTCTTTGACTTGATCTGTGTCTTTATTTTTCTCTTTCCATCCTTCTGTCATTTAAGGATGAAGGGGGCTGCTTTCGAGAGACTTTAAGTTTGAATTCACTATGGTATTTATAGTAAAAACAAGCTACGGCAGCCTTGGGCTTTTCTCTGTTAAAGAAGCCTGCAGTACACTGCTTCTTTCTCACATTGCTGTTGATAGTTCAAGGTGTTGTGCTTGGGAACTTTTCACTGCACCCTGGTCATGTATTTTTAATGCCAAGGCGTCTGAAACGCCGGCAAGACAGTTGTGTATCTTGTTCCATTTGGCAGACAAATCTAGGACATGACACACTGCTTCGGAACTGCTGGATGGCACGTGTCATTTGATCTTGCTGTCAGCGCATTTTGCAATCAATATTACATAGGTTACCCCCCTCCGGCATTTATGTGCGAGTAGTTATGACTATTTCCATTGTTGTATAGCAACTTTTTCCCCAACCACTGTTCAAGTATTACATTGAAAGTGAGGTGGAGAAAGGGAAGAAAACGGTTGAAGACCTGTGTTCCCATAGCCACTACACCCTCAGTGTCCATAGTATCATAGTTCGGGCTAAAGAGGGAGACCGTGCTTGCAGTCCGTGCCTACTATTTTACTGACCGCCGCCTCTTCTGTAGGCGAGGGAGAAGGAGGAGGACGAGGCGGGAACACTGGACTCGGCCGTGGGTTCAGGCTCATTGCCAGAGAGCACCACCCTCAACATCGAGGTGCGCTCCTCGGACGCCTCCAATGCCACCGTAAGTAGCCCTTCCTCTAGTTCTGACAACCAACTCATCCTGCTAGTTTTTTGTTTTATAGAGGAGTTTGGATTGGTCACAAACGAGATCATCTGATATGCTGCTACCAGATAGTAAGACACTTCTTCTAGAAGTAGTCACCCAAGCAGACCAAGGCTAATTTTATTGCTGCCATCCCTCCCTCATCCCACTCCATCCCTCCTTCTCTCCATCCCTCCTTCTCTCCATCCCTCCTTCTCTCCATCCCTCCTTCTCTCCATCCCTCCTTCTCTCCATCCCTCCTTCTCTCCATCCCTCTTTCTCCCTCCCTCCCTCCCTCCTTCTCCCTCCCTCCTTCTCTCCATCCCTTCCATTGCCGGTGTAACACCAGGAAGTCTGCGCCGTCAGCATCTGACGCACAACCAGTTCTGCTTGTGCTGGAGATTTCTTATGTGCGTGTCTCCAACAGGGCCGTATTGCAGGCCGCAGTGACCAGAAGGAGGAGCTGGAGAACTTGAAGAAGCAGCATGAGCTCCTGAAGAAGATGCTGGAGCAGCAGGAGCAGCTCAGGGCTCTACAGGGCCGTCAGGCAGCACTACTGACCATGCAGCACAGCTCCCAGCAAGCCACACAAACCATGGCTGACACCGGTGAGACACGGGCCACATAGAGAGAGGGCGCGCATGCAGAGGAGTAAACACACACTGGACACACGGCGCATATGCAGAGCTGGTAGCTACACACACACGTAACCTTATTTAATTTGTTGTGTGTGTGTTTCAGTGCCGACAGAGAACACAGGCAGTGTGTCAGGGCTGAGCATCACCTCGGAGCTGAACGATGAGCTGAACGACCTCATTCAACGCTTCCACAACCAGCTGCATGACTCCCAGGTACCAGCTACATACAATACTGGGTTGTATTAATTAGGGCACACCACAGTCAAAAGTATAAGCGCTTTGTTCTGCCTAATGAATACAATCCTGGCAAATGTCAAAAGTTGTAATAACATGATATTGTTACTTCTCTATTACAGACGTGGTGTATAACCCTGTAACTAAAATGATTACATTTAAATGAAGGGATAACTGGGCAAAATTAAGTCTTCATGTTGAGTAATTAGAACTTGTTACCATGTTATTACCACTTTATCCTGTGGTAATGTAAAGTGCTACCCATCAAAGTAATAAATTATGAGTTGAATGTTTGTTCAACTACTAACACCTACTAACATCCTGTGTGCCTTTCCTTCCTCAGACCAAGGCAGCCGTTCCAGACAACCGCAGACAAGCCGCGAGCCTCTCCCTCTCCCGGGAAGTCTGCCGCTCTCGCTCCTCCCAGCCTTCCCCTCCTTCCCGCACTGCCTCCTCCTTCCTCCATCCCAGCCCTCTCACCTCCCTGACCTCCATCAACCCCACGTCGGCCTCGGCGGCGAGCGCCAAGCTGACCAAGTTGCAGGAGCTGCAGGACAAGAAGCAGACCATGGACAAGATCCTGCAGGAGCTGCACTCACTCCGTGACCAGACCCTCAACAACAACTCCTGTAAGTTACGGTTTGTCTCTCTAACTGACTTGGAGTAGGATAACACCGTCAGGGAGGGGGGAGCAGTGATATATTTTTGGGCAAGATTCTTGCTAATTTAAACACCTACAAATACCATTTCCTGCAAAACATTGCCTTTAATGATGATAAACTAGTTTTTTTTAATTTGGATTTTTTGCGCAGCTCCCATCTAACGTTCTTTGCGGGGAACCTTGGTGCATATGATACAAGCTTGTAAGTTTGCTGCCGTGCATGTGTGAGTAATGTGTGTTCTGTCAGGTCGCGGTGGCAGTGTGTCCCTGTCCTCTCAGCGTAGCCTGGCTCTGGGCGTGGGCCCCTCGGACCGCCCCTCTGGCCTGTATCGGGAGCCCAACGGGGCCTCAGCCATGAGACGGGACCCCTCCACCTACCACCCCTCCACACACACCCAGCAACCCCAGCATGAGGACGCTCCAGCAGACAAACTCCGGTACGCAACTTCAACTATTATTACGATCAGTGCACATCACACCACAGTTGTATTCATAAGAAACCAAATGGTAGAAAACTGACTGAAATGCAGAGGGACTTCCTGCACTTGTCCAAATCACATTTTATTGGTTGCATACACATATTTAGCATATGTTATTGCGGGTGTAGCGACATGCTTGTGTTCCTAGCTCCCAACAGTGCAGTAATATCTAAACAATACACACAAATCTCTAAAAGAATGGAATTAAGAAATATTAGGACGAGCAATGTCTGAGTCAGGCGTATGAATATGTATGTGTGCATGTATACAGTGCATTCGGAAAGTGTTCAGACCCTTTGACTTTTCCCACATTTTGCCTTATTCTAAAAGGGGTTAAATATTTTTTTCCCTTCATCAATCTACACACAATACCCCATCATTACAAAGGAAAAATGGGTTTTTAGACATTTTTGCAAATGTATTAACTATAAACTGATATCATATTTACGTAAGTATTCAGACCCTTTACTCAGTACTTTGTTGAAGCACCTTTGGCAGTGATTATAGCCTCAAGTCTTCTTGGGTGTGATGCTACAAGCTTGGCACACCTCTATTTGGGGAGTTTCTCGCGTTCTTCTCGGCAGATCCTTTCAAGCTCTGTCAGGTTGGATGTGGAGCGTCGCTGCACAGCTATTTTCAGGTCTTGCCAGAGATGTTGGAGCGGGTTCAAGTCCGGGCATTGGCTGGGCCACTCAAGAACATTCAGAGACTTGTCCTGAAGCCACTCCTACGTTGTCTTGGCTGTGTTCTTAGGGTCGTTGTCCTGTGGGAAGGTGAACTTTCGCCCCAGTCTGAGGTCCTGTGTTTTCTGGAGCAGGTTTTCATCAAGGATCTCTCTGTACTTTGCTCCGTTCATCTTTCCCTCAATCCTGACTAGTCCCCCTGTCGCTGAAAAACATCTCCACAGCATGATGCTGCCACCACCATGCTTCTCCGTAGGGATGGTGCCAGGTTTCTTCCAGATGTGGCGCTTGGCTTTCAGGCCAAAGAGTTCAATCTTGGTTGCATCAGACCAGATAATCTTGTTTCTCATAGTCAGAGTCCTTGAGGTGCATTTTGGGTGTACTCCAAGCGGCTGTCGTGTTCCTTTTACTGAGGAGTGATTTCCGTCTGGCCACTCAACCATAAAGGCCTGATTGGTGGATTGCTGCCAAGATGGTTGTCCTTCTGAAAGGTTCTCCCGTCTCTACAGAGGAACTCTGGAGCTCTGTCAGAGTGACCATTGGGTTCTTTGTCACCTCCCTGACCAAGGGCCTTCTCCCCCGATTGCTCAGTTTGGCCGAGCGGCCAGCTCTAGGAAGAGTTTTGGTGGTTCCAAACTTTTTCCATTTAGGAAAGATGGCCACTGTGTTCATGGAGACCTTCAATGCTGCAGACATTTTTTGGTACCCTTTCCCCAGATCTGTGCCTCGACGCAATCCTGTCTCGGAGCTCTACAGACAATTCCTTTGACCTCATGGCTTGGTTTTTGCTCTGACATGCACTGTCGACTGTGGTACCTTACATAGATCGGTGTGTGCCTTTTCCAAATCATGTCCAATCAATTGAATTTACCACAGGTGGACTCCCAAGTTGTAGAAACATCTCAAGGATGGTCAATGGAAACAGGATGCACCTGAACTCAATTTTCAGTCATAGCAAAATGTCTGAATAGTTATGTAAATAAGGTATTTCTGTTTTCTCTGTGATTATGGGCTATATTGATTGAGTTCATTTTTGTATTTAGTACATTTTATATTAAGGCTGTAATTTATCAAAATGTGGAAAAAGTCAAGTGGTCTGAATACTTTCCGAATGCACTGGATGGGATGTATAGACATGGATCGTAAACTCAGCCCAAAAAAAAAAGTCTTCACTGTCAACTGTTTATTTTCAGCCAACAGCCAACATGTGTAAATATTTGTATGGACCTAACAAGATTCAACAACTGAGACACAAACTGAACATGTTCCACAGACATGTGACTAACAGAAATTGAATAATGTGTCCCTGAACAAAGGGGGGGTCAAAATCAAAAATAACAGTCAGTATTTGGTGTGGCCACCAGCTGCATGAAGTACTGCAGTGCATCTCCTCCTCATGGACTGCACCAGATTTGCCAGTTCTTGCTGTGAGATGTTACCCCACTCTTCCACCAAGGCACCTGCAAGTTTCCTGACAATTTCTGGGGGAATGGCCCCAGCCCTCACCCTCTGATCCAATAGGTCCCAGACGTGCTCAATGGGTTTGAGATCCGGGCTCTTTGCTGGCCATGGCAGAACACTAACATTCCTGGTGAGACAAAACCGCGACTTGTCAGTGAAGACAACTGTTTGCCAGTACTGTCTGGTCCAGCAATGGTGGGTTTGTGCCCATAGGCAACGTTGTTGCCGGTGATATCTGGTGAGAACCTGCTTAACAACCGGCCTACAAGCCCTCAGTCCAGCTTCTCTCAGCCTATTGGGACAGTCTGAGCACTGATGGAGGGATTGTGCTTTCCTGGTGTAACTCGGGCAGTTGTTTCCAATCTGTACCTGTCCCGCAGGTGTGATGTACCGATCTTGTGCAGCTGTTGTTACGCGTGGTCTGCCACTGCGAGGACGATCAGCTGTCCGTCCTGTCTCCCTGTAGCGCTGTCTTAAGCCTCTCACAGTACCACATCTGCAGTCCTCATGCCTCCTTGCAACATGCCTAAGGCACGTTCACGCAGATGAGTAGGGACCCTGGGTATTTTTTTTGTTGGTGTGTTTCAAAGTCAGTAGAAAGGCCACTTTAGTGTCCTAAGTTTTCATAACTGTGACCTTAATTACCTACCGTCTGTAAGCTGTTAGTGTCTTAATGACCGTTCCACAGGTGCATGTTCATTAATTGTTTAGGGTTCATTGAACAAGCAGTGTTTAAACCCTTTACAATGAAGATCTGTGAAGTTATTTGGATTTTTAAGAATTGTCTTTGAAAGACAGGGTCCCGTAAAAGGGACGTTTCTTTTTTTTGTGGATAGAATATTTAGTGAGTCTGTAGGATAGAATAGTTTATATTCAGCAATAGTTGAATAGGATTGCATTGACTAGAATACAATATATGGAATGAATAAAACAGTATGTAAACATTATTGCAGTGACCAGTGTTCCATTTTCTATTGGGACTACCTGGACTAAATGAAAACAACCCATTGCCGATGAAGCAGAGTAGAGGGAACCAACTCAGTCTATTAGCATGCACCCTTTGTATCTCTCTGGTACCGGCAGCTGAAGATCCATACTGCACTGTTCCTTCAGACAAACTCTACCATCCATCACCCTTATCCCTCTTATTCATTCATTAGTCTGATGAATGAACAATAGATCCAATTAGTCAAGTGTCTCTCCTTCATTGAATCAGTTGTCCGTGTATCAACCTTAGTCTCTTTCCCCCATTCCATGTCTCCCCATTCATTCCTCCACACTCTCTCTGAAATGTGACTCAAAAGGAATGGACTGCTTGCAAGTCTCACTTACGGTGCTTATAAGTCCTTGAGGTGGAGACATTTTAAAACAGAATCAGGCCTAAGTCTCCCCCCCCCCCGCCCACCACAGCAAGCTGAAGGAGGTGCACAAGCGTCTGAATGAGCTGCGTGAGCTGGTGCAGTACTACGAGCAGACATCAGACATGATGGTGGACACAGTCAATGAGAACGTGAAGGAGGAAGAGGAGGAGGAGGAGACTGAGGAGGACGGCTCCATGCTGGAGACCATGTTCGACTCGGAGCAGGAGAACCGCCGGCCCCCCATCACCAACATCAGGTACTTGAAGGACACGGACGGAATAGGGTGAAGTCGTTATTATTCCTCATTAGAGCTGTTTATTAGTGGACTATGTCCAATTCTGATTCTAAGCATCACAGACCTGGGATTCGAACCGGCAACCACGGACAATAACTGGTTAGTTTCAAACCAAGCATATAATCTGTTCCCTTCATGTACCCCAAATTACCTGGTTAATGTAAAATATTGTTTGTGCTCAATTACTTTCCTGGCTAAGAAATGTTATAAAGGTTTAGATAATATCATTCCCAAGGGCAAATCACACCGGGGAGTGAAATTGAGACTTGACGCTCTTCTCCATCTTTCTTTCCCCTGTTCAGAAACCCACAGCATTCTGGGAACTGGACAGAAATGAACAGTCTGACCAACGGCCGAGGAGGCGGCAGCACCAACAACCACGTTGACGGGAGGCTCAACACCGAGTGTGAGATCAACAACCGCTCTGCAGCAGCCAACCTCCGCAGCCTCAACATCCCCTCAGCCATAGGTACCGTGACATATACGCACATTACATGCTTGCAACCTGTACGTGCACACACACACAACCCACTCATCTCACTAACCCTCATTGTTTCTGTCTCCACCAGAGTGCCAGTACAACCGCCCCTACAACCAGGTCAAGGACGACGATGATGACGATGCCCTGGAGGATGAAGAGGAGGTGCGGGGGGCCCGGGACAGCGAGGGCTCGGGGTCGAGCAGAAGGAGCAGCCTGGAGAACGAGGACGCAGACTTCGCCCACAAAGTCCACCGGCTGCAGACCGCCAAGGAGAAACTACGGCAGCTCCAGGAGCTGGTGGCCATGGTGCAGGTGAGAGGACTGACTAGAAACAGAGAAACATAGCATATGAGAGAGATATAGAATCTGAAATAAATTGTTGGCCCCATAGTGCAAGTCAGTAATGGGACCAATCTCATCCAAAAAGTTGACTCAAGTTTGCCAAAAAGCACCTGGATGATCATCAAGACTCTTGGAAGAATGTTCTATGGACAGATGATTCAGAAGTATAACTTTTTGGGTGACATATGTCCCATTTTTATTCCTGGCGCAAACCAAACATTGCATTCCAAAGTAAGAACCTTATACCAACTGTCAAGCATGGTGGGGGTAGTGTGATGGTTTAGGAATACTTTGCAGCCTCAAGAACTGGATGACTTGCCTTAATGGAAGGAACCATGAATTCTGCTCTGTATCAGAGAATTCTACAGGGAACTGTCAGGCCATCTGTCTGTGAGCTGAAGCTGAATCGCAGGACTTGAAAGAGCAGTTCATGCTTGAAAACCCACAAATGTTGCTAAGTTAAAGCAGTTCTGCATGGAAGAGTGTGCCAAAATTCGTCCACAGTGATGTGAGAGACCGCTCGACTACAGGAAGCGTTTGGTTGCCGTCTTTGCAGCTGAAGGTGGCACAACCTGTTATTGAGTGCAAGGGGACAGTAACTTTTTCACACGGGCATTGGGTGTTGGATAATTTTGTTTATGAAATTAGTATGTCATTGTGTTTTTTGTTCTGTCTCATATTAGGTTTTGGTTGAAGATCTGATAACATTCAGTTAAAAAAAATGAATGCAAAAGCAGAGAATATAGTAGAAACATAACACATACATATAAGCCAATAATACAAAATAGAACACATTGTATAGAATCTAAAATGACCATGGTGCAGCTGAGTGGTCTAGACAGTTCTGAGTGGAAGAGGACCCTTTTGCAGTCCAAGAAAATAGAGCTGGAATTTGAGTCATTTATGGGCGATGGCTTTATGGAATAGTAACCGTGTGACTTCCTGTCTCCCAGAGTGATGATACAGATGCCACCACAGCCGACGAGGGTCTCCACCAGCAGCCCAACAACACCAGAGGTGCTGCTGCTGGCTCCTCCTCCACAGGCAAGAGCCCCAGAGACCTAACCCTCACAGACAAGGCCAGGTAGGAGACTACTCGCACCTATATGGAGCACCAACACACGCGGTAGAGGCCGTTGAACCATAACAAGTGTATGAAAGTACCTGTGTCTATATCTAAGTGAGTGCGTTTAAGCATGTGAATTACACAGCTGGTGATTCTGTTTGTGAATCTAAAATATTTTCTATGTGTCTCAGGGAGAAGCTGTATGAGGAGAAGCTTTGTCAGCAGCAGCAGGAGTTGCAGCAGCTTCACGAGGAACGCCAGCGGCTGATGGAGATCCAGGACAAGATCCAGGACCTGCAGTGGGCCTGCCCCGATCTGCAGGTAACACGTGCACGCACACACACTGATCACACACCACCCTATTTCCTGATTGATTGTGTTGAAAGGCTTTGGTGTCAGAACTTCTTTCTGACCTATTTTAACCATAGTGTTCTATATTGGTAATGGGGTATTATTTGAGACAACCTCTTTCACACACTCTCTCTCCCATCTTCTCTCCAGTCGTCAGTGTCCAGCAGCACAGTGAGCCAACAGGCCCTTATGAGGAAGCCCCCAGCTGCAACTTCCACCCCGGCCCCTCCCCCTGCTCCGGCTGCAGCCCCCAAAGCCAACGCTTCTCCTGCTGCCACCGCTGTGCTCAAACCCACAGCCCAGGCTGCTGCTAATGCCTCTGTCACTGACAACGAGGTGGGTTCTTTATTTTGATTTGACAGGGTCAGTTTACTGTAACATCAAGGATAGTATGCTCATCCCACAGACTTAAAGTGCTTGCTTGACAAAATCAAATGGAACACTTGTATCACCCGCTCAGTGCAAGGCTTTTCTTGAGGGTTAACTGGTAAGGGTTAGCGTAACCGAGTTAGCCATGGCTGGATGTCAGGGAGCTGTATTGTAGTGTGTGGGTTATCTTGCAGATGTAACCATGAAAATGACACTGCTCATTTACCTTCATGGTTCTCCAGCAGCTGTGGTGTGAGATGCGGCGCCACCAGATCCTGCGGGAGGAGCTGCGGCAGCGGAGGAAGCACCTGGAGTCCCTGATGGCCGAGCACCAGAGGAGGAGCGGCCTCAGCGACTCCCCCTACAAGATGGAGGACCCAGAGGGACACGCCACCTCACAGCCACTTAGCAGGGACGAGAGGTGAGCGAAGCGTTACCCCTAAATTAAGACCCCTAAATAATCTGGGGGAATTCCATGATGTGAAACATTCTGAATGTTGCAGATACAAGTAGAAGGACGCTTTTAGCCATTGTGTGCTTTCATATCTACATGAAGTGCCTTGGGAGATCAGTTTAGTCTCTGAGTGGGGCCTTAATTGATCTGTTCCCCTCCTCAGGACCATGGCCACGTGGGGAGGCTCCACCCCCTGTCAGCTAGACGAGGACGGCTACCCCTCTGAGATGGGTGCTGAGGAGGAGGAGGAGGAAGAAGAAGAGGACGGTGCAGAGTCCAGCTCCAGTGATGACCTGCATCTCTACTCTACTAGGAAGCAGAGATCCTACAGCAATAGGAAGACACTGGGCAGGTCTGTGAAATTCATACAAGGATACCCATTTTATTTTTTCCTATTCAGGGCACAATAGTCTTAACCTTTTAAAAGTCTAAGCCGTGGGAGGGGACTAAGCTACATAGGGAATTGTTTTAAGATGGTCATACCATGGCTCGTTTATCTATTTGATTTAGAATTTTAGGACCACTTTGGGTATTAACCTCTCTTGGGTACGTGAGACGTTAGCGTCCCACCTCTTCAACAGCCAGTGAAAATGCTGGGCGCCAAATACAGAAATACTCATTATAAAAATTCAGAAAGCAAAACATATTTTACATAGGTTTAAAGATTAACTTCTTGTGAATCCAACCACAGTGTCAGATTTAAAAAATGCTTTCCAGCGAAAGCATACCTTACGATTATTTGAGAACATAGCCCAGAAGACAAATCATTACAAACAGTAACCAGCCTAGTAGAAGTTACACAAGTCAGAAATAGAGAGAAAATTAATCCCTTACCTTTGATGATCTTCATATGGTTGCACTCAGCAGACATTCATTTACTCAATAAATGTTCCTTTTGTTCGATAAAGTCTCTTTATATCCAAAACCTCAGTTTTGTTTGCGCATTTTCTTCAGTAATCCACAGGCTCAAACGCAGACAAAAAATCCAAATTGTATCCGTAAAGTTCATAGAAACATGTCAATCCTCAGGTTGTTTTTAGCCTAAATAATCGATAATATTTCAACCGGACAATAACGTCGTCAATGTAAAAGGTAAACAAGAAAGGCACTCTCTCGGTCGTGTGCATGAAAAAGCTCTGACACTTTAGGGTCCACTCATTCAGACTACTCTTACTTCCTCATTTTTCAGAATACAAGCCTGAAACAATTTCTAAAGACTGTTGACATCTAATGGAAGGCATAGGAACTGCAATTTGAGTCCTAGGTTAATGGATACTGTAATGGCATTGAATAGAAAAAAAAAAAAAAAAAAAAACTTCCCGAATGGATTTTTCTCAGGTTTTCGCCTGCCAAATCAGTTCTGTTATACTCAGACACTATTTTAACAGGTTTTCTATATGCATATCATATCTTCTGGGCCCGAGAAGCAGGCAGTTTAATTTGGGCATGCTTTTCATCCAAAATTCCGAATGTTGCCCCCTACCCTAGAGAAGTAAAAAAATATACAGTTAGATTTTAAGAAAGATCAGGAAATATTTTTGTTTCTTTTGGACACATATTTAACCCCTTATTTTTGTTGCCACTAAACTACCTCCATACTTCTATTTGTTTGCATGGGTTACCTTCAGACGAGTCCTGTGACACTTGTATAGCAAAATTAAGAAAAACATCATGTTCGTGAGAGTCTCATCTTTCCATAGTCGTAGTAGTTTTGTAGGCCAAACCGTTCCGACGCTAGACTTTTTCAACATGAAAATCTGTAATGTCTTATGTTTCACTGAGTCGTGGCTGAACGATGACATTAAGAACATACAGCTGGCGGGTTATACACTCTATCGGCAGGATGGAACAGCAGCCTCTGGTAAGACGTGGGGCCTATGCAATAATGTAAACAGCTGGTGCATGATATCTAAGGAAGGTTTTGCTCGCCTGAGGTAGTGTGGTCTACAGCTTATCATGAGATACTCTATCTACCTAGAGAGTTTTCATTTGTATTTTTTGTAGCTGTCTACATACCACCACAGACCGATGCTGGCACTAAAACCGCACTCGATGAGCTGTACACCGCCATAAGCAAACAGGAAAACGCTCATCCAGAGGCGGCACTCCTAGTGGCCGGGGACATTAATGGAGGGAAACTTAAATCAGTTTTACCTCATTTCTATCAGTATGTTAAATGTGCAACCAGAGGGAAAAAAATTCTAGACCACCTTTACTCCACACAGACGCGTACAAAGCTCTCCCTCGCACCTCCGTTTGGCAAATCTGACCATAATTCTATCCTCCTGATTCCTGCTTACAAGCTATAATGAACGCAGGAAGCACCAGTGATTCTATAAAAAATTGGTCAGATGAAGCAGATGCTAAACTACAGGACTGTTTTGCTAGCGCATACTGAAATATGTTCCGGGATTCTACCGATGCCATTGAGGAGTACACCACATCAGTTACTGGCTTTATCAATAAGTGCATCAATGACGTTGTCCCCACAGTGACTGTACATACATACACCAACCAGAAGCCATGGATTACAGGCAACATTACAGGCAACATCCGCTGCTCAGTGACATGAGCCTACCAGATGAGCTAAATAATTTCTTTGCTCGCTTCGAGGCAAGTAACACTGAAACATGCATGAGAGCATCAGCTGTTCCGGACGACTGTGATTACGCTCTCCACAGCCGATGTGAGTAAGACCTTTAAACAGGTCAACAGTCACAAGGCCGCAGGGCCAGACGGATTACCAGGACGTGTACTGGGAGCATGTGCTGACGAGCTGGCAAGTGTCTTCACTGACATTTTCAACCTCTCCCTGTCCGAGTCTGTAAAACCAACATGTTTTAAGGAGACTACCATAGTCCCTGTGCCCAAGAACACTAAGGTAACCTGCTTAAATGACTACTGACCCATAGCACTCATATCTGTAGCCATGAAATGCTTTGAAAGGCTGGTCATGACTCACATCAACACCATTATCCCAGAAACCCTAGACCAACAGATCCACAGATCTCTATTGCACTCCACACTGCCTTTTCCCACCTGGACAAAAGGAACACCTATGTGAGAATGCTATTCATTGACTACAGCTCAGCGTTCAACACCAGAATGCCCTCAAAGCTGGACTTCCTGATGGGCCGCTCCCAGGTGATAATGGTTGTTAACAACACATCCGCCACGCTGAACCTCAAAATGGGGGACCCCAGGGGTGTGAGCTCAGTCCCCTCCTGTACTCCCTGTTCAATCGTGACTGCACGGCCAGGCACGACTACAACACAATTAAGTTTGCTGATGACACAACAGTGGTAGGCCTGATCACCTAACCCAACTCCAGTCCTAGAGAGATACTCTGGGTGTGCAGGCTTTTGTTCCACCCCATAGGTTTCTATTGATATATGGTTACATACGGTATTGTTCTTCCATTTACTTAATTGGTATTTTCTTATTGTTTTTGCATTGTCGAGAAGGAACCTCCAAGTAAGCACTTTGTTGGATGATGTTGACCATACGTAGCCCGTTTTTATAAGACTAATAAATCTTGAATCTTGGCATCATGAAAGTTCTGGGGGAAAATTGGGTCATGCATTCACAGCAGCACCCACAACTCGTTGGACACCCAATAATACAAATATATCACTCTTCCCCCTTTCTCCAGCAATGTTCTGAAGCCGCCCCAACAATTTGCATCTGTAGCTAGTGGACGACCCTCTACCCGTTCTCGAGCCAAACAACAACAACAGTCCCAAGCCCATTGCGGCATCGGGAGTGCGAGGCGCCAGGAGAACCTGCGTTGGGCGGCTGAGCTGTCATTCCAGGAGGGTTCTGGCACTGGGTCTGCGTTAGCATCACACCACTGGCAGGAGCAGGTGGGCACACTACAGAGGCAGCTGGACTTCAGCACCAGCATGTGTCAGACCCTACTGCAGGACCAGCAGGTTGGTATAGCAGTTAAGTCACCTCACACAAATACATAAGCTTATCTAAAACATTTGACATGGTTGAGGCGTGCCTGATTTAGCTTGTCAGGTACGAGGAAAGCTGGCATGAGGAGTTTGATTTCTATGTACCTGACAAGCTAAGCTATATCAAGGGAACTTACATGTCAATTCTTTGGAATGTATTGATTTTAGCTTGTCTGGCATGAGGGATTTGCGTGCATTTCAGACTATTCCATTGTTTTCTTTGTACCTTCCAAGCTAAATGAATTGCCTCAAGTATTTCAAGTGTTTGGAATACGTATCGAACCATGTCTGATTTCACCAAACCAAAGGAGGTACTTGAGGTTAATTTAGCTTGCCTGACATGAGGAGTTTGTTTCCATTTTACATGACCAGCTAAGCCAAATAAAGTACACCTCAAGTATTTTAAATATTCTGAATATTGTGTATTCACGCCTGGTCTGTGTCGTGACTTTACTTTCATTAATCTGATGACTTATTTATCTAATCAAATAACTGTTTAATTGTTACCCAATTTAAATTATTTAAATTAACTCATTAACAATTAACTCATTAGGAATTGGGGCACCACGAGAGCAGTTCTTGAAAGAGTTACCATCTCCCGATTTAAACTCTAAGGGTCTTTACCTATCACATCTATAAACGGTCAACGTATTAATGATAACCTTGTATCATATCATCATTCTGAACAGTTGTAACCTCTTTTCTGCAAAAACCCCAGCCTTATGATTCAGTGCTACACAAATTGGTTTAATTTATTTACTAGCTAAATGGTAACACAGGATAAACATACACTTAATACATTAGCAAAAGGTCCCTAGTGGACTAAAATAATATGGCGGCTTGTTACAACGGCAGGGGGGACATAATACTTTGCACACGAACCGCCACCCGTTTGGAGTAAAGTCATCATGAATATATTTACGTGTAAATGTCTTTGTTGGTCATGAACACATGCTTTGTTTGTAAATTATGTTGGAGTGTACCTCTAGCTCTCTGTAAGTTAAAAAAAAGAAAAGGAAATGGTGCCATCTGGTTTGCTGGGTGACTTTCACTTTTACTTGAGTAATTTTCTATTAAGGTATCCTTACTTTTACTCCAGTATGACAATTGGGTACTCTGTCCACCACTGATACATTTCAAGTTACAGTAGGTCCCTTCTATAAAAAAAATATGACATCACAAAATAACAACCCAACGACAGTGTTCTTTTAGGTCATGTCTGCCCATTCCCCATGTTGTATGTTAGAAATATTGTTCCAGTATTTGCTGTAGAACGTGTTAGCGTTTCGGTGGGAAATGTCTATGTAGACAAAGGCGCATTCCTGTTTGAACATTGGAGAGCGATGTTCTCTCCTTGATTTACTATCCCCCCCCCACCAGCTCCCTTCTCTCCCCTCGTCGTGTGCGGGGGTCTTGCTGAAGTTATTTATTGCAAAGCTTATCTGACCTATTTGGAGTCAGGACATCTGTTTTCACCCAAGCTACAGAAAAGGTAGCAGCAACCTAAGTAATGTTTGGCATTTCTGCTCGCTTTCCTTTCTGTTCATTGTCTATTACATTTCACTAAGGTCAATAAAGTACATTAATAAAGAACATGTATTACTCACGCCAGTCTTGTGTTAGAGGTGCCTAAATGGATTTTCTCCACGTTGTCATTGATATAGCATGGTGGCGGTGACACTTAACCTATAGGGCATGGTGTTGAATTTGAATTTATTCAGCGTGTGTCATCTTGATGGAAATGCAAACGCTGCTATTCCTTTTATAGAAATCAGCCGTTGGCTTGAGATCCTATTTGACTGGGTGTCAGAACCTGTATGGGGAAACCAATTGACAGACAGGTTCATGAATACAGTTTTGTTCTCTTCTCCTTCTTTCTATCTCTCTTTCAAACTTTCTTTCTCTCTCCACACACTCTTTCTACATCTCTTCCTCTCACTCTTCTACCTGTTTTCCTTGTCCCTACCCGTTCTCCCCTCCCCCCTCTCCAGACGTTGTCCTACATGCTCCAGACCTTGCTGACAGGACCGTACAACGCGCTGCCCAACAACCTGTCCTCCCCCCAGGTCCACCTGGTCATGCACCAGCTCAGCCAGTGTTACACACAGCTGGCCTGGCAGCAGAACAATGCCGAAAGGTAGAACAAACACACACAAAAAATCAACTAGAAATACGGATTCTATTGGTTTATTTAAATTTTTGTCATTTAGCAGAGCGACTTTTTCGTACTGGTCCAACCGTGGGATTCGAACCCACAATTCTAGCGTTGCAAGCGCCATTCTCTACCACCTGAGCCACACAGGACCCATTTGACACAGATAATGTACAGCAAACATTGCTATGTATACTGTAGCTAATTCTCATCTGAAGTCCCCAGATACTTTACTAGTTTAATGATATGTTAATGTCACTGGCTCAATGTATTGCATGAGGGAAATGATCAGTGTCTGTTTTCCAGACCTTACAATTCAGTTGGACATTTATTCATTGCAGCTTTCGTTTGTTAAGTTCATCTCATGTCTACATTAGTTTATAGCTCTAAGTGCATAGCCAATCATGGTTAAATGACTATCTAGAGTACATGTGAACATGACATCAGGTTTAAACATGACTTGTGAATACAAGAATGTGGTTCGGTTTTAACACTTGACTTGCCTGTATTTGTCCCCAGACTGAAACTGGTGCTGAGCGACCTGCTTCGTCAACAACAACAGCAGCAGCCGCCGCCGCCCTCCTCGTCGTCAGGTCAGCAGGCCCAGAACCAGGGCTCCACGTCCCGGGACTCCGGCAGTGCCTGTCCCCCCTTCTCCCCCACCAGTCTCTTTCTCCCCTTCATCTCCTCCATGCCCCCCTCCCTGAACCTGCCTCCCGGCCTGGCCAGATTCTCACCCCTCTCCTCCGGTACGCCTTCCAACAACCCTTTATAGATACATCTTCCATCCATTGTTTTTCGATCCTTCCTCGTTGATGTTATGACATGTTTTGTATGAGTGAAAGTTCTCAAAGTAATGAAAAATCCAAGAATGTACACAGTGTATACCAAACATTAGGAACAACCCCTCAGAACCGCCTCAATTCGTCAGGGCATGGACTCTATAAGGTGTCAAGTGTTCCACAGGGATGTTTGCGCCCATGTCAACTCCAATGCGTCCCACAGTTGTCAAGTTGGCTGGGTGTTCTATTGGGTGGTGGACCATTTTTGATACACACGGGAAACTGTTGCGCGTGAAAAACCCATTAGCGTTGCACTTCTTGACACAAACCAGTGTGCTTGGCACCTACTACCATATGCTGTTCAAAGGCACTTAAATTCTTGCCCATTCACCCTCTGAATGGCACACATACAAAATCCATGTCTCGAGGCTTAACAATCCTTTAACCTGTCTCTTTTAAAGCTTTCATCTCATCAGTCTGTCATGGAAAGAGCAGGTGTTTTTGTATAGTTAGTGTTCAAATGATGTCTCTTTCAGGAACTGGGTGTAAAAATGTAATGTCATAGAAGGCACTCTTTAAATACTCGTCACCTTGACCCAGTTCAATTCAGAGGTTAGCTTTAGAAATGGAGAAGCTCTGGCACATATGAGTGTTATTGAGGAATAGAGGGCATACTGGAATAGTAGGAGAAATTCCTGATTTGATATGTTTGTAACCAAGTGTTTTCTAGATTACGATATACGCAGGTTGACGTTTATTGTCATCAGTCTTGTCCTGGAGGCAGAACTGAACGATTTCCCCTTAAATAAGCCAGTCAAAATTGTCTATTGTAAAAATTCATAAAATTAAAAGCTTTTTAGATTAGGGTTAGGAAGTGGGGTTAGGTTTAACATCAGATTTTATGACTTTGTGGTTGTGCCAGCTAATGACCACGCTGCAGAATTGCCTCCAGAACCAGATTCATGATGGAAAAACCGCTAACCTGCACAATATACCTCAATATGTGTGCTCACTTCATTTCTTTCTCTCCTCCACAGGGTTTAACTTCAACCCCATGTTCCCTTCTGCTATGGGGGAGTTCCCTCAGAGTGCTGGTGGCCAAGTCAGCCCAGACAACCACCAGCAGCAGCTGGATCCCAACACCTCAGTCAAGACAGAGTACTTGAGCTTCCCCCCGCCCCTACAGTGCTCCCCACTCAACACTATAGACAAAAGGTGTGTGCTAGTGATTGATTGGAGAAAAAAATCATCATGATATTGTATCGATTATTACTGACGTTTGACTCCAAGTATCGATTTGTAAAATCGATATAGGCAGCGTTAGCTAGCGCTTGTCGGCTGTACCTGTGCCAAAACTCCAGTATTTATTCATCCTATAGCATGTTCTCCGTCTTTTTTAAATAGTGAGCCAACATGCTTTCAGTACTTCTATTTCCCTGACTGATCAAAACTATTTTTCTCTTGCCCCTTTGCAGCAGACGTATAGTGAGCAATATGTTTTAGAACATCAAATCGCAATACATATAGAATCGCAATGCATATCGTATTGGCACCTAAGTATCGTGATGTCCCTTGCAATTCCCCGGCCTGTGTGTGTGTGCAAAGAATGAAAGGCATACTTCATTGGTACTTAGTTCTCTCTTACTCACACATTTTTTCCTTCGTTAGTCCAAACATCTTTCTGTCTGTATCCATCCCACCAGGCCCCAGAGGCAGAATGAAGGAACCGGCAGTCGTGGCCATGAATCTGGCTGGCTCAACGTCTCCCAGCCTCCAGCTCCTATCACTGAATCCCCCTCCCCTCTACCCCATAGAGGGGCTAACAACACCCGGCCCCAGGCCTTCGACCAGGCCTTCCAGGAGAGCTCCAGCAGCATGCCGGACCCGGCTGACCCCACCATCATCACCAAGGCCTTCAGGGCAGGGCGTAAGGCCTCTGCCCAGGCAAGCCTGGCCTCCCGCGACAAGACGCCCAACTCCAAGAGGAGGACCCGGCTGGCCAAGGGACACCACAAGAACACTGGTACGGGGACATGGGATACTGTGTAGGGACCTTTAATGATTTATATTGAGTGCTTTTTCTCTAAAACTTGACATTTCCTTCCTCTCCGGCAGCTCAGTTAGGAAGGCCGGGAGGTAACTCGCTCCAAGCGTCACCACTGTGTAGCACCTGCCTGTTGATATATTTACAAGATCATAAGACTAGAGATTTGAAGAACTCTCAATATTTCGGAGACACAAATGAAACAGTATTGCTCAAGGCGACTTGGTCAACACTATCTACACTGCTCAAAAAAATAAAGGGAACACTTAAACAACACAATGTAACTCCAAGTCAATCACACTTCTGTGAAATCAAACTGTCCACTTAGGAAGCAACACTGTTTGACAATACATTTCGCATGCTGTTGTGCAAATGGAATAGACAAAAGGTGGAAATTATAGGCAATTAGCAAGACACCCCCAAAAAAGGAGTGATTCTGCAGGTGGTGACCACAGACCACTTCTCAGTTCCTATGCTTCCTGGCTGATGTTTTGGTCACTTTTGAATGCTGGCGGTGCTCTCACTCTAGTGGTAGCATGAGACGGAGTCTACAACCCACACAAGTGGCTCAGGTAGTGCAGTTCATCCAGGATGGCACATCAATGCGAGCTGTGGCAAAAAGGTTTGCTGTGTCTGTCAGCATAGTGTCCAGAGCATGGAGGCGCTACCAAGAGACAGGCCAGTACATCAGGAGATGTGGAGGAGGCCAACAACCCAGCAGCAGGACCGCTACCTCCGCCTTTGTGCAAGGAGGTGCACTGCCAGCGCCCTGCAAAATGACCTCCAGCAAGACACAAATGTGCATGTGTCTGCTCAAACGGTCAGAAACAGACTCCATGAGGGTGGTATGAGGGCCCGACGTCCACAGGTGGGGGTTGTGCTTACAGCCTGGTGTGGGGTGGCATTTCTTTGTGGGGCCGCACAGCCCTCCATGTGCTCGCCAGAGGTAGCCTGACTGCCAATAAGTACCGAGATGAGATCCTCAGACTCCTTGTGAGACCATATGCTGACACATGCACATTTGTGGCCTGCTGGAGGTCATTTTGCAGGGCTCTGGCAGTGCACCTCCTTGCACAAAGGCGGAGGTAGCTGTCCTGCTGCTGGGTTGTTGCTCTCCTACGGCCTCCTCCACGTCTCCTGATGTACTGGCCTGTCTCCTGGTAGCGCCTCCATGCTCTGGACACTATGCTGACAGACACAGCAAACCTTTTTGCCACAGCTCGCATTGATGTGCCATCCTGGATGAACTGCACTACCTGAGCCACTTGTGTGGGTTGTAGACTCCGTCTCATGCTACCACTAGAGTGAGAGCACTGCCAGCATTCAAAAGTGACCAAAACATCAGCCAGGAAACATAGGAACTGAGAAGTGGTCTGTGGTCACCACCTGCAGAATCACTCCTTTTTTGGGGGTGTCTTGCTAATTGCCTATAATTTCCACCTTTTTGTCTATTCTATTTGCACAACAGCATGTGAAATTTATTGTCAATCAGTGTTGCTTCCTAAGTGGACAGTTTGATTTCACAGAAGTGTGATTGACTTGGAGTTACATTGTGTTGTTTAAGTGTTCCCTTTATTTTTTTGAGCAGTGTATTAAAAAGATGAATGCACAAATAGGGTATTATTTTAAACATACGATGTGTGTAAATGTTTATTTTTGCATATCTCATACTTTCTCCCCTCTGTTTCTCTTTCCTTGCTTGTGTATCTCCAGGAGTGGAGAGTGACAGCGTGTCCAGCACGGCCGACTTTGTCCAGAAGAGGGTGCCGCAGCCCCATCGCCAGCGGGACCAGAACCAGAGCCTGCTTGACAAACTGACCCAGGAGAAACTGGACACCAAGACGGGCAACAAGCCCAACGACCTCTCCTCCGGTACAAAAACTTGACTCGATCACACTACACCTTGTCCACTCACATCTTCAGTTATTCATTATTATTGTTATTTGAGTTTGTCCTCACCTTTTTGTAACGTAACCACGTTTTACTTTTTTGTTTATTTATGTCATTACGTTTTGTTGATTTTCCTCACAGCCTATGCTTGGAGAACACCTTTCCTCTCTAACAGAATTGCATGCACTGAAGTGCCAGGTAAACTCACCCCTAGCACACAGCTAAGCACCAGCTAACACTGATTGTCACTGATTTGAAGTTTGGGGTGTTTTTTTCACAACTTTTGTGTAATATCGGTCATCCAAGCACCTCATGCATGTAATAATTAAACTTTTAACGGACTCAAACTAGATTCCAACCTTAGTGTAACCTTCGAGTCTCTCGCTTGATCTAATGGACTTGGCTAACAATTGAAAGGGAAAGGGTGATACCTAGTCCGTTGTCCAACAATGTATTCAACTGAAATGTGTCTTCCGCATTTAACCCAACCCCTCTGAATCAGAGTAATATGCTTGGCATTCTAATTGGCTTTAAAATATTTATTTATTTATTTTTAAATGCAATTGCTTTTTCTTTTACATTTAGGAATTTGTTAGAATGTGTTGCATTGTACAGTATCATTGCCTTGGGGTACATTACTCTTAGAGAACTACTAGGTGCGCAGGCTTTTCCTCCAACTCTACTCTAACACGTCTGATTCAGCCAATCAAGGTCCTGATGAAGGTATGTTTCAGCAGAGCTGGAGCCAAAGACTACACCGCCACCTGTGCAATACTGGATGGATATATATATATATATATAATCTCCCCAATAGACTGCCACATATGACTGCTTCTTATACTTGCGACAACATCTTCTTGAGTGTCTGTCTTGCGTTAACACCTCCAGATGCCAGCAGTGACTTCTCGCTGTTCGAGGCCCTGAGGGAGACCATCTACTCGGAGGTGGCCACGCTCATCTCCCAGAACGAGTCGCGGCCCCACTTCCTCATCGAGCTCTTCCACGAGCTGCAGCTGCTCAACACTGACTACCTGCGCCAGAGGGCACTCTACACCCTACAGGTAAACACGTCCGAATGAGGATCTAGTGCTGATCCTAAGACCAGCACTCCTACTCTGAGACTGTAAATAGTATTTCATACAATCTATGGGTGAACCTCCTAGGAATAGATACAAGCCACAAGGAGCTGCTGATAAAGACCTGAGGTGTCAAAATGTTGTTGATAAATCATGTCGGAGCATAGAATGCAGTGTTTTTTTTCTTCTTCTAAATGTACAGCTCATGCTTGTAACCTTCTTCCTTGCTGTTGGATTCTCATGTTTAACCATGTCTTTTTGCTGTTGACCTCCAGGACATAGTGACCAGGCACCTGACGGAGAAGAGTGCGGCCGAGTACCAGGCCTCCACCCTGGGCCCTGTGGCCTGGGCAGCCGGCTCCCAGTCAGAGCTCACCCCCAGCGAGAGCCTGGCCACCAGCGACGGGGTGAGACAGACGGATTTACACACACACACACACACACACACACACCTGCCTCATTAAATCACTTGCCTGTCATATCTCCCACTCCCTCTTTTCTCTTCTCAAGCTTTCCCCATCTCTCGCTCTTTTCTCTAGCTCTCTTGCCCATGTCTCATTCCTGACAGCTCTCAGTTTTTCTCAACATCTCTCGCTCTTTTCAGCCATCCATCTTAAACACTGTCCATCTAATTTTATTTCACTCTCATCCATCTTAAACACTCCGTCCATCTCTTTTTCTCTCTCTCCCTACCTCCCCCCCCCCCCTCGTCTTTGAAATCCAGTGCTCCAGTTGTCAGTAAGACTGTGCCGTGAGGCCCATCTGTCTGAGCGAAACGTTGCGGTTGCTGCCTGCCGGACAGATTAGATGTGTGGCTGGCCATGTCTTTGTTCTAGCCTAGGTCCCCGGATGTTTCGCTAAATTATAACAATCCCTTTTGTCTTTGTAAATCACTCCTTTGTTCCCCAGTGATGGATGAGATGCCCGATTTCCACATGTTTGGAGAAAAGGATACAAGGGCAGATGCGCTACCCATTGTTTTTAGTCTTTTGCATCCCTCGCTAATTTCACGAGATGGAATAGACGCAAAATCGGTCAAGGGAGTTTAGCAGAGCGGTCTCTGCAATGAATCAATGTTTTTTGTTCTCCCCCCTCTCTTCCTCATTCGGACAATGAAGGATGAATGGGTTCTCATTTAGGATTCTTTTTTTTCTTAATTGTGTTTGTTAGCTCCCATGGGTGAGTGGTGTGTGTGTGTGTGTGACTGAATTCCCTTTTTACCTCTCTCTCAGGATGTGTCGGAGAAGAACATCCGGGTCATCAAGCATCATGTCCCGAGTAAGAGGCTGAACGACGCAGAATCGGTAGACAACGAGAGCACCCTGTCCACCACCTCCAACCTGGAGCCATTCGCTAACGACGACTTAGGTATAAAATAGAATAAAAAAACACATGGTCTAAGATACAGCACATTAGGTTAAATAACTTCAGGTTGTGGCCAGTTGAGTTTATTATCCCGCATTGCTCTTATAATACCCTTCTCTTGTGTTCTCTCGCTCTCTCCCTCCCCTCTCCTGCCACTTGCAATGCTGTGCTGCCAGGTAACACAGTGATCCACTTAGACAAGGCTCTAGCCAGGATGAGGGAGTACGAGCGCATGAAGCTCAAGGCTGAGTTTAGCCCCAACACCACTGCTGCTACTGCCTCTGAGGCCTCTGCTAACTCTTCTGCTAGCGCTGCTCAGCTGCTGGAAGGTACACATCTCTCTCTCTCTCTCTCTCGACTTCTCTCTGTTCTACATCTCTCTATCTCTGGTAGAAATGGGTAACGCTTGCTCTCCAAAGCCATGTGCTTCGTCCCACTCTCCGGTGTTGCGGTCGGTGGCACTCCCACACACGTGTTTCCAAGTGCAAAGCACTTTGGCTGTCTGCGGTCTCATGTAGAGTCCTTGATGTGTGCAGTGGTGCCCTCACGCACTTAGTAAAGAAAAATGGGATGTGGCAATGGTGTGCTGAGCTGTTTTGATTTCTCTTGGTGCCAGCTTACAAAACACACACCTCAGATGGGAGATAATAATAAGTCTGTGTGTGTGTGTAAAGGTGCGGGAGTCTGGTCAGGTGATGTCCACTGTCCCCAGATCGACACCCAGCAGCTGGACAGACAGATTAAGGCCATAATGACCGAAGTCATCCCCTTCCTCAAGGTAGGAACCCAGGACCCGCCTCAATACTCTATAGTGGTCTCCTGTCCTTCATTTATACTAGGGGTGGTCAATCCTCATCCTGGAAAGCTACTGGTCTGGATGTGCCCAAGCCTAGCTCAGATAATCCCTACCATTGTGTAGCAGAGTTGTCATAATGCTTCAGCGAATGTACATTATCCCAGGGGCGTTGGCAGACACAATGTAAGTAACTTAATTTGTGTCCCTCTAATTGCCATGAATGCAAATCATGTACCTATGGACCAGTTATACTGTTAGCACTGAGACGGTGTGCCCTAGTAGGAAGTCCACTGTGTGCAGCTCACCCTGCACTATCACCTCGAACATAAATAACATGAGCATGTCTACTTATGCTAAGCTTCCCATTTAAAGCAATGAAATCAAGCAAGCATCCCAGAAAAGTGCTAAAAATAGCCCACATTAACATATGTAGCCTAAGAAACAATATTCTATCTCTGAAACACACGTTGATAACACCTTTGATACAGTGGTAGCAATACATGGTTATAACATCTACAGAAATGCCAATGGTGGAGGTGTGGCTGTTTTTATATTCAGAACCACATACCTGTAAAGCTTAGAGGATCTCATGTTAAATACTGTTGAAGTAATATGGCTACAGGTTCATCTGCCTCACCTAAAGCCCATTCTTGTGGGAAGCTGCTATAGACCACCAAGTGCTAACAGTCAGTATCTGCATAATATGTGTGAAATGCATGATAATGTATGTGATCTCAACAGAGGTATACTTTGTGGGTGATTTTAAATATTGACTGGCTTTCATCAAGCTGCCCTTTGAAGAAAAAGTTTCAAACTAACCAGTGCCTGCAACCTGGTTTAGGTTATCAGTCAACCTACCCGGGTAGTTGCAAACAGCACAGGAATGAAATCATCAACATGTATTGATCACATCTTCACTAATGCTGCAGAAATGTACTTTAAAGCAGTATCCATATCAATAGGATGTGATCACAATATAATAGCCGTATCTAGGAAAATAAAAAGTTCCAAAGACTGGACCTAATAGTGTGAGGTCAAACAAGATGTTTTGTATTGATTCCTATGTTGATGTAAAGAATATTTGTGGTGTGTAATGAGGAGCAACCAGACGCTGCGCTTGGCACATTTATGAAATTGCTTATTCCAGTTACGAAAAAGCATGCACCCATTTTTAAGAAAATAACAAAAAATTGTTAAATCCCCTTGGATTGATGAGGAATTCAAAAACGGTATGGTTGAGGGATGAGGCAAAAGGAATGGCAAGTCTGGGTGCACAACCGATTGACAAACGTACTGAAAATTGAGAAATCATGTGACTAAACTGTTTCATATTATAGTTTCCTCTTTTTACTCAAAGATGAATGATAGTAAAAAGCTTTGGTGTGCATCTTAAATGAAATGTTGGGCAAAAAGGCAATCTCTGCTCCATTCATTGAATCAGATGGCTCATTCTTCACAAAACCCACTGATATTGCCAATGACTGACTTTTTCATTGGCAAGATTAGCTAACTTAGGCATGACGTGCCAGCAACAAATGCTGACACTACACATCAAAGTATAACTGATTTAAATTTGGAAAGACGAGCATTGTAATTTTGAATTCCATAAAGCGAGTGTGGAAGAAGTGAAAAAATTATTGTTGTCTATCAACAATGACAAGCAACCAGGGTCTGACAACTTGGAAAATGACTGAGGATAATAGCAGACAATATTGCCACATCTTTTATATATATATATATTTTTTTTCACCTTTATTTAACCAGGTAGGCCAGTTGAGAAAAAGTGCTCATTTACAACTCAAACCTGGCCAAGATAAAGCAAAGCAGTGTGACAAAAACAACACCACGGAGTTACACGTGGGATAAACAAACGTACAGTCAATAACACAATAAAAAAATCTATGTACCGTGTGTGCAAATGTAGAAGATTCGGGAGGTAAGGCAATAAATAGGCCATAGAGGTGAAATAATTACAATTTAGCATTAACACTGGAGATATAGATGTGCAGATGATGATGTGCAAGTAGAGGTGCTGGGGTGCAAAAGAGCAAAAAGATAAATAACAATATGGGGATGAGGTAGTTGGGTGTGCTATTTACAGATTGGCTGTGTACAGTGATTGGTAAGCTGCACTGACAGCTGATGCTTAAAGTTAGAGAGGGAGATATAAGTCTCCAGCTTCAGTGATTTTTGCAATTCGTTCCAGTCATTGGCAGCAGAGAACTGGAAGGAAAGGCAGCCAAATGAGGTGTTGGCTTTGGGGATGACCAGTGAAATATACCTGCTGGAGTGCGTGCTACGGGTGGGTGTTGCTATGGTGACCATTGAGCTGAGAAAAGGTGGAGCTTTACCTAGCAAAGACTTATAGATGACCTGAATCTAGTGGGTTTGGCGGCGAATATGAAGTGAGGGCCACCCAACGAGAGCATACTCACAGTGGTGGGTAGTATATGGGGCTTTGGTGACAAAACTGTTGGCACTGTGATAGACTGCATCCAATTTGCTGAGTAGAGTGTTGGGGGGCTATTTTGTAAATGACATCGCCAAAGTTAAGGATCGGTAGGATTGTCAGATTTACGAGGGTATGTTTGGCAACGTGAGTGAAGGAGGCTTTGTTGCAAAATAGGAAGCCGATTCTAGATTTAATTTTGGATTGGAAATGTGAGTCTGGAAGGAGAGTTCAGTCTAACCAGACACCTAGGTATCTGAAGTTGTCCACGTCTACTGTTGTGTGGTCATGTGCCACAAAGAGGGACCTCAGAAATGTACAATTGGCTCAGAACAGGTCAGCACGGCTGGCCCTTAAATGTACATGGAGAGATTACATTAATAATATGCATGTACATCTCTCATTACTTAGTAAGAAGTGTTGACATGCTGAATGCACAGAGGTGTCTATTTTTAAACAACTAGCACACAGCTCGGACACCCATGCATACCTCACAAGACAAGCCACCAGATGTTTCTTCACAATCTCCAAGTCAAGAACAGACTATGGGAGGCACACAGTACTATAGAGCCATGACTACATGGAACTCTAATCCACATCAGGTAACTGATGCAAGCAGTGGAATCGGATAAAAAAATATTTAAACACCTTGTGGAACAGCTGGGACTGAAGAGACACTCAGGAACAGACACTCATACGCACACACACGCTAGCACACCCACTCTACACACACGTACGTTATAATATTGTTTTATGGTGGTGTTAGACATTTTGTATTGTAGTGGTGTAATAATGTTATATGATGTACTGTTTTATGTGTGATGTAAGTGCCATAAATGTGTTTGGACCCCAGGAAGAGTTGACAGCAGCTAATGGGGATCCCTAATAAATACAAATGTGCAGACTCATGCTACATTTGGAGTGCGATAACATAAGAATATTGTGACTGTGTCACTATTGGCAATGGAAAAGCCCTTGTTTTTGCTTTGACAGACAATTTGGCAAACTAGCATGATTTTGAATCCAGAAACAGTCAGGTACCCAGGCTAGCAATCTACTATGTTAAAGGCAAAGAACTGAAAGAGGTTGTTTTTTGTTTTTGTGGTCTGTCAGGAGCACATGGACGAGGTGTGTTCCTACCAGCTGCTGACGTCGGTGCGGCGCATGGTGCTCACCCTCACCCAGCAGAACGACGAGAGCAAGGAGTTTGTCCGCTTCTTCCACCGACAGCTGGGAGGCATACTGCAGGTATGATATAGCAAATTTAGAGGTTTCCCCCACTGCGACTCAAACCTCAGATTAGTCCGGTAACTGTTTTTTTTTTTGGGTATAAGAGCTGAAAACATCCACTCGAACAAGTTAACAAAGTGCAGACTAATATAAGAATTTATATCCAGAAATATTGGTTCAGCCGTTATAAAAAAATCTTTGCTGATACCAATTTTAAAACTAAGCCAAGATAGACCACAGCCTGTTGTTTCCATGGGAACAGATGAGCTATGGTGGGCAGAACAAGCAAGGAGGGGGCAAGAGCCACGCACGAGCTAGTGAGATCCTATTGGTTCAGCCATTTTTAAAAATAAGTAGCGGTGTGCAGCTTTCTTAGACAGATTTTCTCAACACCTATTCTATCTAGTGCTGTTTTTAGCGTATCGTTATTGTCAAAATAGAGTCCTAAGTTTCTTCCCTCCCCTCAGGACTCTCTGAGTAAGTTTGCAGGACGTACTCTAAAGGACTGTGGCGAGGACCTGCTTGTGGAGATCTCTGAGATCCTGTTTAACGAGCTGGCCTTCTTCAGACTCATGCAAGACCTGGACAGCAACAGCAGTAGTACTGCTACTATAGCTAACTCCCAGGCCAGGCACAACACCCACAAGAGACCTGATAATAACCAAGTCAAGCAGGAACACGGGAATAATGAGGTAGGTGGAGGGGATAGGGGTGTGGGTGAGTGTTTTCATATTGGATTTGTGTGTGTCATTCAATCTAATACGAAATGAGCGAATACATTTCAATACAAGTGAACATTTGACTACTTTCAGGAGAACAAGTCTCCGGAGGTCGAGAAGTCCTTTTCCCCAGCATATCTCGATGAAGACAAAGTGAGGAAATCAACATTCAACATCTGATTTTCTTGTGTGGTTTCAAGCCAGATCTGTCTCTTCAGACTACACATAGTGTAATCCAGGGGTGTCAAACTCAGAAAATGTGTTATTTCTTTGCCGTCGACGCTCCCGAACTGTCTAGCTTTCATTTCAGTGATTATTAGCAAGCTGGATAATGTATAAATGTAGGTCCATTATAATTTCTACAGTTTCAATTTGGTTTAGTCATTTTAAAGTGTGTGTTGTGTGTACTCAGCAAAAAAAGAAACTTCCCCTCACTGTCAACTGCGTTTATTTTCAGTAAACTTAACATGTGTAAATTTTTGTATGAGCATACGATTCAACAACTGAGACATAAACTGAACAAGTTCCACAGACGTGATTAACAGAAATGGAATAATGTCTCCCTGAACAAAGGGGGGGGGGTCAAAATCAAAAGTAACAGTCAGTGTATGGTGTGGCCACCAGCTACATTAAGTAATGCAATGCATCTCCTCATGGACTGCACCAGATTTGCCAGTTCTTGCTGGGAGATGTTACCTCACTCTTCCACCAAGGCACCTGCAAGTTCCCGGACATTTCTGGGATGAATGGCCCTCACCCTCCGATCCAACAGCTCCCAGACGTGCTCAATGGGATTGAGATCCGGGCTCTTCGCTGGCCATGGCAGAACATTGACATTCCTGTCTTGCAGGAAATCACACACAGAATGAGCAGTATGGCTGGTTGCATTGTCATGCTGGAGGGTCATGTCGGGATAATCCTGCAGGAAGGGTACCACATGAGGGAGGAGGATGTCTTCCCTTTAATGCACACCCTTGAGATTGCCTGCAATGACAACAAGCTCAGTCCGATGATGCTGTGACACACCGACCCAAACCATGACGGACCCTCCACCTCCAAATCGATCCCGCTACAGAGTACAGGCCTCAGTGTAATGCTCATTCCTTCGACGATAAACGCGAATCCAACCATCACCCCTGGTGAGAGAGAACCGCGACTCGTCAGCGAAGAGCACTTTTTGCCAATCCTGTCTGGTCCAGCGACGGTGGGTTTTTGCCCATAGGCGACGTTGTTGCCGGGGATGTCTGGTGAAGATCTGCCTTACAACAGGCCTACAAGCACTCAGTCCAACCTCTCTCAGCCTATTGCGGACAGTCTGAGCACTGATGGAGGGATTGTGCTATCCTGGTGTAACTCGGGCAGTTGTTGCCATCCTGTACCTGTCCCGCAGGTGTGATGTTCGGATGTACCGATCCTGTGCAGGTGTTACACCTGGTCTGCCACTGCGAGGACAATCAGCTGTTTGTCCTGTCTCCCTGTAGCGCTGTCGCAGGCATCTCACAGTACAGATATTGCAATTTATTGCCCTCGCCACATCTGCAGTACTAATGCCTAAGGCACGTTTGCGCAGATGAGCAGGGACCCTGGGCATCTTTCTTTTGTGTTTTTCAGAGTCAGTAGAAAGGCCTCTAGTGTTCTAAGTTTTAATTTCTGTGACTTTAATTGCCTACTGTAAGCTGCTAGTTTCTTAACGACCGTTCCACAGGTGCATGCTCATTAATTGTTTATGGTTCATTGAACAAGCATGGGAAACAGTGTTTAAACCCTTTACAATGAAGTTATTTGGATTTTTGTGAATTATCTTTGAAAGACATGGTCCTGAAAAAGGGATGTTTCTTTTTAGCTGAGTTTATAGATATACATATTTTAAAAAAAAAATATATATATATATATATACATATATACATATTTAAAAAAATATATATATATATATTTGACACCCCTGGTGTACGTAGTCTAAAGGTTGGGATTAAGGCGTGTAAATGTCTTAACTTTTTACATCTCACTCTGTGTGCCAGGATGAAGACGAGACGGAGCAGAAAGAGACCGAGAGGGAGCAGCACGGAGGAGAGGGGAAGGACAGCAGGAGCAGCGAGACCTCTGAGATGGAGGAAGATGGGGCTAGAGAGGGACTGCTTCACTCTATTAGTGAGTGAACACTACAATGCGAGAAGCCTCAATTAGCCTTAAAGCTACTCTGTAAAAGGAGTTAGTTCAACCACGGAAAACCTTGCTAGTGACCGTAGCTACTAGAGGAAGCTTGTGATCGAGTGTTCTGCAGGTTTACAATGGAGGATTTGTTGTGAATCTTTATGGTCACGTCATTACAACTGTCGCCGACCTGTTTCCAACAAAGTAAACTCCTACTAGGATTATGACAAGTGCCACACCCATGACTAGTTCTCCTAGTGCTAACCCTTCATTGTTTGTGTTCTTTGCCAGGTCTGTCCAAGGCGGAGACCCAGGCCCTGACTAACTACGGCAGTGGGGAGGATGAGAACGAGGTGGAGATGGAGGAGTTTGAAGCTGAGCCCCAGGACGTCCAGACCTCCCTGCAGGCTAGCAATGATGGCGGAGAGCAACGGGTTAGGACACACACACACACACTCAGTACACACACTTCCGTTAGACTGTCTAGTTACCATCTTCTCCTGTATTTCAGGTAGCAGCAAATGAAGCTCCATCAAATGGAAACCGAGAGACGAAGTCTGATCAAGAAAGCTCTGGGAGTAACGATGGTAAGAACGCTCACTGTTGTTTTTCTGTCTCTTGGCTTTTAGTCAGCCAAAATAGTATGTTTTTGCATCTACTTTTTGCTGTGTACCTAGTCCACATTTTGGTAAATGGTTGTCAGATGTTTTCATTATAGTAATGTTTGGTCTGATGGATGCCTGTGTTTTCAGCCCCTCTGATTCTCAATTAACCCCCCCCCCTAATCCTGTCTCTCCCTCCCTCCTTTTTCCTTACCTTCTCCTCTCTATCCTAAACTTTTCTGCTTGCTTATCGCCCCCACCCCCAGTCAAGAGCAGTAAGTCCGAGTCCATCGAGGTGGTGGACTCCCCAGAGGGTGAGGGTGTGGAGCACGGGAGGCCGGAGGGGGAGAACCAGGGAGGTGCAGCCTCAGACACCACCAGCAACCAGGAGGGCTCCCACTCACAGGGCTCAAACAGCAGCAGTAGCCCTGACACCGAGTCACCTGTCATGCTCAACATAGATGTAACACCACTACATAGACCTATGATCCTTTTTAAACTACAAAAATCTTTAATAGTTGATTTTATTCAAGTCTGTAATTTTTATGTATGTATGTGTATACATGTGTATTCCAATGTCTTTATTACTTCTCCAAACCCTTTATAATGTATATGCTTTCATTTAATTCATGCAGGAGGTGGGATCAGGAAACATGAGCCAAAAGTCAGATGAGGAAGACTTTGTGAAAGTGGAGGACTTACCCATGCAGCTGAGTGTCATATGTGAGGTGGGACTAGCCAGAATGACTCCATTTCCCCTGTTATCAATACGTCCACTTCCTTTTTTCCCCTCTTCTTACAAACTGTCTGATCATTGGTCTTGTGAAATCGAATAACGTTCTCTGTGTGTGATGAACAGGAGGCGCTCCAGAAGAGGGTAGTTGAGGAACAGCAGAATAATAATCTGTCTGCTGAGATCCTCAATGGGAACACTGACACTAGTGGACTAGTGGGCAATGGACACACACTCAAAGAACCAGGTAGGTACATGCAGTATCTAGTGAAATGATTCACTGTTCTGGCACAGTTTTCATTTCAAAATTGTTTCATGAAACTGGTAGAGCGCAACTTCACAGAATGTCCAGGGAAATAAATGTATGTTGCAGAACCGATATTAGTCTGCCATGTAGACATGTAAATGTTGGCTATGTACTATTTATACTTTATACTATTGTATCCATCTGTGTTTGCGATATCTCTAGGAAGACAATAATTCGTCTACTTTTTTTTCTCATCTTTCTTACAGAAATGATAGGTGCACAAAGTGCATAAAAAGACTGTCTTGTACAAACATTGTCAAATGACCACTACAGAATAATCCTAAAGATGTTCAGACTCCTATTGGTACTTAATGATTGGATGGTAGCAAGGGGTGGCGAGACAATGTCATGACATGCCAGTGACTAAGCTTCGCTCGAAACCATTTGACCAACTACAACGGTTAAAAACAACTACAACTGTAATGTAATCAACACTGTTTTGTTTATTTCTACTCCTGAGGCTGTATCTATTAAGCACATCAGAGTAGGAGTGCTGAAGATCAGTTTGGTATTTTTGATCATCATACGTACTGATTGTATGGACAAGTTGGACCTGATCCTAGATCAGTACCCATGCTCTGAGACACTTGATACATACAGCCCCTGATTACTGAATGTGTTCTTTGATTTGGGGATTTAGGGTGGGGTCTCTCTCTCACTCTGCTGCTGTGTTACGTATACAATTTCGTTTGAATCCTCTAGTCTAGCAAACTTGTTGAAAATCGCCTTCTGTTTTTTTGCGGATATGGGATCAGTTTGGAATCGGTTTGTCATTTTGAATAATTTTATTTGTTCATCTTCTTGGCCTTGTCTTATTCTCTCTTGCTAGCGCCCATGCTATTCAAGCATCTGACCTTTTTGAACTCTTAACTACAACACTAATGAACTACAAGTACGACTTCAAACTAGATTCAGGCTGCTGGTGAGTCATTGCCTCACCTTTGGCTGTAAAGACTACATTGACACCTAACATCTTTTCCCTTATGTCATGGGGCTGTCGTCGCCTTTTACTGCACTCTTAATGTTACCTTTTACCTTCCAAATCTTAGTTTGACCTTTTTTGTAGGCATGTTGACATTTTCTTTTTGTTTTCTCGGGGCAGTTTCCCATGTCATTAAAGATAACTGCTGTATGTAGTTTTAAAGAATAAAATGATGGAACTTTTCAAAGCGGTTGCTTGTCTTTGGGTTTAACAAGTGTAGTTTACTGGAAGGCTAAGACCTAAAATCAGATTACTTGAATGCAAACTATGAACTGATTGATCAATGCTTTCATGAGCCCAGTTTATACCTGGTGCTGACATGTGTCCTGGGCACTTTCTCAATTGTGTAAAAATCTGTCCTCTACTCTGTGACCTGTAAATAGATTTGGTAAATGGAGGCGTTTCCTCACCAATCATTCCCTACCGTGGTAGAAAGGCTCTATCGTTTAATATAAATTACAGGCTAATACATGTTAATTTGGAACGAAGCGTGAATGGCTAAATGTTTTCTAAATATTAAGGTGCCATTTAACTCTTTACACTTGTGGGAATTGGCCTATTGAAATGTTTATCAAAAGCATATGCATGGAACCGTGTGTAAATTATTAGACCAAAGGGGAGTACACAAGTTCAACTGAATCCACATTTTACACATGATTTGCATTTGAGCTTTGTGTACATTTTGATAATAAATAAATAAAACTCCAGATACATCCAGTAACAAGACATGTCTGAATTGCCTTGTGAAAGCATAACATTGTAATTTTGCTGCGCATAGAAAGGAGTCATGACTGCAGCAGCCCCCAAAAATTCAAATGGGCTACATTTTTGCAGAAAAACCAAGGGTATGATGACATTACATCTTAACTGTACATCAGTGGTCATAAACATTTGGCACTGTATAGACATGAGTTTTAGTATTTGGAAATGTAAAGTGCACATTTGGACTCCCAGGTGTTGCTTGTATGACATCAGTGGTATTTATTATAATCCCCTGTCATGTTTCAAAATACATCGAGTCCTCTTAATTTACAGCATTTCTCACTCAGACAAAGTTGCCCAATTACTGGGAAGGCAACTTGTTGCGTAATGCTCAAGTTCAGAGAATGTGATCTCTGACATGTATAGCATGTTACTGTAGGGCTCACTGTTCCAATTTGGGTGCTTAACAGTGCCCAAATCTGCCATTTTCAACCCATGTATGAGTGTTAAGCAATATTTCGATTGGAGCCTTTAGTTACAGCGCAGACTTGAAATATGTATAACAGGTTTCTCCAGTTGTTTCTGAATCAGTTAAGCCCATCTCCCCACCACCTTTCTGTTAGAAACCCATCTGGAGGCTTCACCAGGGCATACAGGGGTTGGGGCAGTCACGGATGTAGGATTCCAGTTTGCCCTTGTTCACGTCCATCAACGTGGTGTATGTGGTCAACTGCAATGACAAGTCAATGTCACTCGGGTGGTCTTTTCAAAAATGCTAACAGGACTTGCGCATTAGACCAGATTTATTGAATCGATAGAAATGCCTTGAATGGTTCATAATGATAAAACAGTAAATAAGGGCTCACCTTGTTCAAGACTGGTTTTGTCGACAGCACGTCGTACACGGTCTTCAGTGAGATGTTCTGAGGAGAAAGGATAGGGGGAAAGAATCTTACCACTTTGTTAAGCACAAAGATACCTTGTCTGAATTTGTACAGGAAATTGAAACAAACATCCAGAAATATGAAATTAAGGAGCAGAGCCAAATTATAGTTGACTTTTTATTCAGCCATGGAATGGTTGGTGTCTGCCCAACTACATCTATATGGCTTATCTATGGTTGTAGTACTCACTGCCTGCATGGTCTGGTTCATACACTTCATGGCTGGAGTCCTGCGGTTGTCCAAGAACAGAGGCTCCTTCCAGTGATCGTAGTTGGTTTCCAGAACGTACCAGCGGCCCAGCTTCAGCTCAATCCTTCACAACAGGAGTACAGTGTTTAGGAATGTGATGCTTCCTGATTAAATCAGGAATATCTAGGCCTCCTGCGTTGCGCAGTGCTAGAAGTGTCACTACAGATCCGGGTTCGACGCCGGCCGCGACCAGGAAACCTATGAGGCGGCGCACAATTAGCCTAGCGTTGTCCAGATTTGGCCGGCTGGTATGTCCTTGTCCCATCGCGCTCTAGTGACTCTTTGTGGTGGACCGGGCATATGCACGCTGACTTTGGTCACCAGCTGTACGGTGTTTCCTCCGACACATTTGTGCGGCTGGCTTAAGTGAGCAGTGTGTCAAGAAGCAGTGCGGCTTGGCAGGGTCGTGTTTCGGAGGACGCATGGCTCTCGACCGTCGCCTCTCCCGAGTCCGTACGGGAGTTGCATTGATGGGACAAGACTAACTACCAATTGGACGTCACGAAATGGGTAAAAATAAAATCTACTTTACATGTATCCTTATGTAATAGAAATGTACCTATTGTCTAGACATTTCAGATTTCCCTGTTTTTGTAGTCTGGATCACATCCCTGAATGTTAAACAATATGATTTGTATGACCAGTGTGATGCAAGGTGATCTTGTTCCACCCCAGCACCTTTTCAAATCAGGCATGCTAGTGCTGAGCTGGAACAGAAGCCTGCACAGCTAGTATTTCTCCATGACACAAGTTAGAGACCCCTGCTGCACTAGTAGTGTGTTTTAGTATTTCAGTAGTTGAAATTGGATAGTAATAAGTTTTAGCCACTCACTCCCAGATGTCGAGGCTGAGGACTCTGGAGCGGGTGATGACACAGCCCTGGCCCGTCTGGTTCCCTCCCAGGATGAAGTAGGCCGGGGCCAGCAGCTTGGTCTGGGCCAGAAGTTTCTTTGCCTCCTCGTAGCTGGACACACAGGGTTAAATAAAGGGTGTGTTTTGACTCGAGACCAAAGAAATGTCTGTTTCATAATGCTGGTCTTGAATGTGCTCAGGTTTCCCTCCATAATACAGCCCTCATTAAAGCAAGAATGTGTATTATTGCGGTCAATAACAAAACATGTCAACTGTAGTTAAATGACATTGACATTTGATACTTCCATGAAAGTAGAGATACCTGGTAGCATTCTCTAAGACGGAGCGAGTGAGGAAGCTCATCCACATCCCATCTCTATTCCCCAGGATCCATTCCATGATCCCTGAGAGGACAGACACACTTAATATTCCCCCCTCTGCATTCATAACAGGTCTATAAATGTACTGATTTGAGAGTTGGGTAGCTCACCGATGTATCCTCCATCAAGGCTGAAGCGCTCATTCATGGTCAGAGTGAAAGCATGCTTAAAAGAAAATGAGAAATGTGAACATTTTAGTCAAATATTACACTTTCACATCTACATTAAAACAGATGTTTGTCATCATTGGCTAAAAAAGATGCCACTTCAGGGTCATGTTCAAAAGGGATTTATTTTTCCTTTTTGACAATGTTTTTCCCATTTGAAAATGTTGCTTTCTTCCATTTGTGCCTGCTGAATGCAGCCCGGAGCTCACCGGCTTAATGCCAGTCAACATGCCCACGTAGCCGGCGAAGTTAGTGGACTTGAAGACCGTCTTGTTGCCTCTCTGGAAGTCAATGTTGACCACCAGAGGCTTGAGTTTCTCTGTTATCAACCAGGACCTGTTCTTCATGTCCCAACTGGTAGAGAAAGAAACAATAAGGGGGTTTATTTTCAGTAAAGAATTAAAGATGTAGCAACTGGAAAAAAGTTTACCGAAAACCAGCACACAAATTGTTACCCAAATTACAAATGCACACTTGATATAAATCAGTGACTGACTAGTGATTTGGGTTTGTAATAGCTACAGTGTCCTATTTAACACAATGGAGCACAAAACAATGCATGGTAGGACCCTTGACGCTTTGTCACTAAACCGTAGCAGTAACATTCTTACCCCATGAATAGTCCAAAGTCCATATTCCGCCCATGGATAAGGTTACCTATGACAATGCAAGGAGAGAAACCAAAATGCTGTGTGTGCATGAAAATGTCAAGCATCACGTCCTACCATGATGACATGTACATAACTAAAGTATTGATTCAAATGTCATAACATAACATGAGCTACTTACCATTTGAGTCCTCTGCCACTAGAGAAGTGCACACTGTAAAGATCTCATAGAAGATGTTGTAGAGGATAACCTCGCCTGGAGTGTAACAAGTGTAATAGAATCAGAATAGAGGGAGGTGAGAAACTAAATGATAGTGACGTTGGGAATAAGCAATTGTGGGTTACTGTATATTACCAAGGGGAACACCCGAGGCAGTCGCGATTCCTTTTATTTCCTCATTGAATGGGTAGGGTAGGGTATTCACTAGCAAAGGCTGCAGAACACACAAGACCATTAGTAATGGATTAGAAAGTTACATTATCAAATTAAAAAATAATTGAAATTATTTTATGAGGTGTAATAGTTTTCCAGTGAAATGATCAAACGCTCTCACCAAGTCCTTGTCGACCAAATCTATCAGTTTCCCACTAGGAACAAATGCGTTGGCCAAATCCCTGATAGCCTGGATCATGTTGACCAACTGAAGAAAACCAGACAAATAGTGAATAAGAAAACAGTATGAGTATTGATCCTACAGTAAATACATTTACATAATTGATACAAACAAGACATGTAATACTCTCACCTCAGCTTTTTTGTCGGTGATGATTAGCTTCCATCTTTCGCTGGGGGGCAAATCCAGGTCTATTGTGTACCAGGTGACAGACCCTTTGAATCTGATCAAAATCGTGACATGAGAAATGTTAGATTGATGCATAATGACATTGAGGTCACTTTACTATACTATCCCCTGCAAGTGGTATTACACAATATTGTCACGTGAGATTTATTTTAAGGCTACAGTAGTCAAAGTTACCCCAGTCCAATTACAATGGACAGAGGCAGGTAGCTAATGACTAAATACACCTGGTTATACACAATACAAACACTTGTTAACCTGGCATAAGTGTGCCGTCTCATGTATGAGCCATGATCTGGGACCGGCCGGGTATTACAAAACTTATGCCAGTTGTTTAGCTGTTATGGACATTTGACAGCACCTTGGACAACTACCTAACTTAGCTAGCATACTGTGACTAACTAATGGCAAATACTTACGTTGGACCTTTGGGAGGGTACATGCCCGTCTGGCATTCTTCGGTATACTGTTAAGAGGGCAAAATAAACCAAAGCTTTGTTCAGGTGAAAACGCACTCTAGCTAGCACTCAGACTAATATTTGGTAGACAGTTTACGATTACAGAATATTCATTATTTGGATCACTTACCGGCGGCACAAACTGTGCCGATACTGCAGATAAGGACACCAAAATAAGACAACACAACCTATCCATCTTGTGTCCCATTGTTTGTGTGTAAAGCTTCAAAATACGGAAGTGTATTCTTTCCTCGTGATTTGAGAGGGAGCGTACCATTACACTATGGGCGGGCGGCTACAACATATTTTATACTTGCATTTTTCTCTGATTCAGATACATTAGTAGTTTTGTTTATGTCACGTATTACATATACACATGTAAGTGTATAAATAGGATTCTACTTATGTGGAATGATATGTCCTCCCACCCCTGATACTGGTACATTCCTGATTGTTATACTGAAGTGAAGCACACACATGACATGACTGGCAATTTAAATATCAATAGAATGGGATTGTTGTAGTTAAAATTGGGCACAGGTTACTCATAAAACAACTGAAAGCAAATTTAAGGAGCTGTGACAAATGACTATCTTTTTTATTCGCTTGTCAGTGCTGTTTAAAATAGTTTGAAAAAGATGAGGAAAAGCTGCGGAGCCATGTCATATTCATACCTTGAAGCTGTAGGGGAGCGTGGGGTAAATTGAGCCAAACACAAAATTCATAATTTGACAAAATATGTAGAAAGAGGTCATCATTTCATGGGGTCTGTGAAGCAAGTTAGTTAAAAAAATGTAACAAGTCAAATTAATGTGTTAGATGTTTCATGATGCTTTTATCGAAACCAAAGTAAATCATTGGTCTATACATCAGTTGGTGTCTATAAGCTTCAATATGAGGACATAAAATTAGCATTACAGTGCATCCTTGTAGCTGTGTGGGCTAATATCGTCAAAATGTTTGCCTTGGGATAAGTTGAGCCAATGGCAAACTGAGAAAATTAGTTTATTTTGTTCCCAGGTGAAATGGCTGGGATATGAGGCAACAGGGCCTGGCCTATGTTAAAAGTACAAAGTGTTTGTAAGGTGTTAAGCCTGTGTTAAAAGATACTTAAAATTATTAAGACAAAGCAATTGTGTTGAATTGTGTTTGGGAACTACAGATAGACATGGTTTTAAAAAGGTTGTGGTGATATTTCATTCAGTAGACATTTGCAAGCAGCTTAAAGGATCCAGCCCTTTTTTTAAATGTTCACCTAAAATGACATACCCAAATCTAACTGCCTGTAGCTCAGGACCTGAAGAAAGAATATGCATTTTCTTGATACCGTTTGTGGAAATGTGAAATTAATGTAAGAGAATATAACACATTTGACCTGCTAAAGGGTAATACAAAGAAAATAGCATTCATTTTTTTTGTACCATCATCTCTGAAAGAGAAAGGCCAAAATCTATTATTCCAGCCCAGGCACAATTTAGATTTTGGCAACTAGATGGCAGCAGTGTATGTGCAAAGTTTTAGACTGATCCAATATAACCATTGCATATCTGTTCAAAATGTTGTATCAAGACTGCCCAAAATGTGCCTAATTGGTTTATTAATACATTTAAATTCATAACTGTGCAGTCTCCTCACAATAGCATGGTATTATTTCACTGTAATAGCTACTGTAAATTGGACGCGGGGGGATACCGATTCCATAGAGGTTAACTTACCTTGTCCTGCGACTCAGTTTACCACATGCCACGTAAGTTTTGCCAAGAGACAACTTTTTTTGGACAAGCTGTTTTCAAAACTGTAAATGGTCACATGAATTTGGATTATTTCCAGGGATACACAACATCCTGAAATGTGTATATATATTTGCTAGAAAGAATACTATATTTCCCTTGGAGTGATGCTGTAAGCACAGACTGGCTCAACTTACCCCCCTCTTCCCTACAGTATTCCCTAATAAACAAACATCAATGGACTGTCCCAAACATCTGACAGGTCTGCTGATCTGGGCAAAACAAAGATAGTGGTGGTAGGCATGTTGGCAATGATTTACAGGAAATACAATCCAGCTCACCATAACCACTACTGCAGTTTATTATCTGAGAGATGACGCATTGGGAAACCCAGTGAAACCAGCTGAGCAGCCAGCTTAGGGATTGAAATTACACAATCCCACAATTGACTTTCTCTTACTCAAATAACATTTATTCATGATAACAGATTAATCAATGCAAGTCAAACAAATAAAAAATGAAAGCCTTTTTGATTTTAACATAAGGAATTCAAAGACGAGTGGACAATCCATAAACTCTTGTATCTTCACTTGCAGTATCGGTCTGCTTTCATCTTGGCTCTCCTGTGGACAAAAACAAAAGTCACAAGTGTTTATTTTTAGTCCTTACATCACCACTATCCACCAGACAATGTAAATAGCTATCATGTGACAAGTCAGCTTGTCGCAACATGTTGAATTGAAACAGGTTTGCGCAAATAGGTTTAGAGTGTGTTGGCAGTTTGACCAGTTATGTGATTGACTCCTGCTATTAAAATGGCCATCAGTAGGAGTCATGTCAACATTTGGACCAGTTCCAGAGTGATTTCTTGGAAAGGAAATTTGGATGTGTTGATCATTAAAACCAGTTTGTGTGTTTTGTTTGGGGCAGCTACCGCCACTGAAAGAAAAATGTTATTCATGTATTGATGTCAATGGGAGACTGAATGAAAATGAGTTTAGGATTTGCCTCTTTATGAAGATGTTCTCCCACCTGTCTAACAGCTCTTCGTGGAACTTCCCGTCTTTTCGGGCCATCTTCAGTGTGGTGCTGTCCTCCTCGTTCACCCTCAGCCGCCTGTCCTGGAAACTCTGGAACTTCTTTCTGTAATATCAGAAATCTGTGTTCAGTGAGACTTATTACACACACAAATATCATACAAAGCCTCATGATAAGACACGGGAGGACCAATCACACCACTATCAAACACAAAGAATAGCGTCACTGAACAAAAATCAAATACAATTTTATTGGTCGTGTACAGATATTTTACAGATGTTATCGCAAGTGTAGTGAAATGCTTATGTTCCTTGCTCCAACAGTACAGTAATACAAAACAAAAAAACACTCAAATCCCCCAAATAAAATAATTAAGAAATATTAGAACGAGCAATGTCAGAGAATATATACAACATTGCACTCTCTGGGGCATAAACCCGACTACCATGACACATGTGTAACGTTATATAGCGACTTACGAGTGTAAGTACCGTGCTATTTCCATTGAAGTAAACAGTCCTGAAAGTAGATACATACAGAGTGCAACGGGGCCGCAAACAAACGCATAGATTTTTATAAGGCGCGCTAACGACATTTAGGCCCTCTAGCCGTGGTTACAGTCTGTCAGTGGTTTATGATTCACGGGCAGTGCTCGGTTCATGCAACACGCTCGGGGATGCTAAGCACTACATCACAATGACGGTCTCAAGAGCAGCCATTATCGTCACGTCAACATGATGAGTCCATTTCCACCGTGTTTTCCAAAAAAAAAAACGATGGAGAGAGGGGGAAGATAAAAAACGGACCACGAAGTTGAAAGGGGAAGAGGAGAAACGGAACACAATGACAGCCTTGTTCAGGCTTAGCCCTCAGAACTTAATAGGCCGCCGCAGGCCTGAAAAGCGGCAGCGGCGTTCCGTTCTCATTTCCATCCCCGCAGCTTTGGCCCATCAATCAGCCTTTTAAGGGAGTGAATGAAGTGGCGCCCCTATGCTCCCCCCCACCTTCTCCTCGCGCACCCGGGCCTGTGATTTAGTTGTCAAAATCTTGCCGGAGCGGAAGGTTGTCAGGTGAAAACTGGAGGGAAATCACTGTCTGTCTACGGAAGGTCACAGTGTTCAACCCCTCCACCTTCCTGGCTGTATTTTCTACATAAAATGCTTCACCCACCACTAAAAGAACTAGTAGGTGAAGTTTAAAGGAAAATTCCACCACAAAATGTTTTGCATGTCAAAAATACATAAACTCAGTACCCTGTCTTTCAAAGATAATTTGTAATCCAAATAACATCACAGATCTTCATTGTAAAGGGTTTAAAACTTCTTATGGGTGCAGTCCCGGTAACGGGACCGATATGACAACAGCCAGTCCAAGTGCAGGGCGCCAAATTCAAAACAACAGAAAACTCATAATTAAAATTCCTCAGACATTCATGTGTCTTATATAATTTTAAAGGTAATCTTGTTGTTAATCCCACCAGAGTGTCCGATTTCAAATAGGCTTTTCAGCGAAAGCACTACAAACGATTATGTTAGGTCACCACAAAACCACAATCACAGCCATTTTTTCCAGCTAAAGATAGCTTCACAAAAACCAGAATAGAGATAAAATGAATCACTAACATTCGATTATTTTCATCAGATGACACTCATAGGACTTCATGTTACACAATACATGCATGCTTTGTTTGATTAAATTCATATTTATATAAAAAAATCTGAGTTTACATTGAGGCGACTAGATTCACTAAATGCAAAAACATCAAGTGACTTTGCATAGCCCATTGTTTCAACAGAAATACTCATCATAAATATAGATGATAATACAAGTAATACACATTGAATTATAGATATACCTCTCCTTAATGCAACTGCTATGTCAGATTTCAAAAAAACCTCACGGAAAAATAAATGCACGCTATAATCTGAGACGGCGCTCAAAAATAGCATACCACAGCTGCAAAGATGGCGTCACCATAAACACAAAAATACATGATAAATATTCCATTACCTTTGATGATCTACATCAGAAAGCACACCAGGAATCCCAGGTCCACAATAAATGTTTGTTTTGTTCGACAAAATACGTTATTTATGTCCAATTGTTAGCGCGTTTGGTAAACATGTCCAAACGCTAATTCTGGTCAGCTTTATATCGGACAAAAACTTAAAAATTTGATATTACCGGTCGAAGAAACATTTCAAACTAAGTCAATCATTAGGATGTTTTTAACATATAGCTTCAATAAAGTTCCAACCGGAGTATTCTTTGTTCTCTTCGTGAGCAATGGAACATCAGTGGCTTCCATGAAGAAAAAGCATGATCAGGAAATGGCTGCTTGATTGACACCTGACTGATTCTGCTCTCATTCTCTCCCACAACATCATAGAAGTCTCATTGAAATTTCTATTGATGGTTGACATCTAGTGGAACCCCTAGGCAGTGCAACATCATTAATAGCTCAATTGGATTTCTTTAGGGACTCTGGTGAATACACACAGGCTCAGATTTCTCACTTCCTGTTTTGATTTCAACTCAGGCTTTTGCCTGCCAATATGAGTTCTGTTAATCTCACAGACATAATTCAAACAGTTTTAGAAACTTTAGAGTGTTTTCTATCCAATACTAATAATAATATGCAAATATTAGGAACTATGACTGAGGAGCAGGCCGTTTGATATGGACACCTTTCATCCAAGCTACTCAATACTGCCCCTTCAGCCATAAGAAGTTAAACACCGTTTCCCATGCTTGTTCAATGAACCATAAACAATTAATGAACATGCACCTGTGGAACGGTCGTTAAGACACTAACAGCTTACAGACGGTAGGCAATTAAGGTCACAGAAATGAAAACTTAGGACACTAAAGAGGCCTTTCTACTGACTCTGAAGAACATCAAAAGAAAGATGCCCAGCGTCCCTGGTCATCTGCGTGAACGTGCCTTAGGCATGCTGCAAGGAGGCATGAAGACTGCAGATGTGGCCAGGGCAATAAATTACAATGTACGTACTGTGAGACGCCTAAGACAGGGAGACAGGACGGACAGCTGATTGTCCTCGCAGTGGCAGACCATGTGTAACAACACCTGCACAGGATCGGTACATCCAAACATCACACCTGCGGGACAGGTACCGGATGGCAACAACAACTGCCCGAGTTACACCAGGAATGCACAATCCCTCGATCAGTGCTCAGACTGTCCGCAATAGGCGGAGAGAGGCTGGACTGGGAGCTTGTAGGCCTGTTGTAAGGCAGGTCCTCACCAGACATCACTGGCAACAACGTTGTCTATGGGCACAAACCCACAATCACTGGACCAGACAGGACTGACAAAAAGTGCTCTTCACTGACGAGTCGCGGTTTCACCGGGGGTGATGGTCAGATTCGCGTTTATCGTTGAAGGAATGAGCGTTACACCGAGGCCTGTACTCTGGAGCGGGATCGATTTGGAGGTGGAGGGTCCGTCATGGTCTGGTGCGGTGTGTCACAGCATCATCGGACTGAGCTTGTTGTCATTGCAGGAAATCTCAACGCTGTGCATTACAGGGAATACATCCTCCTCCCTCATGTGGTACCCTTCCTGCAGGCTCATCCTGACATGACTCTCCAGCATGACAATGCCACCAGACATACTGCCTGTTCTGTGCGTGATTTCCTGCAAGACAGGAATGCCAACGTTCTGCCATGGCCAGCGAAGAGCCCGGATCTCAATCCCATTGAGCACGTCTGGGACCTGTTGGATCGGAGGGTGAGGGCTAGGGCCACTCCCACCCAGAAATGTCCGGGACCTTGCAGGGTCCTTGGTGGAAGATTGGGGTAACATCTCACAGCAAGAACTGGCAAATCTGGTGCAGTCCATGAGGAAGAGATATACTGCAGTACTAAATGCAGCTGGTGGCCACACCAGATACTGACTGTTACTTTTGACCCCCCCCTTTGTTCAGGAACACATTATTCAATTTCTGTTAGTCACATGTCTGTGGAACATGTTCCGTTTATCTCTCAGTTGTTTAATCTTATGTTCATAGAAATATTTACACATGTTAAGTTTGCCGAAAATAAAGTTTATATGCAGCCAGAATTATGCAGTTTTCATCATATGAGGCAAAATGAATCACACCAGCTGTATTTCTGATTTTGAAAGTTGACATATCTTTTGGGACTATATTAACAATACACGACTGAAACAAATACAAAAAGACAGTTTTTTGCGTGTAGTTTTCCTTTAACTGTGATGCATGCATTACTGAACTGGTATATGGTATAATTTCAGTACTGCACTGTAATTTAGGTTAACAGTTCAGTGTTGATCCTTGTTGGGCATATCTTACAAAAAGGTCTGTCTTCAAGTTTTTCATAAATGCATAAAACATTGTTTGTCATGATATAGGGCAGGGCATTGCATTTCCTATACCTTTACCGTGAATTAAGTTCATTTGGACAAGACCAGCCGTACGACTGGGGTCACAACCTCTCTAGACTAGAGGGCATGGAATGACCACCGCTGCAAATGTTGCTGCCACTGTGACATAGGTAGACAGATGGTACATACACGTAGTTGAGCTCGCAGTTCTTCACGTTGCCCCTGTCCTCGTCGGCAATGTCGTCGTTCCGCTTGACCTCCCTCTCCGCGCACGACCGGATCTGCTCATCATCATTTAGAGAGGCAGAAGGAGAGAGAGGGGGAAAACACAAAACAGTTGCATGTTGAATAGCAATATCCTGGCGGGGGGCCAGAGACATTTTGTTTTTTCATTCCGTCACCAACTTCAGACTCCCCCATGGTGATGTAATTTCTATATTATAGATGGGGGGGATTACGGAGTGACCTTGTGAAATATATACATCACCTTAACCATCTCGTCGTCCCCCGCCAACTTGCTCTTTGCCTCAATTTCCCCACTTTCACTGTAGGAGATGAAACAGCTATTTGCTGCCATGAGAGCCATTTTGCCCTGGGGAAAAAATGGAAGACAAAACAGAAATGAAGAGATAAGTTGACAGATGAGTTTCACCTCATGCTGATACACCATTTGCGAGGTAAAAGCTCAATTATATGCAGAGAGCGTCAAGTTCTCTCTCCGATACGCATCAACGAAGCAACAAGCTGTGAGGAAAACGAGCCTTATCTATATCTAGGGTTACTATGCAACACATTCTATATGATATGGCATTATATCACAGTCTTCGTATGCATTGACTTTGACGTTTTTTTGGGGATTGGCAGTCGCTTCACTCACTTCCTGGAAAACAGGTTCCCACTGTTCCCGGGAGCCGATGGCGTCGGAACGCCCCACCACGACCCCCTCCGAGGTGATCCCTAGATACTTCCCATAGCCAGACTTCAGGGCTACCCTGGGGGGGGGGGAACACAGGAGAACAAAATTCATTTCTGGATAATGGCAAGTTGATTTGAGTGTCTAACAACTTTTCCAAGGTTTATTCAAAGATCATTTGAACAACAGAAGCGAAGCTCCTTTATAACGTTGTAATTAAAATCCAATTTTGTGTTTACAAAATTGTATACCTGCAGAGACTGTAAGTGTTCTTCCCGAAGTCTATTATAACTCACCAGTTACACTTTCCATTCGGATTTGGGGGGAGAGGAAGTCAACATAAAATGTGCATAGGTGATATTTACTCCTTTCATACGCACCTAGAGTCTGACAACTTGATGGCAGTGAACTGCTCCGGGGGGTCTGGCCCTTCGTCGTCTGCAAAATATCAAAGACAACATTTCCCTTTTAGAGTCACGAATCACTGATTTGATATTCTAAAAATCAGAGCATTCTCTCTTTATCCTCCCAGAGGAGCCTTCGTTTTGGTTTAATGAGGATTAAAAACAAGATGACTCTTTACTACCACTTCAAACATTTGGGAGCTTGGCTCTGCCGACTTAACATTCAGAGTGTCGAGGCGCTGTGTACGATTTAGCATTTCTCACGTTCTCTCGCCAGGTTCGTGATCTTGAGAAAGAAAAAGAAAATCTGTCGCAGTGGTGCCAATACAATGCATTTGATCACGGAGGTATTAGCGTACAATTACGATGTGTCATTCTGAAAACAGACAATTGCATAACTTCCTCTAGCAGCGGGTCTACCCTTGAGACGTCCTGACGTAGAGCCTTCCTGTTTTACTAATGCTTCATGGTCATTTATAAACACACAACCTCGGGCTACACGACGTTGCTGCTGGGTGCTATTGATCGCCTACACCCACCCTAATCTCGGAAACCCAGACTTCAAATCTTGCGTAATTCCATCAGATGCTCGATTAGGTTCTGGGGTGAGATGTATGAGAACAGATACTAGAGAAGTCTCCAACCCCTTAAACGGAAACTCTCAGCTAAAGGCTCCACACCTTCAGAAAATGTTCCACTTGTAATCGTTTCTGGAAATCCCCGCCCCAATTTAAGCACCGTCGTCACACCATACTGATCTGGCCAAAGCCAAAGCACCGGGACTACTGTTGCTCGTTAGTCATCATAGTCCATCCACAAGAGATTAAATCCACCCTGACCGACGTAAAATGACAGGCAATCCTTATCCTGAGTTCCAAAACTCTTCTCTGGCTTTGTAGGCTCGGCCCTAATTTGTGTTCTCTGTCACCTGGAGCTGCATGGCAAATTGTCCAGGAACAAAGGACAATTCTGAAGGACTAGTCAGCCCTTGTATCTCTCTGTTACAGTATCCAGTGGACTGACTATAAAATGAGTGATAGAATAATGCTGTAATATCCATGTTTGGTACCTATCTGAAACCTGTTCACTCAGGATAACTCTGATGCTAACTATATGGATGTATCTTGTATAAGGTGAATTACTATATCCAAAAAGGTTTTATGGTCCTGTCTTATTTACATTGGTCTCATCCCCCACACAAGCCTTTAAAAATTATGTGACACTGTGGAGATTGGGCATGGGAGTGTGGTATCATTGGTAACTTGGTATCGCGTTTGATTGGTTAAGGGTGGTTGGTTTTGGGTTGAAAGGTTACCCCTTCAGATGTTATAAGTGGAATGAAATGCCTTTGTTCTCTCTCTTATCCTGTATCCAGTCCACGGAGGAAGGTTGTATGATCAATTCTCATTTCCTAGACCTCTCTTTGTCCATGCGTTGTCCTGTAAGTTAACCTTAGGATCTATATGCTTGGAATATTTCCTAACGCTTGCTTGTATATATATTCACTATCTTTATGTCCGAAACATTTTAATAGGCTAATTGCTTAGTCGCATGTGATGTATATACTGTATAATATACGGAATATTCACATGTCAAATATTACTGCCCAATATAGCGTCATGCCCTAGGGTCCTTTCCTTTTTCATCAGTGATGGATAAAAGTTGTGGATGGATTTCTACCCTATTGCTTTGACCTATCATGTTTTTTTTCGAAATGTAACCTTTAATTATTTAACTCGGCAAGTCAGTTAAGAACAAATTCTTATTTACAATGACGGCCTACTCCGGCCAAACCTGGACAATGCTGGGCCAATTGTGCGCCGCCCGATGGGACTCCCAATCACCGCCGGATGTGATACAGCCTGGTTTCGAACCAGGCACTATAGTGACGCCTCTTGCACTGAGACGCAGTGCCTTAGACCGCTGAGCCACTTGGGAGCCCGGCCAGATCATGTCCTGCCAGATCAGTGGCCACCGATGAAAGGAAGCTAGTTAATCATACAGAGAAACACTCCTTAAGGATGTGACCATCACAGGGTCTCACAACGTTAGGGAAAGTTAAAGGGGGGGGGAGTCTGTCAATTTCAAGGACAGATTGATGCAAATTGGGAAACCAATCATTTGGGCATTGGGATAGCGAATAAAACCCCTAGGCTCACATACCTCCATGTTTCTCAGACCACAATAGTCAGATAGACAGGTTATAGTCTAATCATATTTCATCCCCTAAAGCAGGCCTATATCTCCCCGTGACCCTTGAGTTTACACAGAGGGCATTCACAACGTCTCCTGAATCCAGTGACTAAGCACCTTGAGGGCTTTTCTCAGCTTGAGAGGGCTAAACTATTCTAGATGGATTTCCTTCTTACTGAAAATCCCATAAAAGTGCAGAAACATCATCTCTCTCTCTCTCTCTGTAACTCCATTTCTCTTTCATCTCATTTAAGATGTGCCTGCCTCCCGAGTTAGAGCCTCACCAAGGGAATAGGAATGGTTGCTGTTTTTATCTCCTGGCACATTTTCCCCCTCTTTCTCTCTTCAATTAAAAAACGTGAGCTGAATCCCAGGTCTGCGTTTCTGTCTTTTGGAGGGTGCATGGGTTTCATTGAACATTTCTTAAAACATGTCTCGCCTTAGGGCAGAGAATCTTTGCCTGGAAACTCCCATTTAGTCTAGCTTGGCTAGTTAGGCGCTCCACCCCCAAGTCGAGTCCTTTTTGCCTGAGGCTCGGGGTCTGGTGTAATGGGGCTCTGGCCTGCTAGTCAGTGGAGCTAACGGTGGGGAGACGAAGCATGTCGTCTGTGAGCCTTTTGATTCAAAGATGTGATTCCAGCACACGTTGGCAATGTCCCTCTAACTTGTCATGCACGCCGACTTGGAACGGTAAACATATTATCGAAATGAAATGGTTGGTGCCGATCTTTCCCGTTCATTTTAGATTGTGGACTACAGTTTTCGCCTTAGCCTACCGTGTGGGTCCGGATCCTCGCAACAGATGCCATCTATCGTGGACCCCAGACACAATACCATTTTGGTGGTATGAAAACACATGACCAATTTAAAAGTTGTGCTGCAAAACTATCCATTTAAGAGTCACAATGACACTCATGTGGATCTGTGCCTGTTACCTTGTTGCATTCTAACCCATCACAGAGCTGTGCAATACATTTCCTCCATGTAAATGATTTCATTGTCTGCAAGTGGATGGGCACCATAAATCGTAGCTAGCACCGGATTCATATTGATGATATCCAATAACATGCTTGAGAGGACAAAGAAATGGATTAATGCCTGTTGTGTGTGTGTGTGTGTGTGTGTGTGTGTGTGTGTGTGTGTGTGTGTGGAGCAATTCCAGCTTCCTCTCTAACCCATTACCCGGCAAGCTGTGCAGAAATGAATGTCCTAATAGCTTCTGGAACAACATAGTAGTGCAGATCTCCCTTTCATTTTACATGTCCACTCTCTCAGAGTGTGATTTCAAATTGATTTCGAACGAAAAACGCCACTAAATCTTATACCGTTTAGGACAAAATTGGTTTTGATTTCATAACGCTTGGTACTTCACTCAGGCAGCCATCGAATTCGGCGGTCATCGAAAAAGCAAGAAAATGAAGTTGGAGGAAACAATTAGGGAGTCCCCCCCCCTTATTCTCCACAAATTAATGACACAAAAAATTGCCTGCCGCTTTGCCAGGCTAGCCACGCTAATGGAACGTAATGTCCATTACACCTCTTAAGGTTTGCTCTCTTCGTATTAGAATAGAACATGAGAAAACTAGGATCTTCCATTCTCTTATGGGATTCATTCATTCCTGACAATTTCCAGCTCCGTTTGCTCTGCCTATAATGCCGGATTACAGAATCCATTGCAGACAAAAAAAAAAGAGTATATTTAAAAGGTACCCTTTTTTTCTCCCCAATTTCATGATATCCAATTGGTTGTTAGAGTCTTGTCCCATCGCTGCAACTCCCGTACGGACTCAGGAGAGGAGAAGGTCGAGAGCCGTGCGTCCTCCAAACCGCACTGCTTCTTGACACACTGCTCACTTAACCCGGAAGCCAACCGCACCAATGTGTAGGAGGAAACACCGTACAGCTGGCGACCAAAGTCAGCGTGCATGCGCCCAGCCGCCACAAGGAGTCGCTAGAGGACATCCCTGTCGGCCAAACACTCCTCTAACCCAGACGACACTGGGCCAATGGTGCGCTGCCTCATGGGTCTCCCGGTCACGGCCGGCTGCGACACAGCCCGGGATCGAACCTGGATCTGTAGTGAGGCCTCTAGCACTGCCTTCGACCGCTGCGCCACTCGAGAGGCCCTGATGCAGACAATTTAAGTAACTGCAAGCGACATGCTTGGCTGGCGTGCATTTCAAAAATGACTTTATAAGAGGCAACAATCACCAGGACCACTTCAGATTTGTTTCTCTCTCCTTCATTTCAATCTTGTTAGTTTGAATTGCAAGGCTTAACAAAGTGAAATCCTTTTAGAATTTACAGTCATTTTAGAGCGACTCATTCTGACAACTTGAGTGACGCTGCCATCTAAAATGGTTGAACAAGACACCACACCGCCTTGACTTAAGCCGTTTAAGTTCAAACAATGTGTGCTCAAGCTACCAGTTGAGAGACCAAACCTTACTATAACCATCATTTATGATAATCATAATGTATGATGATTATAGGCAAATCAAGTTCCAATTGAAACTACGCTCCAATTAGTTTTTCTGAGGCATGAAGATGCCTTTAGTTTAGTGGGCCAACCTGTTTTGAGTTGTGCAGACCACCCTGGTTGGAGATACCTTGGTTGGTAACATTGGTGCAAGTCACTTGAATCACAGTTGATTTCAGCAGCTGAGTTGCTGGGGATGCTACAGAAATGAGGGGATTAAGAAGCGTTAGCTTGCACAACTACCCTCTCAAAGATCCTGCAACATCTGGCTGACATTTAACTGTGTCCATGGTTACTAGCCTGGTTCCACAGCTACACCAGCGGAAGAAGGCAAAGGACGATGGCGAATTTAGCCCCTGGTCAGAGGCCACTTCTGGTGTGCCACGAGAGGGCGTGGTCTCACCACATCCGTTTCTCCTTCACATGTTCACCCGAAAAGTTGTCTTCAGTGACACTGGGTACGCTGATGATGTGAGGCTGTCCCAAGCCATATACCACTAACCAGCATCCAGGAGGACACTTCCATGGGCTTGGAGGCAAAGCAGCTGGATGAGTTGGCTACATCCAACAACATTCTCCTGAACGGGAAAAAGTTTGTGGAAATCCAGATATGCTTTTAGAGAGACCCTCCACAACCTGTACCACTCATCCTAGGAGGGCAGGAAGCACCTGTGGAAAGAACAACCAAGTATCTTGGTTTTCATCTAGACTCTAACCGCAGTGGTGACACACACATGTGGAGCAGTCAGTGAGGGAGGCCTCAAAACGCCTGCACTTTTTGACTGTTCTTGACAGAAATGGCCTACCCACTGAAGATCTGGTCACAGTCTATACTACGCTGGTGAGGACTGGTCTGGAACACGGTGGAGTGCTGTTAGACAGGGTGCAGAGGAGGGCCCTGATCATCTCCAGAGGCGGAGCAGTCCAACCACAGCTCCCCTCACTGCAGAGGTCCAACCACAGCTCCCCTCACTGCAGAGGTCCAACCACAGCTCCCGTCACTGCAGAGCAGTTCAACCACAGCTCCCGTCACTGCAGAGCAGTTCAACCACAGCTCCCGTCACTGCAGAGCAGTTCAACCACAGCTCCCGTCACTGCAGAGCAGTCCAACCACAGCTCCCGTCACTGCAGAGCAGTCCAACCACAGCTCCCGTCACTGCAGAGCAGTCCAACCACAGCTCCCCTCACTACAGAGCAGGCCAACCACAGCTCCCCTCACTGGAGAGCAGGCCAACCACAGCTCCCCTCACTGGAGAGCAGGCCAACCACAGCTCCCCTCACTGCAGAGCAGTCCAACCACAGCTCCCCTCACTACAGAGCAGGCCAACCACAGCTCCCCTCACTACAGAGCAGGCCAACCACAGCTCCCCTCACTGGAGAGCAGGCCAACCACAGCTCCCCTCACTACAGAGCAGTCCAACCACAGCTCCCCTCACTGCAGAGCAGTCCAACCACAGCTCCCCTCACTGGAGAGCAGGCCAACCACAGCTCCCCTCACTGGAGAGCAGGCTGCACACTCAAATCTGCTCCATCTAATAAAGGGATGTGAGTGCACCACCAGGCTCCGAGAAACAGACTGTCCTGTATTACACGTATTTTTATTTTTTAAACACACTACACACTGCTGTCAGGCTGTACAATAACACGGAACCCAAACTGGCTGCGCGTGTGCGCAAATTTATTTTGTCCCCCTACACCAAACGCGATCACGACACGCAGGTTAAAATATCAATTTTTTTTATGGAAATTTAGCTAGCTAATCTTGCTGTTGCTAGCTAATTTGTCCGGGGATATAAACATTGAGTTATTATTTTACCTGAAATGCACAAGGTCCTCATCTCCGACAATTAATCCACACATAAAACAGTCAACCGAATCGTTTCTAGTCATCTCTCCTTCTACTAGGCTTTTTCTTCTCTGGACTTTATATTGCGATTGGCAACTTTCATAAATTAGGTGCATTACGACCACTGACCTCATTCATCTTTCAGTCACCCACGTGGATGTAACCAATGAGGAGATGGCACATGGGCAGCTGCTTCTAAAAACCAATGAGGAGATGGGAGAGGCAGGACTTGCAGCGCGATCTGCGTCACAAATAGAACAGACTTCTATAATATAGATTTCTACATTTATTTTGCAACGCTCACGCACGCAGTCAGCCTGTAATTCTAACTCATACATATTTTGAAAGTAGATCTAATCTTTTTTTTAACAATTCAGTTTTCCACCATCAAAAGAAAATGTCCAGGAATACACTATATATATACATACAGTGGGGCAAAAAAGTATTTAGCCATCCACCAATTGTGCAAGTTCTCCCACTTAAAAAGATGAGAGAGGCCTGTAATTTTCATCATAGGTACACTTCAACTATGACAGACAAAATGAGAAAAAAAATCCAGAAAATCACATTGTAGGATTTTTTATTAATTTATTTGCAAATTATGGTGGAAAATAAGTATTCTAGTGATTATGTTAAGTTTGATTGTTTTTTATAAGATAAGTTTAATGCTAGCTAGCAACTTACCGTGGCTCCTTGCTGAAGTCGCGTAACAGGTGGCCAGCCTGCCACGCAGTCTCCTGGTGGAGTGCAATGCAATCGGTCATAATCTGCATCCAAAAATGCAGATTACCGATTGTTGTGAAAACTTGAAATCGGCCCTAATTAAATCGGTCGACCTCTAGTGCGTAGCGCGTAAAAACCGCCAGTCCTAATCAAATGGGTTTCCATGGCCCAGCAGCCATGCGCAATGCCAAGCGTCGGCTGGAGTGGTGCCATTGGACTCGGGAGCAGTGGAAACGCGTTCTCTCGGTTTTGGCGGATGCCAGGAGAACGCTACCTACCCCAATGCATAGTGCCAACTGTAAAGTTTGCACAGACAGCCCTGACCTCAACCCCATCGAACACCTTTGGGATTAATTGAAAAGCCAACTGCGAGCCAGGCCTAATCGCCCAACATCAGTGCCTGACCTCACTAATGCTCTTGCGACATTAGTCCCCGCAGCAATGTTCCACCATCTAGTGGAAAGCCTTCCCAGAAGAGTGGAGGCTGTTATAGCAGCAAAGAGGGGCACCAACTCCATATTAATGCCATGACTTTGGAATGAGATCTTCGACAAGCAGGTGTCCACATACTTTTGCCCATGTAGTGTATGTAGTATGTTTATGCCATGTATTATGTATCCAAGTGAATGTTTTCTTATGCTATTTTCTATGCAATTTTTTTATGATGTAAATTCTGCATTTCTTTCAGTTTTTCTGTGATGAATAATGTCAAACTAAAGGCTACTCGGTATTCATGTCTTGTGATGAGTAACCCCAAAGATTTGTGTTAACTTTCTGAGCACTTCTACAATGGGCAAATAGGTATGGAAAGTTTAGTTCAAATCAAACGGGGTGCTGTCAAAAAGTGAGTGAATTCAAAAGGATTTACCCTTAGGTCTTGAATTGTGCAAACATCTACTATTTGATACCCGTGGTTTGCAATCTCTTCCACTGTTTGTGTTTCATAAGTCTCAAACCGTAATCTGTATGTAAACAAATCAAAAGTTCCACTACGTTAAACCTCCCTCACTGCTCCCTGGTAACAGGTGGAGCAGGAGAGTGAGAGCTGTAACAGGGACTCGACCCCTAACCCCTAACTCAAGCGGTGCAGAGGTGAAAGCCTAACCCCCCCCCCCACACACACACACATCACCAACACTTCAAAATGAACCCTATCGACTCAGTGATGTAACAAAAGGCAAAATGTCTCTCAAAACACTTCCCCCTGTCCAATCAAGTAGCATAACAACCTAGTATGGCACACAGCAAATTGTGTGCATCATCATCATCATGCATTGATGACAAAACACATGACACCCTACTCCCTATATTATTGTGCACTTTGTTTGGCCAGAGCTCCACGTGGCTCTAATGAGATGTGGTGCACTATAAAGGAAATATTGGGTAGATTTAGCTAAAGACACTCTCTCTTTTATTACCTTGATGTGGTGCACCAACTGTGAACAGGCCAGTATCCAGGGCATGGATGTAGGAATTAGCCTGCATCTCTATTGCAACCGTTCCTGAAATCTCCCCAAAGCCACTGATACACCACCATCCACCTAGAAAGCAGAAATAAAACATAATGGTTTGCTACTTTGTGGAATATCATAATGACAATGTTCAATTAGCTAGATATGTAGCTAGCTAGCTGCATACGTTGGCCAGCAAACATACCAACAATATCAGGTTTATCTTGTGCATCATCTCTTTTTCTCTTCTTATCCTTGTGCTTCTTCTTCTTTCTACAAGACAATTGTGGATCAACATTAGCAAGGTCAAATTAGAAATGGGGGAGAAAAAAAAATAGCAAAGAGTTAGCTAGCTAACATTAGCCAGTAGCTAACTGTTAATGCCTGGTCGGTCAATGAATGATAGCTAGCTAGATAGCATTATTAGACAGCTTGATTCGCCATCTTATACACAAACAAATATTGAATTCGATGTTGAGGAATAACGCACCCCTTGTTTAGTCCTTTCAAAACAAGTTTTGTTGTTTTCACTTTTGAATAGTCAGCCATATCTTCAGATTATGATAAACTAGCTAGCAAGCTAACAACATACACAAACGAAAACAACATGGGAGTACGGTCACCGTCGAGGTAAAAACGAATATCACCTAACAAACTAGCGACATCTATTGTTTGGAGAATATATTACATTGTCTGTGTTCGGGGAAAATACATTGAATGTGTTCGGTTTCTGTGTAATGCCTTGTTTGTTTTTCAGCACTTTTTTGTGATATTTAAAAGCTTATGTAACTTTTTTTTTAAATGTTTGTCTACATAACTATGACATTACCCTGAAGAAGGTACAGTGATGCCAAAACGTTTGTGGCTTACCCAATAAATTACTGGAAGCTTATATAGAGGGTGTGTGACGCTGTACCCCTGAAGAAGGTACAGTGATGCCAAAACGTTTGTGGCTTACCCAATAAATTACTGGAAGCTTATATAGAGGGTGTGTGACGCTGTACCCCTGAAGAAGGTACAGTGATGCCAAAACGTTTGTGGCTTACCCAATAAATTACTGGAAGCTTATATAGAGGGTGTGTGACTCTCTTTATTTGTATAGCCTACAGTTTACTCGCTGTTAGTCAGCACCTGCTGGGTGTGCAACAGCTCATGCTTTTCACTAAACTAAGTGTGCCAGAGAAAATCACACACACACGCACGTTCTCTTAAACTTGCACACACTCAAAATATCACCCCAACTCTCTCTCTCACACACACGCGCACACGCACACGCACACGCACACGCACACACACACACACACACACACACCATAGTCAAGGGGCAGCTTAAGTGCCCATGTGCACAGTCTCACATAGAGTGTGTCTCTGTAAACTACCCGAGTCCAGGCCAAGGCTGGCAGTGTGAGTGTGAGGGAGATTGACTGTCTGTCTCCTGGCTCAGAGGGGTACTGGAGTTTGGCTTTTCTCTTAATAGACTGTGTGTCTGCTGTCCCTGACCAGAAAATTACTGTAAATTACTTCCCAGACGTTGGTTCTGTTTTTTCATTCACCAAGACTCCTGGAGGGGCTGAAAGAGAGCATGAACACAGACCAATACACACACACACACACACACACACAAATGCATTCCACTTCAACAAACACGCATATGTGTGCTGCTCAACATCACACAATGCACCAGAAGAGTTATACACGGACTCCACCGACTGCTAGCAGGTACATGGCATTGTGTCAAATTCCTGCACCAATTCCTCCCAGAGTCTTCGTTGAAACAATCAACCTGTGAGCCATAGCAGATATCGACCTCCGAGAAAGGGGTGCGCTCAAACTAATGTTTTTACTAATGACACCCCATTAAGGAAGAATAGCCCAATCAGGAAGCCTGTGACAGGAGGTAATAAATCATTGGATGACAGTGTCAGGAAGTAAAATTAATGAGACAGAAGCTTGTACGACCTGCCCTTTGTGGCAGCTGTGTTTCTCAGAGCTTAAAAGTCACACAGACAAAGAAGAGAGACTCTGAAGTCAATGAAATGCTTTCAGTGGTGATAAATGGTAATTTTAGGGAGTTGTATTGGCTCCTTGTTAGTTGATATTACAATTTACGATCAATCAATCAAATGTATTTTATATAAAGCCCTTTTCACAACACCAGATACCCAGCCTAAAACCCCAAAGGGCAAGCAATGCAGAGGCAGAAGCACAGTGGCTTGGAAAACTCCCTAGAAGGCACGGAGCTATAAGAAACCTAGAGAGAAATCAGGCTCCAAGGGTTGGCCAGTCTTCTTCTGGCTATACTGGGACGAGATTTAAGTAAGACAAATCAAATCTGCAAGGACATGTCAGGTGCAAGCAATATGGTGAAATTCCCTCACAGCCTTCCACTTTCCCTCACTCCCTTCCACTATAGTTTGGAAGGAAATTAGGCAATTCGATTGGGATCACAGCCCATTAACATTTCTCAAATGGGAAGATTGTAGGGAATGTTCTCTATATGGCAGACGTAAAAAATTATTCAGATATTGCAGTGATAACAAAATTCGATAATAAACATCGCTGCTTTTGAAAATGTTTTGATGAGTTTGAGTCGGTGGAGTGAACAATACCAAATCAATTTGCAAACATGAATCTTAGTCTTGTTTTTATAAATATTTTTTGACATTTGGACTAATTTGCGAGTGTGAATCAAATGAGAATCAAGATTTAAGCCTCAAATTAGCCGAACGCTCTAACAAAACTAAAGATGTCGCTGGATGGGAAGAGAAGTCACCGCAGTTTCATAGATTTGACTGTTTTTGACACAACTATTAAATCTGTTTCAAGCAAACACACAATTGAAAGCGCTCTCTGTGGATGTTTAGATTGGATGCTTCCCAAAATGTACCCTATTCCCTTTATAATGCTCTACTTTTGACCAGAGCCCTATAGGCCCTGGTCAAAAGTAGTGCACTACAAAGGGAATAGGGTGCATTTTGGACTCAGATTTTTATCTCTTTGTAATTGAGCTCTGTGATTTTCTCTTTTTGTTCTTTGCCTCTTTTTCATGTCCTTAAAATGCAATTTATCTAATAAGTCTTCCTGCTCCATTAGCTGTCTTTCAGCTGTGAAGGAAAATTCCTCATCTTTATGTGGCCAAGACACTAAACAAGGATAACAAAAAATTGGTTTAGGAAATAATGTTTCAGAGAGAAGAGAGATGTTAGTGGAATTTGGTTGAGTGGCATTTTCGTTTGACTTCTAAACGTGAAGGGATTGTGACAGGAAACTATGACAAACCACTGAAAGTTAATATCAAAGTCCAAGCACGCGCATGAGCACACACACATATACCCAAGCACACACCACAGTAAACTATGAACCCTATGATGATGGCTATGCACACAGTAAGTAGTTAAATGCCCAGGAAAGCAATCCCTTTTGTAAAATGATGAGATTGACCAGAGGTGTTCCTAAATAACAGCTATTTAGTAAAAAGCATCTTGAGGACTGTGTTCCCACGTCAGATAACGGTAGATGGTACGAGACGTCACAATTGATAGGAACTGACATGCAACCCTCCCTTCCCTCTCTCGTTCTCTCACTCCCTCTCTCCCTCCATCTCTCCCTCCTTGTCCCCCTCCTCTCCTTTCCCCCAAACCATTAGCACTACAGTCCCTCAACTCCTGTTCAGCCCGCCTTGCAAACATAAGTGCCGTCTACTCTCTCCCGCAACCATCTCCCTCCTCTCTCTCCCATGTCACTCAAATCCTTCCTGCGAGGACTGGGTTGGTTCGTGGGTGAAGTGACTGACAGCGCCCAAGCAGGTGTCCCTGACTCTCTGTTAAGTGACGGCGTGCAGTTATGCTCCTCTATGGGGCCCCGCTGACTTTGTCAATGTCACCGGGCCCCGCTGATGGCTGCTCCTCAGGGATTACGACGGCGGCGCAGATGTACCAACTCCTGGGGTGCTCTTTAATGTGGGTGGCATTGGAGAGACGGCAGAGAGTAACGGATCCTTAAAACGTGGTCCCAAGGGGCCCACTGAGTTAAAAATGGCACGGTGATGTCGTCTCCTGACTAGATGGGGGGGGGGGGAGGGGGGGGTTGAGAGGGTCATTTGAGAGGGGCGTAACCTATGACCTGATTGTTGAGTAACCATATAGGAGCGGTCGGGGCTTCCCACGTTATGGATACATGGCCCAGTCCAAAAACAACCCCTAGCCTCTAAAGCACTTTCTGTAGATCTGAAAAAAACTGTGGGAGTATTCGCACAATATGGTAGTAACTCCACCTTGCACTCTTTGGGAGTTTGGCCCACCAAGATTTACATGCTAAAATCGCCACTGCTTAACTTGTCACACCCTGATCTGTTTCACCTGTCCTTGTTATTGTCTCCATCCACTCCAGGGGTTGCTTGTTTACCCCAGTGTATTTAGCAGGAGGTCAGCGTACCCTCGGCCCAGATGTTTGTCCGCCGCTGTCGACGTACCTGGAGAAGAGCCAGGGTATCGTCGACAGGCGGACCATCGCCGGACCCCAGCTCCGCGTTATCACATTGAGCAGAGGGTATGGTTTTCCACTCGGGATCTGCCCCTTCGAGTGGAGTCCCGCAAGCTGTCTCCCCGTTTCATTGGTAATTTTCCCATCTCCAGAGTCCTGAGTTCCACCGCTGTCCATCTTGTGTTACCCCGTACCCTTCGTATTCTCCCTGCCTCCATGTGTCTAGGATTAAGCCCTTGTCTCACAGTCCTTTCTCTTCTGTTTTCAGGCCCATCCCTCCCCCGGGTCATCGATGGCCAGACAGCGTATACGGCGAGACGCCTCCTGAGGGTTCGACCACGGGGCAGAGGTTTCCAGTACCTGGTTGACTGGGAGGGTTCTGGCCCGGAGGAGAGGTGCTGGGTCCCTGCTAAAGACATCCTGGACCCGGCACTCATTGCCTATTTTTCACCGTTGACACCCCGGTCAGCCAGATATGAGCCCAGGCAGGATGCCAGGTGGTGCCCCTAGGGGGGGTTACTGTCACACCCTGATCTGTTTCACTTGTCCTTGTTGTTGTCTCCACCCCCTCCCGATGTCGCTATTTCTCCTTTTTCTAGTCCTCCCGGTTTTGACACTTGTCTGTTTCTGGACTCTGTACCAACCTGCCTGACCATTCTGCCTGCCTGCCACTCTGTACCTCCTGGTCTCTGATCTGGTTTTGACCTTTTGCCTGTCCACGACCATTCTCTTACCTACTCCTTTTTGGATTATTAAACATCTGAGACTCCAACCATCTGCCTCCTGTGTCTGCATCTGGGTCTCGCCTTGAGTTATATAACTTGGACAGACATGAGTTCAATGTCAAATTTTTATTTTCATTTGGTTGAGTTGTCAACTAACGTGAATTCAACATGAAATAAATAAAACAATTTGCCATGTCATTGAATTTAGGTTAAAAATGTAGTTTTTTTTTTGGAATTCCCTTATGTTAACTTCTTTCAAATCCAATCATTCTTCCCACGTTGATTCAACGTAATCACATGTAACTTTTTGGTTGAAATGACGCGGAAACAAAGCTTCGCTTCCGTCTCTCTGTTAGTACCAAGCCTTCCAAAAAGAGAGAGATCAGCAACACAAGGGCGGACCCTCGACCACAGACTCTATGGGCTGCTTTCCCGAACACAGATTACGCCTAGTCCTAGACTAAAAATAATGTTCAATGGAGATTCACCACTGAAAAGACTAGGCTTAATCTGTGTCTGGGAAACGGGCTATATAAGCATAGCAAGCTGCAAACCATGCTTTTTCATACGTTTTTTGACTGATGTTGTTGTTACCGTAAATTCACTTCTGCAAATGAGAGTCCAATGAAAGAGGAAAAACTCCAGATATACATTTAATTCAACCTTCGCTCAGCTCAAACAAAGCTATCACTTTGTGTGTGTGTGGCCCCATGATGTCTGTGGGCCCTGCATTTCCAATTCTGTTTCAAGATAGAAGAGAGTGCACAAATAAAAAGCAAATTAAGGTTAAACTGAAAATGTGCTGCTCTGTATATTCTCGAGTTGAAAAAAAGATTAACTCGGGAAGAAAAAGGGGTTCAGACGTTAAAAGAAGTAAAAAGCAGTCTAGGGGCTAATGTTTTGGTGTGAGTAGAATACTTCTCTCATGGTGTGCTGGACTGCGGTATTACCTGACTTCATGGGGCTCTACTTCGGGAAATTGACTACAGTCTCTAGTCATTTGTGGGGCTTATGGCAATTCCGCCGCAGGCTATGGAAGATGGGAGTTCAGCAAATGGATAAACAGCCGTGAAATTTCCTTTCAACACCTTGTTGGAGGTAACAGACGACCCTTTTCTGCTTTGTTTCTCTCTCCACCCCTCATTTTCCCGCCTGTCTTTTTCTCAACGCTCACTCGGAGCCTAGAGAGGATGAGAAACTTTGCACTCCCTGGGGACGAGTGTCGCTGGCGACGCCACAGGGGGGAAAACAGAGGTAGCCACTTTATGGGTTCCACGTGAAAAGGTCGGATGTTGGCGATGGGGGAAAAAACGAGTAGTAATTCTCATGAGGCCAAGTGAGAGACAAGTTAACAGTGGTCTCACTTCGCTAGACATGCCGTTTCACGGTGGCGCACCTGACAAAGCTATTTCAAACAATGAACTTGATGGAGAACTGACAAATGAATGGCTGCCAAACAAAGGTCCATGGTGAAAATTGTAATTATCAAAATGGCTCCATCCACGGGCATATAAAATAGGGTCGCTCTTTATTTTAAGGGTTCCCACATAACACATTCATAATCCATACATTATGCATTCATATCAGTAGCCTACTTGAGCTACTTTCATAACTATCTCGTTCCAGGCTACCAAATGAGGGTGGCTAATTTCATGAACGCTTCTGTCAACAAATGCATATAGATAATTGCAGTAGTAGTGACATTGATGTAACAAAAATATTAGTTCCTCATATTAGAGGTTTGGAGAAAAACAGTGATTTGAGAAAATCCCTTTACAATCATCCCCCTTCTCCGATTCCATATAGTGCCATGGACCACGGTTAAATATAGGTCCGTAGCTGGCTCTCTGTAATTACAAACTGTGCGGTGGAGATTGAAGAAACCAGTCATTTTGATGTCCAGTAAAAAACATAAAAAAATAAAAATGTCTTCCCTTCTCTTTGTCAGAGCACAGTAATATACCATTGGACACACTAGTGACACTCAGGTTTCTCGCAGGTCACCCTGCGGTAGATGTCCTACGCATGCACACAGACAAACACACACACACACAGACACACACACACACTCCCCAGGTACGCCTCAGCATGCCTTCTCCCTGGCAGGTGCTCGCTGTGTGGGGACTCTGTGTACCGTTGGCACACACTCCCGTTCCCGCTACACAACTCCCTCACCCTCTCCTTCTGTCACTCTCTCCTTCCCTCCCTCCTTCCCTCCCTTGTTCCACTCGTCTTCTGCAGGTCCCTCGACCCTTTCATCCTCCCAGACCTAGAGGTTGTGCTTCATCATTTGTGAATGTTAAAGAGATTAATTTAGCAGTCAAATGGGTCTTCTTGCTGCTGGGCCAATGAGATTAGGCTGTAGAGTCCAGTCAATGTGTGTGTGTGTGTGTGTGTGTGTGTGTGTGTGTGTGTGTGTGTGTGTGTGTGTGTGTGTGTGTGTGTGTGTGTGTGTGTGTGTGTGTGTGTGTGTGTGTGTGTGTGTGTGTGTGTGTGTGGTAGTGTGTGTGTGTGTGTGTGTATGTTTGAGAGAGTGCACGTGCGCGTGTGTCTGTGTGTGCTAAAATTCAGTTTCAATATTTTATCATAGTCTAGCCTCACCACTGTCTGTCACATGCCAACAATAGGGGGCAGTGTCTCCTCATAGATACCGTATGTACTACTACATTTACATTTACATTTAAGTCATTTAGCAGACGCTCTTATCCAGAGCGACTTACAAATTTACTAACCACTATGGTAAGTGCTATCCGAGATCCTTGGGCTGTCCCTACCCTTACCCTAACCATAACCATAACCATAACCATAACCATAACCATTTTACATTTCAACTTCAATGTGGTAGGGATGTCTCAAGGATCCCGGATTGCAGAGACCTAGCCACTACCAGCACAAGTCAAGTGAAATTGCTCATGCACAGTGCTTCGTGTTGCCAGCCTGCCACTGTGCCACTGAGTGTGCCACTGAGATTTAGGAAGGATTCCAAAGTAAATCATACTGAAATGTATTTGGGCTGTGCATATCTGAATGTGTAATTCTGAGGAACATAATAATATTTCAAGGAAATCTAATATGGCTTGTGATTGGAGTGTTGTGGAGTGTGAAGAGGGTGCAGGACGAGCCACCTGGAATGAGAGGAACTGGTTTAAAAAGCACACATGATATTCATTGAGGTCATTTTTAATGACATAGGTACAGGTTGTAGGAGGTGAACACATCCATGTTGTGATAGAGTTTGTCTTCTGCTGATTCTTATTAAACGGTTTGTTCCAGCCACACAATCTGATTGTTCAGTTGAGGGTCCAGCTGTGATTATATATTGCAGTGTGGTAATTTACTTAGAACTCATAAAAAACAAGTAACAGGTCTACATAAATTATTGTTGACATCTTATGGACATCCTAAAGGTTTTGAGATAAATATTGGATAGGGTTGTGTTCAGTAGAGCCCACTGCAGCAAAGGGTTTTGCAACGGAATTTATGGTCCTCCAATCAAACAGTCCTCCACTGTAGGAGGCCCTACAATCACAAGCTTTCATTGTTTGTGTGTCTGTGTATGTGTGTGCGTGCGTGCGTGTGTGTGTGTGTGTGTAATCGTATGTGTGTGTGTAATTGTGTGTGTGTGTGTTATGGTTGAATATTTTCTCAGTATTCTCTCATTTCACCCGGGTAACCCTTTATTTCCCGCCAAAACCGGAAGTGTCATTCAAAAGCATATACAGCACGAGTCAAAAGTTTGGACTTGCCTACTCATTTCAGGTTTATTTTTACATTTAAAAAAAAATATTTTCTACATTGTAGAATGATACTGAAGACATCAAAACTATGAAATAACACACATGGAATCATGTAGTAAGCAAAAAAATGTTAAACAAATCAAAACATATTTTATATTTGAGATTCTTCAAAGTAGACACCCTTTGCCTTGATGACAGTTTTGCACAATATTAGCATTCTCTCAACCAGCTTCATGTAGTAGTCACCTGGAATGCATTTCAATTGATAGGTGTCCCTTGTTAAACGTTAATTTGTGGAAGGAAGACCCAGAGTTACCTCTGCTGCAGAGGATAAGTTCATTAGAGTTACCAGCCTCCGAAATTGCAACCCAAATAAATGCTTCAGAGTTCAAGTAACAGACACATCTCAGCATCAAATGTTCAGAGGAGACTGTGTGAATCAGGCCTTCATGGTCGAATAGCTGCAAAGAAACCACTACTAAAGGACATCAATAATAAGAAGAGACTTGCTTGGGGCAAGAAACACGAGCATTGGACATTAGACTGGTGGAAATCTCTCCTTTGGTCTGATGAGTCCAAATTTGAGATTTTTGGTTCCAACTGCCGTGTCTTTGTGAGACGCAGAGTAGGTGGACGGATGATCTCCACGTGTGCTTCCCACCGTGAAGCATGGAGGAGGTGCGATGGTGCTTTGCTGGTGACACTGTCTGTGATTTATTTAGAATTCAAGGCACATTTAACCAGAATGAATACCACAGCGTTCTCCTGCGATACGCCATCCTATCTGGTTTGCGCTTAGTGGGACTATCATTTGTTTTTCAACAGGACAATGACCCAACACACCTCCAGGCTGTGTAAGCGCTATTTGACCAAGGAGAGTGATGGAGTGCTGCATCAGATGACCTGGCCTCCACAATCACCCGACCTCATCCCAATTGAGATACTTTGGGATGAGTTGGACCGCAGAGTGAAGTAAAAGAAGCCAACAAGTGCTCAGCATACGTGGGAACTCCTTCAAGACTGTTGGAAAAGCATTCCAGTTGAAGCTGGTTAAGAGAATGCCAAGAGTGTGCAACGCTGTCTTCAAGGCAAAGGGGTGACTACTTTGAAGAATCTCAAATATAAAATATGATTTCATTTGTTGAACACTTTTTTGGTTATTATGTGTTATTTCATAGTTTTGATGTCTTCACTATTATTTTACAATGTAGAAAATAGTAAAAATAAAGAAAAACCCTTGAATGAGTAGGTGTGTCCAAACTTTTGTCTGGTACTGTACATGTCTGGATTTGATCAGCATTAAAATTCAACCTGAGCTTTATGAGCCCTACATTAAATACATCTTATGAGCCCTACATTAAAAACATTTTATGAGCCCTACATTAAATACATTTTATGAGCCCTACATTAATCACATTTAATGAGCCCAAGTCCAAATGATTGTGCCGTTATCCAATACATATTTATTATATGCTACCTCACATTACGCACAAAAGAAAAACATAACTCATCATGAATTAGCTAAATATGAGGCTAATACTGAATTGAATTGATTACCTGAAACAGTTAAGCTAGGACATATATAGGGCTATATGTCAATTTAGAACAGGATGATCTATTTTGAATGGAGTTGATGGAGAGAGAGAAAGACCGTGAGAGAGTGCTTGTGCGTGCACTGATTTAAAGCAACAATTGTCGAGTGATAGGCTGTTTTAAAACTCTGCAGTAGCGATATTTTTTTTTAAAGTACAATTAAAAAGCAAGTTGAACCCCAAAAGCCAGATGGATATTGGTAAACAAGACTCACATCCAGTCTTTATACTACTGTAGCATAGACTATGGGCCTACCAAGAATAACAGTTACCATGAGATGATAGGTCTGCATGCATTGTGAACTGTGCTTCATACTGAGATGGGTCTGTCCCCACCCTGATGTTGATTCATCATGCAGAAACCACAGAGGCTGTAGAGAAGCCAGATTTAGACATCGCATATAATTTAACAGTTCCATTTCACGCCATGCTGTTCATATAAATAATGTATTATAATTTACCGGTTCCTCGCAGTTATTTATCCCTGGAAAAGGGAGTGGTTTCGGCCTGTGAATCTGGGTAACCGGGTTCCTGCCATTCAACCCTAGTGTGTGTGTTGCATGCATGTGTATGGTACTGTGTGTGTGTGTGTGTGCAAACCTGGCGTGAGGTGAAGATACACTGAATGATTAACAGTATGTCAGTCAGCTGGAACGTGATTCACATCTCTCTGAATTATACATGTATGGGGAGGTTTGAAAATACACAGGTTGGTGCATAATTCAGCCCCTCCCTCTCACTCCGAGTGATTTTTGCCTGAAATGTTTGTTTGTGTCCCAAATTCCCTGAGTAAAGCATAAGGCTCTGGTCAAAAGTAGAGCACAGTGTAGGGCTTAGGGTGCCATTTAAGACAAAACCCTTTACAGCTGGTGGGAAATGTTTTAAACAGCATGGGCTCCATGTTTGACAATATACTAAGAGTGACATTTTCCCATCCATCTAACTGTCTAGTAGTCATATCCCGTATAGTACATGGAGGCGTATGGCTGGAGTGTGTTCAGCAAGGTCATTTCCATGTAAAAGGACTCATGAGCACCAACGTGACGGTTCATAGGAGCATGTCAAATTGGGTGTCAAATGAAAGCTAAGAGTTTATATTTGTAAGACATTAAGGCATATATCCATTTTTCAACCAATTTCCACCCCCAAAAATTGAAATAAGCAGTTTGATTTCTTGTCAAACAGATGGAAAAAGGGTCAACCAGAAAACGTCAGCCAGAAAAGACATAAAAGGTATTGGAAACACCTCAACAGAGCATAATGCTTATGTAAATAACCCTGGCAACTAATATTAACACTTTTATATATAGTTTAGGAAAAACATCTCCGTTTTCTGTAAGTATCCGAAACATTGCCTTGTGCCTTACAATTCTGTCACTAAAAACTCACATATCTTTAAGATGAGAAGGATAATGAAAGTTCACAGAAAGGTAGACCTACCAGGTAGTTATGGTGTCTTTGCTGATATCCATTTTGTTTATGAATGATTCAATTATTAAAACTAAAAAATAACGGAATTTCTTCAATTGAATTGGCTACAATGGGAAATCATAATAGTTATAACCCGTATTTGGGTTCACAAGTTGGAACAGCACAGTACAGTACACTACAGTACACTACAGTAATACACATTAGAGTGCAGTAAGAAAAGTAGAGCATAGTTTAGTAGCACAGCACAGTACAGTAAAGTATAGTTCAGCATAGTACAGTAGAGCAACATATAGTTGAGTACACTATAATGTATTGTATTATATGAACTGTACTCTACTTTACTGTACTCTGCTGTACTCTACTGTACTGTACATTAATGTCCAAACATGTGAAACACAGACGCCTATGATTTGTTCTGATTTGGTCCGGACCAACCAAATTTGGTCTTGTTTGGTGGCAGAGCTCATTAAAATAATAGCCATTTTGTAGAATAATACACAAATATGCATAGAATGATATTGCATATTTCTACATTTGTGTACCTTTTTAGGATACATAACCAGGAAGAGAATAACATTAATATCCATAATCATGCATTTATGTGTAGTACAGCTCATGGACCCATGATAAAATTCTGTTACCGCAATTCTGTTACCGGGTGTAAATCCACCTCACTTACAGTTCAACTACAGTTCAATAACCAAAAGAGATTTTTTTTCAAAACTCAAGGCGTCATGTCATAGCTGACACTCCATTCTTTCTGCAGACATCGTTGAGTCTTAATTCGGAGCAGATATTTACCAGAGTTTTTGGAAAACGTGGACACGGGAGTTTTTACACCAGCACAGCACAGTTACACTTTGCACCAGCACAGTTCTTCCAGTAAATACTTTTTTGTTCAGTGGAAATTATTAGAGGTAGTCCTTGTGCGTAGAGTTGTATGGTTTGTTAAACTTTGAAATCAACGGTTTATGTTTGGCATACATTTTTTCTCAAACTGTGGAATTACAGGTAACTGGAAAATGGGGTGAAATGGAGAGAAAAACATATTTAAACATATAGTCATATACATGTTGTCCTTCTGGTTTAATCTCAGTAGTCTAAAGTGGCTCCCTCTCCTTGCCACCTCTCCTGCACCTGATTCTGCACTGATCTCAAAACACAGGATGGGTGAAAGCAACATGTAGGATGCAGTCCAGGAATGATATCTCACCTATCCATTTCTTTATGTCAGTGCAGATGGTGACGAGGCCACGGATACCTTTTGATGCTCATTCAAGTATTAGAATGTCCTCCTGCCCTCCCTGCCTGAAAGCTCTTCAGTCGCTAATAAGCCAGGCATCATCTCTTAAGCATCACCTGTTCCTGACAACACTGCACTGTCCAATCAATGACCTGCATTCAGTTGAACATTGTCCAATCAACGGGCTTTGAGTATTGTGACGGTATGGAGTCAATATTGAAAATAACAGTTTGTATGTTACGGCATTATGATGAATATCCTTTGTATTTTCCCCAAGGTTGATTTTGTTTGACAATTGAAATATTGAAATAAGGTTCTGGGCGACAGTTACAATTATTTTAGTTTTACATTCCTAAGACTGAGCACCCCTTTAGCAGTCCAGAAAATATCAGAAATCCTGGTTAGAGCGCCAGTACACTACAACTATAAAGATTGATTTGACAATTGTTAAGCCCCACTGTTCTCAAAATGGAGGAGTGTCTTATCAAATCCTCATGTGAGGAAAAAAATTCTGCAATTAGTCAAGGAAATAGTAGTGTAGAGCATCACATCCACTATTCCAAACAAATTACAGAGAGCCACTGCATTGCAAATGCATTATTCATCCCATTCGGAATCAGACACACAGCTAGGCAGCAGGTAGGCTCATTTGTATTTCTCTCTGCTGCATTTGAGATGATGCAAACATCCACTCTCACTCTAAATGTCAACGTTCTAGAAACAAAAAGCGTCCCTGAGACAACCGAAGCGTTTTAAACGCTCGCGTTAAGCTCTGATCAAATTTGATTCAGAGGTTGCAATCTGAGAGAAGAGAGATACCGAGAATGGGGTGGAAAGGGAGATAGAAGGAGAGTGAAGGAGAGCGAGAAAGAGGGAAGGAGAGACAGAGAGAAAGCAAAGAGAGGAAATGGTGGGGGAGAGACTGGGGGGGGGGGGGTATTGAGAGAGGGAGTGAGATAGGGAGTGAGATAGGGAAACGAGAGGAGAAAGTGGGGAGGAAGAGAGTATGAGCCTTCTGCAAAATAAATAGCCTACTCCAAACAAAGCCAACAGAGAGGGTGTGCTGTGAAAGGTAATGGGGTGAAGGAGATCCAATCGGCCATAATAGGGTGTCAATGGAATTCAGCGAGTCTAATGTTTGGCTGTGTGAACCACTTGCTTTGCACAAATCTCAATAGGGGTGTCACATGGAGAGTACATGATGAAAACCAAGATTTAGAGCAAGAGAATTCCAGTAAAATGGGATATGTCTGATTTTCTCTTATTTGATAAAACATGTTGAATGAATTCCAGCATCTCCACTCAATATTAGGACGATGTTCCTAATGTTTGGTATTCTCAGTGTATATGAAAAGCTAACATGTGCTAAGATAGGCTACAGTATACTCCAAATTGCTATTCACAATTTCCCTACCTCGGGGGAAAACATGGGTGAGTTCTCATAGACCTCCAACAAAAAAAGTCTCAATTTACATGTTGCTTATGAGTGCATTTCACACTACTTTTTGGATTATAATTGGATTGTAAGGCTCATATGAATGTCCTGCTTAATATAAGGTTGGTGTCATCGTCGTAAATCAACAACATTATACTTAAAAAAAGACTTCAACTTCAACCAGTAAAATGGCTGTAGCTTTGCTATCCTACGTAGGCTTTGCCTATCCTATGTAGGCTGCAGCAATGTAGGCAATGAGCTTAAGCATTCTAGCTTACAACTGCTGCATCCAAAATAGGTATTTTGCTATCGTAACCAAATATAATCTTATCGACTGTTCAAGCAATAATCTAGACAACGTTGTTAGCCTGTGAGAACACCAACAAGTTGTTTTGTTTAGAAGTAACAGCTACTTAAATCTAGGCTATGTTGAATGGGCGTCAATGGCGAAGGGTAGTTGTTCTCCTCCAAGGTGGCAGTTTTAAGGCTTGTTTATGAGGTGAATAGCGATTTGGAGTATATCAATGATCGAGGGTTACTAGGGTGCCGTGAGGAAGCCTAGGCAGAGAGCTCCATAAACATTGAATATATGTGTTTTTTTTAAAGTCTTTGTTTTGTTTTTTGATAACCTTTTGAGTGTTGACCTAAAATATCTGGTGGCGCCATGGGATTTATTTAAGATACTCATTAAAGAAGTAGGGTTTCAGACATTTTCAGAAGATGGGAAGGGACTCTTCTGTCCTGACATTGGTGGGAAGCTCCAACAAGTTCCACCATTGGGGTGTCAGGGCAGAGGAGTGCTTTGACTGGGCTGAGTAGGAGATGCCCTGCCGTACCCGGCGCCAGGATAAAGTGACTAAGGGGGCAGTTGAAATCGGTGAGGGCAATAAATGTTTGGAGTAGAATTAAATTGAATTAATAAGTGTTAGAATTAAATTGAATTTTGCTTATACACTGTAATCACGCTATAACACAGTAAACATAAAGTTTAAATGCAGAGACTCCAAGATCATCAAGTCCTTTTGAAATCTGTAGCCTATCTCTGCTGTGCTGTATTAGTACAATGGATAGTATCCTACAGCTAGGCGGTTTTGGTAATGAATACAAGCTACAAGATAGATAGGCTGCTTGTAATAGGTGAATTGCCCTATGTGAATGCAGCTGAACACACGGCTGTCTTACCAAAATAATGCAAACTCAATTCTGAAAGTAGTAGCCTAGTTATTCATGCATGCAAACAAAAATACTGAATAGCATTTTGGCTTAGAATACCGACAACTGCGAATGCAATGAATTGAACGCAACAAAACAGTGGTACAAAGTAGTAGGCCTAGTTAACAAAATATCAGATCGATAAAGGCATGACAATTTATATTTAGGCTAGTTACATTAACAGTAAACAAACGCAGTAAACAAAAGCCGAAGGGAGATCCAAATAACCAAAACATGGCCTACAGCCTACTACAGTGAGATTCTGACACGCATAGCTGTCTTGCCAAATAAATAGGTCTTCAAACATGGAAAATCATACTGCTCATTTTTTTATGTGTAACCAGGCAAGTCAGTTAAGAACAAATTCTTATTTACAATGACAGCCTATGAACAGTGGGTTAACTGCCTTGTTCAGGGGCGGAACGACAGATTTTTACCTTGTCAGCTCGGGGATTCGATCTAGCAGTTACTGGCCCAACGCTCTAACCACTAGGCTACCTGCTACCCTCATGAGTTCAGCAACACGTGATATGGCACAAAATCAAATTTGACCCAAGTAATCATTTTGGGAAGGTTGAGTACCAGGCGAGCTGCTGCGTTCTGGATAAGTTGCAGGAGTTTGATGGCGCCAGTAGGGAGCCTAGCCAACAGAGAGTTGCAGGAGTTTGATGGCGCCAGCAGGGAGCCTAGCCAACAGAGAGTTGCAGTAGTCTGGATGGGAGATGAAAAGCGCCGGGATTAGTACCGTTTATTACATTTACATTTTAGTCATTTGGCAGACGCTCTTATCCAGAGTAACTTACAGTTAGTGCACTTCATCTTAAGATGGCTAGGTGGGTGTAAGGGTTGCGTAACTGGTGGCAGGGAAGTCAAACGCAGGAGAAGAGAACTTGGTAAATAGCCGAAGAAGTTTAATATATAAAACTCACGGCATAATAAATACATCAAACACATGGGTACAAAACCCCTGGCGCGCCAGTAACATAAAGCACGAGAACTCACAATAAACAATTCCCGACGAGGACATGGGGGGAAACAGAGGGAACATATACAACATGTAATTAGGGATTTGAAACCAGGTGAGTGTGTAAACAAGACAAGACAAATGGAACATGAAAAATGGATCGGCGACGGCTAGAAGACCGGTGACGTCGACCTCCGAACACCGCCCGAACAAGGTGAGGAACCGACTGCGGAAGAAGTCGTGACAGTGGGACAACCACATACCACAGGTATAGAAAGTACATTCTTCCTCAATAACGTAGCTATCAGCAGAGTCATAGCTGGCATCAAGGCAAAGGTTGACTACTTTGAAGAATCTCAAATGTAAAATATATTTTGTTTTGTTTAACACTTTTTTGGTTACTACATGTGCGGTTACTTATTTATTGGTTACGACATGTGTTATTTCATCATTTTGATGTCTTCACTATTATTCTACAATATAGAAAATAGTACAAATAAAGAGTGGGAGCTGTCAACCCGTACGGGTGGGAGGGCCAAGAGATCTGAGGTGGCAGAACGGAGTGCTCGGGTTGGGGTGTAGGGTTTGAGCATAGCCTGAAGGTACGGAGGGCCAGTTCCTCTTGCTGTTCCGTAGGTAAGGACCATGGTCTTGTAGTGGATGCGAGCTTCAACTGGAAGCCAGTGGAGTGTGCGGAGGAGAGTGGGGACATGAAAGAAATTGGGAAGGTCGAAAACCAGGCGTGCTGCAGCATTCTGGACGAGTTGCAGTGGTTTGATGTCACAAGCGGGGAGCCCAGCCAACAGCGAGTTGCAGTAGTCTCGACGGGAGATGACAAATGCCTGGAATAGGACCTGCGCCGCTTCCTGTGTGAGTTAAGGTCATACTCTACGGATGTTGTAGAGCATGAACCTGCAGAAGCGAGTCACTGCTTTCATGTTTGCGGAGAACGACAGGGTGTTGTCCAGGGTCACGCCAAGGCTCTTTGCAATCTGGGAGGGGGACACCGTGGAGTTGTCAACCATAATGGAGAGGTCTTAGAGCGGGCAGGCCTTCCACAGGAGGAAGAGCAGTTCCATCTTGTCGAGGTCGATTTTGAAGTGTGGGCCAGCATCCAATCAGAGATGCGTGTCGCCACCTGGGTGTCAGAAGGGGGGGCCGGAGAAAAGTAGTTGAGCGTCGTCCGCATTGCAGACGGAAGAAAGACCACCTCCCATCAACTGCAAGCTCCCTGAATGACCTTTTCATCTTTTTTTTTTAAAGTGACTTTGAGATTCGGTATGAAAAGCGCAATAGAAAATAAATATATTATTATTGTTTTTATTGTTATTATTATTGTTATTAGTATTATGATATCATGTCGGCACTGTAAATGCTGCAAATGCTGTAAATGCTGCGTTGAAGTTTTTACAGTAATCCGGCACCCCCCTTGGGAGCAGAATACGCAGGCTTTCTTTCTTCTGCGTCTGTTTTCGGCTCTGAACCGGAGTGAACATTTGGGATGTGCACATGTACAGACGGGCTTCAATATAACTATATGACCTGAAGTCAATCATGAACAAGTGTTCAACCTATTTTGACAAATGTTTTTTCCTCTGTTGTACACATCACAGATTACCCACAGACTCGGCAAAAGGTGTCTCCAACCTTGTACAGTCATTGGTCTACACCCAGAGCATTCGATACCTCACTGTAGCAAACAAACAGGTCACAGTGAGGTAGCTCAGGTGTGTATAACAGTCTTTGCTTAGAGACAGAGGGGAGGAGTTGTGTGGTCTTTATAACTGAACTTCAGTTACATCAAATGTTATGTAGTTATTTCACTTGGCTGAAGCGTTTACAAAGTGAACATACACTACACGACCAAAAGTATGTGGGCACCTGCTCGTCGAACGTCTCATTCCAAAATCATGGGCGTTACAGTAATATGGAGTTGGTCCCCCCTTTGCTGCTATAACATCCTCCACTCTTCTAGGAAGGCTTTCCACTAGATGTTGGAACATCATAGTCGGCGTTCCAATTCATCCCAAAGGTGTTCGATGGGCTTGAGACCAAGGCTCTGTACAGGCCAGTCAAGTTCTTCCAGACCAATCTCAGCAAACCATATTTGTATGGACCTCGCTTTGGGCACAGGGGCATTGTCATGCTGAAACAGGAAAGGGCCTTCCCAAAGTTGGAAGCACAGAATCGTCGATATCATTGTATGCTGTAGCACAAAGATTTCCCTTCACTGGAACTAAGGGGCCTAGCCCAAAACCATAAAAACAGTCCCAGACCATTATTACTCCTCCACCAAACTTTACAGTTGGCAATATGCATTGGAGCAGGTAGTGTTCTCCTGGCATCCGCCAAACCCAGATTCGTCCGTCAGACGATGCCAGATGGTGAAGCGCGATTCATCACTCCAGAGAACGCGTTTCCACTGATCCAGAGTCCAATGGCAGCGAGCTTTACACCACTCCAGCCAACGCCTGGCATTGCACATGGTGATCTTAGGCTTGTGTGCAGCTGCTCGCCCATGGAAACCCCTTTTATGAAGCTCCCAACAAACAATTCTGGTGCTGATGTTGCTTCCAGAGTCAGTTTGGAACTCGATAATGAGTGTTGCAATCGAGGAGAGATGATTTTTAAGCGCTACGCTCTGAAGCACTCGCCGATCCCGTTCTGTGAACTTCTGTGGCCAACCACTTCACAGCCGAGCCGTTGTTACCCTTAGACATTTCCACTTCACAATAACAGCACTTACAGTTGCCTGGGGCAGCTCTAGCAGGGCAGAAATTTGACGAACTGACTTGTTGGAAAGGTGGCATCCTATGACAGGTTAGAGTCACTGCGCTCTTTTTTGTCAATGTTTGTCTATGGAGATTGCACGTCTGTGTGCTCAATTTTATACACCTGTCAGCAACGGGTGTGGCTGAAATAGCCGAATCCACTAATTTGAAGGGGTGTCCACATACTTTTGTATATATAGTGTAGTTCAACATACCCTACCTCACTGCAGCAAACACACAGGCTACAGGCAGATAAGGTGCAATAGCCATTGATTAGAGGGAGGGAGCAGTTGAGTTTAGAGTACAAAATACTCTCTATACTGTGTCTCATTCAATCCTACATAAGCGGCTATAGCCCACTCTTAGAAGAGATAGATATAGGTCTATATGAAATTTAACATTGCATACGGTGTCCATATTAGGACAGCCTCAGTGTCCGCAGGTTGTCCTAATATGAACACCGTACATTGCAGACTGGGTCATATTGGCCACATTCCACTGGGCACACACGGGTTGAATCAATGTTGTTTCCACGTCATTTCAATGAAATTATGTTGAACCAACGTTGAAAAGATGTCTGTGCCCAGTGGGATTGTTCTATAAATTCTCCTCTCAATCCTAATCCCATGGGAACTGTGTTTGGATTATACACAGAAGGCGCATCTTTGACATGGATTTGCATGTTTGGATTAGTAAAGCCTCGTAATAGGAGCTTGCAGAAAGCCAACATCTTGTTCCGACACACATTAACGTGATACTTCTTTCCCCTTTTCTAAAATATTTTTTACAAACAGACGTTACTCATCTGAGCCGAGTGTGAGCGCCAGATCATTTCTGTTCTGAGAAATAGAAAATGTAAGAAATATGTTTTCTTGCTTCTATCTACGAGGCAGATGCAGGAGTCTCGAGACTCAATTATCAACCGTGCTAGTAAAGCTCCCTCCCCTCGACTATCTACTGTAAACAACAGACAACCAGATCAAATGGTCCAATTTGCATCTCCGACTCCTCAGAAATGAGCGAGACTGGGCGAGATACCGTGGATTGTGGATTGTTTGAGCTCTTGAGTGCTGTCCTCCTTGCTTTCCTTACACACATTCTGTACACATTTCCAGGCGATTCTCACTCCGTCTACAGCATATCCGTCCACAAATCACGGTGAACAAAACAACAAATTGTGAAAAGCAGGTGCCCTGTAGCAGCCCTGTGTTTATTCAAGCTACACCGTGATATTCTCTTCTCCTTCTTCACCCGTCCTTTCTTTGACAAAAACAAGCCAAATGTACAGTAGTCCTCTGGGTAATCATGTATTATGTATCTCCACACACATTTGCTTATCTAATAGGAGCGTATCGTCTCTGCTATTTAGGAAGCTTAGGGAAGAGAAGGCCCCGGGGCCTTGCCTGGTTCTAATCCTCAGATCTGTCTCTTGATGTCACATCGCTCCTGGCAAGGAACGGGAAGAAACTCAGGGGCTCAAAGTGACGACTCTCGTTTCGTAGCATGAGGCTTTAAAAGTTACACTGCAAATTGAAAACAACAAAACAGGGTGCTCCAGATGCAAGGACTAACAGTACGTGACACCCAAGACATTGATTGTTTTACGTTCCTGTTTTGTTTGTAAAAGAAATAGATCATATAACCTTTTCAATGATTAAAGTCACGAGGCATTTATAAGTTATATTCTTCAAGAATCAATAAGTAAATCTCAAGACTTTAAATGACCATTATACTGCTTCGCCCAAACCCATACTGCCCCCTTGAAACTCAGAGAGAGAAAAGACTCTGAAAGGTCTTAGCGGAGACAGTCCACATTATTGGGTGTTTTAGTCCTCATAGTGCCTGTAGGGCGAGATAATACTCATCACATCTCTCTCTAGACTAAAGAAACACACTATTTTGGCCAAATCACCATTTGGTATAGATCAAGGGCTAACGTCTGTGAAACGTGAATAAAACATAATTCATAATTAGCTCCCATGTGAAAACTTTAAAAGGACAGTAATTTACACCACTTCGTTCATTTAATTAATTAGCCTGTAGGTTAATTAACAAGGGTTTATGAGAATCTTAATGTATATGATGTCTTTCAAATATTAAAAAGCTGCTAATTTGATTAGCCTTCCATTGAATCTTTCAATTGGTACACTACCATTCAAAAGTTTGGTGTCACTTAGAAATGTCATTGTTTTGAAAGAATGTTTTGTCCATTAAAATAACATCAAACATCAACGCTGTGTACTACTCCCTTCACAGAATTGCGCAAACTGGCTCTAACCAGAATAGAAGGAGGAGTGGGAGGCCGTGGCGCACAACTGACCAGGAGGACAAGTACATTAGAGTGTCTAGTTTGAGAAACAGATGTCTCACAAGTCATCAACTGGCAGCTTTTATTTTGTATTTATTTATTTAACCTTTATTTAACTAGGCAAGTCAGTTAAGAACAAATTCTTATTTACAATGACGGCCTACCAAAAGACAAAAGGCCTCCTGCGTGGACTGGGGCTAGGATTAAAAAATATATGTATATTTATATATGTATATATAAAAATATATGTATATATATATACTGTATATATAAATATGAGAAAAAACACATCACGACAAGAGAGACAAAACAACACTACATAAAGAGAGACCTAAGACAACAACATAGCAAGGCAGCAACACATGACAACACAGCATTTTAGCAACACAACATGACAACAACATGGTAGCAACACAACATGGTAGCAGCACAAAACATGGTACAAACATTATTGTGCACAGACAACAGCACAAAGGACAAGAAGAGACAACAATACATCACGCAAAGCAGCCACAACTGTCAGTAAGCGTGTCCATGATTGAGTCTTTGAATGACGAGATTGAGATAAAACTGTCCGGTTTGATTGTTTGTTGCAGCTTGTTCCAGTCGCTAGCTGCAGCGAACTGAGAAGACTAGCGAACCAGGGATGTGTGTGCTTTCGGTACCTTTAACAGAATGTGACTGGCAGAACGGGTGTTGTATGTGGAGGATGAGGGCTGCAGTAGATATCTCAGATAGAGGGGAGTGAGGCCTAAGAGGGTTTTATAAATAAGCATCAACCAGTGGGTCTTGTGACAGGTATATAGAGATGGCCAGTTTACAGAGGAATATAGAGTGCAGTGATGTGTCCTATAAGGAGCGTTGGTGGCAAATCTGATGGCCAAATGGTAAAGAACATCTAGCCGCTCGAGAGCACCCTTACCTGCTGATCTATAAATGATGTCTCCATAATCTAGCATAGATGGGATGGTCATCTGAATCAGGGTTAGTTTGGCAGCTGGGGTGAAAGAGGAGCGATTATGATAGAAGAAACCAAGTCTAGATTTAACTTTAGCCTGCAGCTTTGATATGTGCTGAGAGAAGGACAGTATACCGTCTAGCCATAATCCCAAATACTTGTAGCGGTGACTACCTCAAGCTCTAAACCCTCAGAGGTAGTAATTACACCTGTGGGGAGAGGGGCATTCTTCTTACCAAATCACATGACCTTTGTTTTGGAGGTGTTCAGAACAAGGTTAAGGGTAGAGAAAGCTTGTTGGACACTAAGAAAGCTTTGTTGTAGAGCATTTAGCATAAAATCCGGGGAGGGGCCAGCCGAGTATAAGACTGTAACATCTGCATATAAATGGATGAGAGAGCTTCCTACTGCCTGTGCGTTTTGTTTATGTAAATTGAGAAGAGCGTGGGGCCTAGGATTGAGCCTTGGGGTACTCCCTTGGTGACAGGCAGTGGCTGAAACAGCATATTTTCTGACTTTATACACTGCACTCTTTGAGAGAGGTAGTTAGAAAACCAGGACAAAGACCCCTCAGAGACACCAATACTCCTTAGCCGGCCCACAAGCATGGAATGGTCTACCGTTTCAAAAGCTTTGGCCAAGTCAATATAAATAGCAGCACAACATTGCTTAGAATCAAGGGCAATGGTGACATCATTGAGGACCTTTAAGGTTGGAGTGACACATCCATAACCTGAGTGGAAACCAGATTGCATACCAGACAGAATACTATAGACCTCAACAAAAACCAGTCAGTTGATTATTGACAAGTTTTTCCAACACTTTTGATTAACAGGGCTAAGTAGAAATAGGCCTATAACAGTTAGGATCTCCCCCTTTAAAAAAAAATAACGAAAAAGGTCTTAGATAGGCTTGGCGATGATAGGGGCAGCAACCTCAAAGAAGAAAGGGTCAAGTTTCAGGAGCCCTTTTAGCACCTTGGACTTAGCGACTGCCTGCAGGAAGAAACTTTGTTGAAGGGCAGGGGAAAAAGTGGGAGAAGCATCGGGGATAGTCGCATTAGAAGGGGTGGGTGATGAGGAAATGTTGGACGGGCAAGGAGGCATGGCTGAGTCAAATAGGAATCCTGACTTAATGAAGTGGTGATTAAAAAGCTCAGCCATGTGCTTCTTGTCAGTAACAACCACAACATCAACTATAAGGGGTCCTGGACTTCCTGACGAGCCACCCCCAGGTGGTGAGGGTAGGTAGCTGATCCTCAACACTGGAGCTCCCCAGGGGTGCGTGCTCAGTCCCCTCCTGTACGCCCTGTTCACCCAGGACTGCATGGCCAGGCACGACTCCAACACCCTCATTAGGTTTGTAGATGACACAACAGTGGTAGGCCTGATCACCGACAACGACGAGATTGACCTCCTCCCTATAGGCTGAGACCTGGCTGGGTGGTGCCAGAATAACAACCTATCCCTCAACGTAACCAAGACTAAGGAGATGATTGTGGACTACAGGAAAAGGAGGACCGAGCACGCCCCCATTCTCATCGACGGGGCTGTAGTGGAGCAGGTTGAGAGCTTCAAGTTCCTTGGTGTCCACGCCAACAACAAACTAGAATGGTCCAAACACACCAAGACAGTCGTGAAGAGGGCACGACAAAGCCTATTCCACCCTCAGGAAACTAAAAAGATTTGGCATGGGTCCTGAGATCCTCAAAACGTTCTACAGCTGCAACACCGAGTGCATCCTGACTGGTTGCATCACTGCCTGGTACGGCAATTGCTCGGCCTCTGACCGCAAGGCACTACAGAGGGTAGTGCGTACGGCCCAGTACATCACTGGGGCTAAGCTGCCTGCCATCCAGGACCTCTACACCAGGCAGTGTCAGAGGAAGGCCCTAAAAATTGTCAAAGACCCCAGCCACCCCAGTCATAGACTATTCTCTCTACTGCCGTATGGCAAGCGGTACCGGAGTGCCAAGTCTAGGACAAAAAGGCTTCTCAACAGTTTTTACCCCCAAGCCATAAGACTCCTGAACAGGTAATCAAATGGCTACCCGGACTATTTGCATTGTGTTCCCCCCCCAACCCCTCTTTTTACGCTGCTGCTACTCTCTGTTTATCATATTTGCATAGTCACTTTAACTATACATTCATGTACATACTACGTCAATTGAGCCAACCAACCAGTGCTCCCGCACATTGGCTAACCGGGCTATCTGCAATGTCTCACCACCCACCACCCGCCAACCCCTCTTTTACGCTACTGCTACTCTCTGTTCATCATATATGCATAGTCACTTTAACCATATCGACATGTACATACTACCTCAATCAGCCTGATAAACCAGTGTCTGTATGTAGCCTCACTACTTTTATATCCTCGCTACTGTATATAGCCTGTCTTTTTACTGTTGTTTTATTTCTTTACTTACCGGTACCTATTGTTCACCTAATACCTTTTTTGCACTATTGGTTAGAGCCTGTAAGTAAGCATTTCACTGTAAGGTCTACACCTGTTGTATTCGGCGCAAGTGACAAATAAACTTTGATTTGATTTGAGGGACTTGGGCAGCTGTGAGGAGGAGGGTTTATTCTCCAGGTCTTCAACTGTTTTTCATAACTTCTTGGGGTTATACCCACAGAGAGAGAACTGCTCCTTAAAGTAACACATGTTGGCCTTCCTGATAGCCTGAGTGCACTTATTTCTCATTTGCCTGAACAAGAGCCAGTCAGCCTGAGTATGCATGTGCCGAGCCTTTCGCCAAATGCAATTCTTGAGGTGAAGTAACTCTGCCAGATCACGGGCGAACCAGGGGCCGAACCTGGTTTTTATTGTCATTCTCTTTATGGGGGCGTGGTTGTTAACAATATCACTGAAGATATGAAAAAAAGAAGGTCCAAGCGTCTTAAATAGCTTCATTAAGCATCATTAAATAGTACCCGCAAAACACCAGTCTCAACGTCAACAGTGAAGAGGCGACTCTGGGATGCCGGCCATCTATATCTCAGACTGGCCAATATAAAGAAAAGATTAAGATGGGCAAAATAACACAGACACTGGACAGAGGAACTCAGCATCCCGGAGTCGCCTCTTCGCTACTGACGTTGAGACTGGTGTTTTGCTGGTACTATTTAATGAAGCTGCCAGTTGAGGACTTGTGAGGCGTCTGTTTCTCAAACTAGACACTCAAATGTACTTGTCCTCTTGCTCAGTTGTGTACCGGGGCCTCCCACTCCTCTTTCTATTCTGTTTAGAGCCAGTGTGTGCTGTTCTGTGAAGGGAGTAGTACACAGCGTTGTACGAGATCTTCAGTTTCTTGGCAATTTCTCACATGGAATAGCCTTCATTTCTCAGAACAAGAATAGGCTGACAAGATTCAGAAGAAAGTTCTTTGTTTCTGGCCATTTTGAGCCTGTAATCTGTAAACCCACAAATGCTGATGCTCCAGATACTCAACTAGTCTAAAGAAGGCCAGTTTTATTGCTTCTTTAATCAGGACAACAGTTTTCAGTTGTTCTAACATAATTGCAAAAGGGTTTTCTAATGATCAATTAGCCTTTTAAAATGATCAACTTGGATTAGCTAACACAACGTGCCATTGGAACACAGGAGTTGCTGATAACGGGCCTCTGTACGCCTATGTAGATATTCCATTAAAAATCAGCCATTTACAACTATATTAGTCATTTACAAAATTAACAATGTATTTCTGATCAATTTGATGTTATTTTAATGGACAAAAAAAATAAGATTTTCTTTCAAAAACGAAGACATTTCTAAGTGACCCCAAACTTTTGAACGGCAGTGTGTCTTCCGAAAGACATGCTGTGTAGGCTTATATCTTTGCATGCACTTGAATAAGCTTTACATGACCGTTCCAAAGATCAAGAACAGTCAAGTCAACCACAAGGACCTGATTTGACATTGGCTCAATGACACCTGTGTCTACGTCTATTGAACTCAACCAAATTTCATTTGAATGGGTACAGTGTCCATATTAGGATATCTGAATGGGACAAAATGAATAATTGTTCAGGGGGTTAGTAATTAAGCTGACATTGAAAACTCACAGACCATCCCTTTAGCTGAGTTGCTGGTGTGTGAGTCACTTCCTTGGACATCCTCCCAGGTCAACATGTCATTGCCTTCAGCGTCTCCCGGTAACCAGTCTTAACAAGGAGCACACCTCTGGGCAATACAAAGGGTTCGCTGTTCTCCCGGGCAGTACTTCTCAAACTCTTTCGTAGACCGAACAATGCACTTTTTGTTTTGTTCTAGCTCACCACTAACAGCTTAACAGTTTCATTGTGAAAGATCATTTGTTTTCGTTGAGTTACCTGGCAAAAGTCCGATTTCAACACCTGATTTAACAAGTCTACTAATCCCCTGGTTCAACAAATCAACGCATCATCAAGCCCTTTGTTCAAGCAGGTGTGTTCGAGATGGAGTGGAGTTAAAAAACAAGGTGGAACCCTATGGATCCTGTATAAGATTGAGAATGTGTACTCGTGTTATATCAAGTTCCGTCATCCATTCCACCTGGAAGGACGGGCGCGGTAGCAGGAGTGGATTACTGTTGATTTGTGTGCTGTGGAGGCGAAGATCCCACATATGACCCAGCGCTGGAAATCACAGCCAGGGACGGAGAGACAAGTTAGTGGAGCAGCATGGAGACGGTGGCATTCATCAATGACGGGCCTCACTCCCAGCCAGCACACTGTGGAGACCACGTACAGTACAGTACGCTGAGAACCATACACAGATGCATTCACACACAAAAACATCATTACCTATTCTTGTTTAAAGGAGATCCTACTTTGGGGACATATCCGAAAATATCTGATGTACGGTGCCCATATTAGGACAGTCTCAGTCTCAGCAGAAGGCTGTCAGAATATAGACACGGTGTATTTGTGCCGTGACAAACCGTCATCCCAGTCGTTATTATAACAGGTTTGAACTGAGACCGCTTAAGCCTTAAGTTCTCCAGTGTTTCGTTGTCATTGACTTTAAACAAGGTAACCATGTCATCACATAAAAGAGCCGACAACAACATCCCGATGTGACGAATTAGCTTATCAACTCCTGTCAAAAGGCAACACCTTGGGACTCGGGAGAAAACTTGAAGCGCTATTTTCCCTTAAAGGGAAATTCCACCCAAATACTGTCTTTTGGTATTTGTTTCATTAGTCCATTGTTGATATAGTCCCAAAATGTTTTGCATGTCAGCAATCAAATTTTCAAGATACATAACTTTCAAAATACAGAAATGCAGCCGGTATGATATTGTGATTGCTGACATGCAAAACATTTTGGGACTATATCAAAATGGACTAATGAAACAAATACCAAAAGAGAGATTTCCTTTAAGGAAAGTTGTGCTGAGCGTTTTCTCCCGATTTGAATTTGACCGAAATATTCCGGTCAGGTTCTGAGCCTCAGTTGGTCAAGACCTCGCCCAGAGGACACCCAGAGGGAGCCAATCAAAGCCCAACGTGAAGAATTATGATGCAAGAGCACAATTCTTATTAATATCCAGTGTGACCAGACAGCAGGACATTGGCTACAGGTTGGATGAGTTATATATTTAATTACCGGCTGTTAACCACTTTTCTGAGTCCACTTCAGCCTCCGGGCACCATGGTGCCCATATTAGGACAACTTTGACTGCTGAGACCGAGGCTGTTCTAATATGGACACCATACTGGTAGAAGACGGTCTTCCTCTTTGAGGCAAGTGCAATTCTAAAGTCTTGAATGAATTTTGAGGTGGAATGAATTTGTGATAGCATACCACACAGTAACAGGCACTCCTGCGGAAGAAAAGAAAGAAAATCATGTGTGCAAGCCAAAGAGAGTTCAACACTGCAAGGTCTGTGAATATTCTGAAATGATCCTGAAATAGTTTCCCCACTCCGGTCAAATATTCCATGCTGCTTGAACAGACTTTCGACTGATTACCGAAGGCTCTGATAAAACTTTCTCTACTGTTGCACACTTAACTTAAGCAAATTAGCCTCGTTCTACTTGTTCTAACACAATCTGTCATGCTGCACATGTATTTGCTGGAGCGTAAAAATGGATGAATGACAAGATCTGACACCACAAATGAAGTTGCCTCTGGGAAAAATAAAGTTCAACTAAAGTATTCAAGTAACTCCCTTCATCTAACTGTATCATCGTGAAGCAATGTCTACAACGTTTCAGGTGTTGTCGATTGTCATCATTCATCTATACTTCGAATCATGTGGAATATACACTGCTGCCGGGAAATGAATCCCTGGTGGTCAGTAAATGTTTAGTGCGGATTGACAGGTACTTGGAGTGTGTCATCAGGTTAATACGGAGGATACATAGTAGCATGCACATGTTGGCACGTTTCAATACGTGAACATGTAGGCTACACAAATCAGATTCAGTACGTTTGTCAGATTCCGCTCTGGGTGCATGTCAATGCCTCTGGAAATGCTGCAGCCACGGACTGCCAAATGGCACCCTTTTCCTACATAGAGCACTGCTTTTGACCAGAGCCCTATGGTCTGTGTCCCAAATGGTACCCTATTCCCCAAATAGTGCACATAAAGGTTGCTTGGTTTGAATCCCCGAGCCGACTAGGTGAAAACTCTGTCGATGTGCCCTTGAGCAAGGCACTTAACCCTAATTGCTCCTGTGAGTCACTCTGGATAAGAGCGTCTGTTAAATGACTAAAATGTTTCAATGTAATAGGAAATAGGGTGCCGTTTGGGACGCAGCCCATGGAATTCCCCTGAGTGTGTGTTATATCTTAAAGATTAATGTTAAATCTATGATATGATATGATGTTCAACCTATGATATGGGTTCATATGGAAGTGAGGAGACTTACAGAGTTAAAGGGGGGTTTAAATTGTGCGGGGAGTTTTGTTTTCATGCAAGCTCAGAATCTCGATGTCAGGACGTTGTCCATGATAACAATAGAGCCCCACAGTGGAGGTGTCATAATACCCATAAAACCTAGCAGTCAAACAGGGAAATGGTTCTAATCCATTTTTCCCATAGGGGATTTTAGTAACACTTAAAATGTGTACTTTTATGCTAATGATCATTTTTGAATCTGAGAGTAAATAGAGCCGAACATATTGCTTGTCCTAGAGAGATTTTACACAGTTATCAAAACATCACGCCAGGGTAAGCCTACACGAAACACAGCCCTTATTTTAAGTGTTTTTAAAATCCCCTAAGGGAAAAATGAATGGTGGGAAAACAATTGGAAACATTTACCTGTTTGACCGCTACGTTTTATGGGTATCATGACTCATAATGTGGTAGTCTATTCATGTTGGGATCTGACGTGGGTACATTTGTCCATGATATCGGTTTATGTCAGGATCTTGTAGTCCACAATATCAATTCCCTGACTGCACGCAACTCTAGTACATTATTGGGTGGGAACTTAGGCAAGTGCCTTCTCGCTGGGTCCAACATTGTATGAGCGCTTCCATCAGAGCAGCCCACACTCATTCTCTTCATACCCGGTGGGAGGTGCTAATTCCAACACTCTGACTGGTGTTTGCACACAATCACACGTGATGCTTCTCTACACTGAGTAGGCCTCTCTCTTGAGTAGTGGAAGGTACCCCAAAGCAAAAAAAAACGAAACGCGCAGGGACCCAACCAACTGGGCACACAATGGTTGAATCAACGTTGTTACCGCGTCAATTCAATGAAATGACGTTGAACCAACGTGGAATAGACGTTGAATTGACGTCTGTGCTCAGTGAGAAGACACCATAATGGAGGGAAGAGGAGGACGGACAGACACACACCCATACAGACACTCGCACATGCAAACACACACATTGTGACACGCACACAGTGACACGCACACTGTGACACACACACTGTGACACACACACACCTTTGACACCAACATCAGCAATTTTAATCCACAGAGCGTATGCTACCTTATTTTTTGATTGCCACAACCTTCTCAGATGTTGTGTACCTCCTCAAGTCTCCACCTCTCGAACACAAGAGTCAACAAACACTGACTGGCTCACATCTTCAAACTAATTGGCAATTAAGCCTACAGATGTCTGTCCACTTTCTACCTGCCTCCCCCCCCCCCCCCCTCCCCTCCATCATTTCCACCTGCCCAACTTTGCCTCCAGCAATCTGTCTTTCCCTTCGTCCCCTGTGTCTGGCGTTTGTAACCTTTCAGGATGCTAATGGTGGCGGGGAGAGTGGCAGAAAAACAGCTGTGACCTCAGATGGAGGGAAATAGAGAGAGAGAGAGAGAGAGAGTGCAGAGAAGGGGTGGAATGAGAGGGAGAGAGAAGGGATAAAGAGAGAGACAGTGAGTGAGTGAAGATGGGGCGGGAAAGAGATGGAAAGAAAAAGGGAGGAGGAATGAGTGGGAGAGAAAGAGAGAGAGAGCAGGGATGAGAGAGAGAGAGCGCGGAGAGAGGGGGAGAAGACGACAGCAAAAAAGTGAGAGCACATGGAAAGGTTATGATGGCTGCTGAATCTGCAATTCAGTAGCCATTAAGAATGACTCTCATTAGCGTTAATGACCCGTGCTTTACTCAGCTCCTAACACTAAACAGGGTAGAGACCATATCATCATACAATCACATGACAATCACATACAATTATTCAAACACTATTGAACATATTCAAGTGCTTACCTGAGTCTTGTGAGTGAGTCTTGAACCAGGGGTGTCCAACCCTCTTCCTGGAGATCTACTGGGTGACTCGTGTCGCCAGTTGTACCGTATGGCTAGGGGTGGGTGTGCAGGCTTTTGCTCCAGCCCGTCCTATTACACCTGATTCAGCTCATCTTATGAGATGATAATTAGTACAATCAAATGTGATACTGTAGGGCTGGATCAAAAGCCTGCACATCCAGTAGCTCTCCAGGAGGAGGGTTGGCCACTCCTGGCCTAAAAGGTCAAAGTCTGTGACCTTCTACGACTGCAAGGATCAATGCGATACTTGGCATAGTGTTGAAATAGACTGCTGTTTACTTTATGATGGTCTGTCTCTCACTCAGTGAGAAAGGTCAGGAGTCATTGTTACTATGTTGCTGAGAGACACACAGGTAGACAGTGAGGTGGGCAAGCCATAACAATGAATCCCTAGAATAGGCAAAGTCCCATCTCAGAACATTGAATTGAATGAGCATTGTGGTTCTTGTAATTATTGTTCTATTGAGCAGCCCTGGTGCCGTGAGGCCACGGGGCCATGTTCATTAGGTATGAAATGGAATTAAACTGAGTGAAACGGGGAGGTACTACCTGAAGTTGTCCAATAAGAACAGCTTGTTTTCAGTTGAGAAATGTTTAAAAATGTTTTGCTACGTAGTGCCCTGATGAACATGCCCCAGGTCTTTAACCTGCAACCCTTCGACAATCAAGTCGCCTTGTCATCATTCCTGCCTACAGTAGTATCACTCCTCATAGAGACAGGTCCAAACACAGCTTTATCAGCGAATGGGGCGGCTCCCCTTTGAAGGCCTAGAGAATGTGCCGGCGCAAAGCAAACTGCCCCCATCTCAGCCCTCTCAGGGTTTGTGTACAAAACACCACAGCCGAGTCACTGTGGGGAAAGTGGCAAGAGCGGCAGCCCTTGAACTATGAGGAGAATGAAGGCTGAGGATTAGGCTCTTTAAACATGACAGATCTATGTATGACTGGGAACAAGCTGTACTAATATAACCTAGTCAATTATTTTACTGTTATATTAGACATAATTTTATTTTATGTTCTTTTATTAATTTATATTATTGCCTTGTGTTTGTTTCTTTATCTCCGTTATCTGACTGTTTTACTGTAAAGTGTTTTGAAATGCACTGCAAATAAAGTTTGATCAAATTGAATATATTGTAGCCATTCCATCATATTGAATAAGACAACTCCATGTTTTACTAGAACTATTCCCTAGTCCTGTAGTCTCAGAAACCATATCCTGGCCCCCCTTCACATTTACATGTTTAGCTATCTGAAATCTGAATCAGAGGTTTCTAATAATCTGTACGGAATCTCCGTTCCTCTGTGCTCTCTTGTAATCTCAGCTCAGACTGTAAATATGTATTTACTCTGTTGTGTATCAGGGAGGCAGCTCTCGTCTCCCCAGAGTGGAGCATCTCTAACTGGTCTTATCTCGCCTGGCTGCTGGCTGGATCCTCAGCTGCCACAGGGGGAGATAGATGAATCTTTACATGTCCTGGGGGAGAGGGAGGGAGGAGAGGATGGAGGGAGAGGGGGAGACGGGATGGGGGTGGAGAAGGTGAGAGAGAACAAGGCGAGAGCACGACACAGAGTGGGGATGGGGATGAGAGCTAGACATAGAGTGAGGATGGGGATGAGAGCTAGACATAGAGTGAGGATGGGGATGAGAGCTAGACATAGAGTGAGGATGGGGATGAGAGCTAGACACAGAGTGAGGATGGGGATGAGAGCTAGACATAGAGTGAGGATGGGGATGAGAGCTAGACATAGAGTGAGGATGGGGATGAGAGCTAGACACAGAGTGAGGATGGGGATGAGAGCTAGACACAGAGTGAGGATGGGGATGAGAGCTAGACACAGAGTGAGGATGGGGATGAGAGCTAGACATAGAGTGAGGATGGGGATGAGAGCTAGACACAGAGTGAGGATGGGGATGAGAGCTAGACACAGAGTGAGGATGGGGATGAGAGCTAGACATAGAGTGAGGATGGGGATGAGAGCTAGACATAGAGTGAGGATGGGGATGAGAGCTAGACATAGAGTGAGGATGGGGATGAGAGCTAGACATAGAGTGAGGATGGGGATGAGAGCTAGACACAGAGTGAGGATGGGGATGAGAGCTAGACATAAAGTGAGGATGGGGATGAGCGCTAGACATAGAGTGAGGATGGGGATGAGAGCTAGACACAGAGTGAGGATGGGGATGAGAGCTAGACATAGAGTGAGGATGGGGATGAGAGCTAGACATAGAGTGAGGATGGGGATGAGAGCTAGACATAGAGTGAGGATGGGGATGAGAGCTAGACATAGAGTGAGGATGGGGATGAGAGCTAGACATAGAGTGAGGATGGGGATGAGAGCTAGACACAGAGTGAGGATGGGGATGAGAGCTAGACATAGAGTGAGGATGGGGATGAGAGCTAGACATAGAGTGAGGATGGGGATGAGAGCTAGACATAGAGTGAGGATGGGGATGAGAGCTAGACATAGAGTGAGGATGGGGATGAGAGCTAGACATAGAGTGAGGATGGGGATGAGAGCTAGACATAGAGAGAGAGAGAAAGAGGAAAGCTTCAACTTGGAGCTGTGCTGGATATGCAACCAACTGATCTTTTCCATTTTGTCTTGTTTTTGTGCAATCTTTGTTAAGTTTCATCATGTTGCAAAATTCCAAGGGGCCTCATGTATCAACCATGTGTAGGCGCAAATCTGTGCATAAACCAGGCCTGGGATCATTTGCGTGAGATTCAGCAATCTGAATGTTTGCTTGGGAGTGTGCGTAAATTCATGCACAGCAAATGACCATGCGTACGCACAATGTCATGTTGTGAAATAAGGGAACTGCTTGTCAAGTGTAGAATAAGGTTAAATATATGTTGAACATTTGTGAAATTGTAAGATTAATGAATAAATCATTGTTTTAATTCATTGTATTTCCATTGTGGAGTTATGCGATGTATAATTTGACCACCTCAGTACAGGAATTTGTAAAATTAGAGAGTGAAACCATTGTTGAAATACTATAAAAGGGGAAAATCAAATGAGAGATTGCTGATCTTGCTCTGCTGGAAGATTCGGCACACGCTGCATTTCGCAGAGAGCGCATTTTTAGAGACAGGTATGACTCTTTTGCAGAAAGTACGGATTGGCTCATCAGATATCAATTCCCAAAACCAATTGAATAGGATCTTTGCGAGGATTTAAAACCTACTTTAAAAAGGCAAACACGTCCTATTCCAGTGCACATCCAAGTTGTCACACCTTGGTCTGTTTCACCTGTCTTTATGCTTGTCTCCACCCCCCACCAGGTGTCTCCCATCTCCCGTCATTATCCCCTGTGTATTTATACCTGTGTTCTGTTTGTCTGTTTACAGTTCATTTTGTTTGTCAAGCCTACCAGCGTTTTCCCCTTGCTCCTGTCTTTTCTATAGTTCTTGTTTTCCCGGCTTTGACCATTCTGCCTGCCCTGACCCTGAGACTGCCTGCCGTTCTGTTCCTTTTGGACTCTGATCTGGATTACTGGCCTCTGTCTGCCCTTGTTCTGTCATTTTGCCTGCCCCCTGTTCTATCAATAAACTTGTGTTACTTCGACACCGTCTGCATCTGGGTCTTCCCTAAAACGTGATACAAGTGCTATCCACCCTCTGGTTTTTTGGCAACTGGCACCTTTCAACAGGAGCATGCCGGATCGGCATCTCACAGCCCTCGATGAGCCAATGTTTTGGATGCAATCATCAGCATAACATACAGTAAAACATACCATTTCCATACACCATGGCACACCAGGTTGAATTCAACAGGGGTTTCTTTGCCATGATGCTATCAATGGGTTCCCAAATATGAACGGAGCAATGGATGGCACCCACATCGCCATAAAATAACCATTCCAATATGATTTCAACTATGTGAACAGAAAAAAATCTAATCATAGCATAGCATGCCTCAAATGTATTCATAAATAAACACACTATCCCACAGGACTGCATGTGTTCAGGTAAAGGCTATTAGAGGGCAACAACACTTTGAACTAAACAACCTCTTCACTCCGAACGGCCCCATGAGAGTAAATACGATCTCCGGGTTTTGTCTCTGTGTAGCAAAGCATCATAATTGTTGAGGTGCTGCGCTTTCAGGGCTGCCTTCTCTGTATGGGGCTCTGTATTAATGTGTGTGTGTGTGTGTGTGTATGTGTGTGATGCTCTGTACTAATGTGTTTGTGTGTGGGTACGTGTGTGTGCGTGACTACATGTGTGTGAGCTGCCTGCTCTGCATGGTACTCTGTGCTTGGGTTGCCAGCATCAAGGTGTTGTGACAGTCACTCCCTGCTGGGGAAGCCACTTTGTATTTCTGTCAATTTAACAAAACACCGCTTAGTTTTCTCCCTCCCAGGCTGATGCAAACAACAACAGTATTTCCAAAGAAAATGTCAATAACGTAACAAAATATTGGATTGTAAGGGAAGACCAGGACAGAACTTGTTTAGCGATGTGTCATTGGCGTTAGAGAAGAGGAACGTTCCTGGAGGAGGGAAATTCAATAGAGCCGTAAATATCCCAGGAGCATCAGGGTCAAATCATCTCTGGACTGTTGGTGTTTGTCTGCTGCAAATGAAAAGACGCCAGTGGCGTGTACTCATGGATACCAAGGGAAGCCAGGCTTCCCCCAAATAAATAATTAGTGTTTCATAAATTTCCTTAATCCGCAAGAGGCTGAATGTATCTCACCAAGAGGCTGAATGTATCTCACCAAGAGGCTGAATGTATCTCACCAAGAGGCTGAATGTATCTCACCAAGAGGCTGAATGTATCTCACCAAGAGGCTGAATGTATCTCACCAAGAGGCTGAATGTATCTCACCAAGAGGCTGAATGTATCTCACCAAGAGGCTGAATGTATCTCACCAAGAGGCTGAATGTATCTCACCAAGAGGCTGAATGTATCTCACCAAGAGGCTGAATGTATCTCACCAAGAGGCTGAATGTATCTCACCAAGAGGCTGAATGTATCTCACCAAGAGGCTGAATGTATCTCATCAAGAGGCTGAATGTATCTCATCAAGAGGCTGAATGTATCTCATCAAGAGGCTGAATGTATCTCACCAAGAGGCTGAATGTATCTCACCAAGAGGCTGAATGTATCTCATCAAGAGGCTGAATGTATCTCATCAAGAGGCTGAATGTATCTCATCAAGAGGCTGAATGTATCTCACCAAGAGGCTGAATGTATCTCATCAAGAGGCTGAATGTATCTCATCAAGAGGCTGAATGTATCTCACCAAGAGGCTGAATGTATCTCATCAAGAGGCTGAATGTATCTCATCAAGAGGCTGAATGTATCTCACCGGAGAAAGCACCTGAGCGAACGAAACAGCGGCCCTCTGCCTCAGTATGTGTAGCGTATCTATCTGATGCTGTCTGGTCAAAATGAGTATGACATTATTGCCGCCCATAGCACTGAATGCAAGGGAAGCCAGCTAGCATATGGCCTCCACTGATAAAAATAATAATAAAATAATAGCCAATCAGCGTTGAGCTAAACTGAGTGAGCTCAACTGTGACAGAAAAAAAAGTCAAGCGAAGCCATTTGGGATTTGGCTTAAGACCAATCACATCAGAAGCCAAATGTCATGGACAGAAAAAAAATTGAATTGTTGCTTCTCATTGTGTCGTTGTCCGTGTCGCTAGATGTAGTATGCTAATGTTAACTAGCTGGCCTGGCGCAACGTTGCCCATGAAAGAAAGTTATGCTGGCTACCAAGCATTTTAGCCAGGTAGCCTAGGACAACAAAAACTTAAAGCTTGTACTGTATTACAGAGGCATAGACCGTTTAGGCAACATGAAAGAGGATGGAATTGGCATTTCTCTACAAGTAGGGTGAGTCAACATGTTTTTTTCTACTTGCGCACAGACAGACAGACAGACAGACAGACAGACAGACAGACAGACAGACAGACAGACAAATCAGTACCATTGACAGCCACATCATATTTAGCTTACGTTGATTGGACTAAATCATTTTTTGGTATCTTTTAGTTGTCGCCTTATTAGACTAAGCAGAGGTGATTTGAGGATGTTGAAATGTTGAAGTTAAAATGGTTCTGGAATAGTGGAGGCAGCTCCTGTTTTCTTTGCGATTTGCGGTCACTCCGTGGTTGTAAATCAATAGTTGTTTAGTAGTCCGAAAATGTCGGAAACATTACCTTGCATGACCATGCTGTAGGTCAAACAGTAACATACAATATGTTTTGTGGACTTCACCGGACAGATGTTGCTCTCTGGTTTTGTAATTAACCAAATGTGTGGTTGAATTTATTCCGCCACGGTGTCTTCTCATTGGCTCGGCCTTAGGCCTATATACGAAGGTGTCAAGGCATATGAACTAACAGGTTATAGAGCAAACAACACAATTATCACAGCACATAGGTTGTAATATGGCTGTTTATTTCTGGCTTATCATCCCTGGTGATTTTACTCACGCACCGCTACTGAAAGTCGCGGAAGGAGATTGGACCAGAACCTGAGGAGATATCAGCGGATTTACAGTAGTGTATTATTGTAGCATACATTAGGGGATTCAATCCTGTGTTGAGGAGATGCAGTCATCACCATATGTATTTTACATTTGGCTCTATTCTCCTGCATTTTGCATTTGAGAAAGAATGTATTAGGCGACAGTACAGAATGTCACCTTTATTTGAAGGTATTTTGACGCATATCTGTTTTACCATTTAGAAATAAAAACACTATGTATCTAGTCCCCTCATTATAAGTATTTGTGATAAAGCAAATAACTGCAGCACAATTGTATAGCTAATGAGGCAACTGGCTATTTACGTGAGTGTGTTTATGCTCAAACTGAGCTCACAATACCTCTGAGAAGCGAAATCATTTTGACTAAGGTGTTCTCATTATCATGACTGGTAATGAGCGTACCTTAGCTGCAGTGTAAAGCTACTGTGGCAAGAAGAAATCAGATACAGCATTTACACAACAGCAGAATCATTACAAACTGCCTAGCTAACCAATTGTATATCTGGAGATGCACTAGTAGGTTCATCTGTACAAAACAGGCAACACTCACTCTGGGGTTGCAGAGAAGACTGCTATGATGGCTAGGAATAATAGGGCTTGTAATAAATGTCTCCCTTCGCTCTCAAGATATGGATGTATTTCTGTAGGATCTGTGTCTCTCTCCACTCTCCAGGTGTAGATGTTTTTCTATAGAATCTGTCACTTCTTTCTCCAGATATACTGTATATATATATATTTCTATAGAATCTGCCACTCCACTCTTCAGGTATAGATGCATTGCTATCGGATCTGTGTCCATTTGTACAACACAGTCTGCAGAATCAGGGGGATAATCTATTTCCTTGCGGTTCTACGCCCGGGGAGACATATTTACAGCTAATAACATCTGAGCAGCTTTCCAGAGCAGCACTGCTGTTCCTCCTCCTGCCAAAGACCTGTCAGCAACACACTGGAACTAGCAGAACGGACAGATAGACAGACATAGAAGCTAGGAAGAGGGAGACACACACGCACACACACAGTCTTGTTTTACTAACCTTGTGGGGACACCCAATTGACACACACACACTGTTAGCTATCTGAAGTGTGTATTTTATGTGACTTTCGCTCTACAGGTCACCTCCTCAAATGGTTTCATAATGGACATAAACAAAAAAAAAAATCACTTGCACCATCACTCATAACCTTCAGCTAGTCCATTGTGTTTATTTGCATCCCCATTATCTTTTGCAGAAGCAGCAGCGGTCCTTCCCGGAGTCCACATAAACACCAAACATGACAAGTAACAAAACACTGATACACAAGGACAGTCACACAAATTTAAAATACAATGACTTGTTTCATGAAACGCACACACCTGTGATGAATACCATTAGTGAACTCTTTCTAAATGGCTTCTGATATCATCAGGATGATTCCTGTGGCCTGTGAATGGGCGGAGAAGAGCTAAATGAATTTGCGCTGTGCACCTACAGTACAAAATGAACCGTCTATTTCACAGAGTCAGTCTTGCTGACCGACCTGCCACAACAATTGGATCACACAGGCTCTAATCAGTTTAGTAAAGCAATTAGTATGTCGGTCCCCTCAGCGGTCAGAAAGGGCCTGAGTGTGTGTGTGTGTCATTTCTTTCTGGTGCATAACAATAAGCACTTATCCATCTCCTGGGAGGTGTGTGAGTCGGAGTGTGTTTGTGTGTGTTTCAGGGTGTGTGTGTGTGTGCGCAGTGGCGGCTCTAGCTTGTATGACTCCCTGGCCGACCCCCCCCCCCCCTTCAGCCCCCCCACCCAAAAAGCACCATTCTGGACTAACTGTAATTTTTATTCAGACATTTGGAACACAAAGAAATGATCATAACATTTAAAAATATATAAAAATATATAAAAAATAAGATTCATAAATATCAAAAAGAACTAACAAAGATAAATAGAAACAAATTTGTGTTGATTTGGCACTCGAGCATCAATACATTACCCATTCCCCAACACTGTCAACCAAGAGTCAAGACTCAACCAATTCACCTTGGTGGTGTGCAGACTGGTTTTATATTATTCTTAATGATTTCGCACAAACCATAACTTTTTTTTACAATATGTCTGTGAAACTATATATTCACATTATTATGAATGAATTGTGGTGTACTTGGTAGCATTTCGTAGTGTGACTGATTTTACAAATTCCATTAGTACTGTACAAAGTTAGAGGTGTGCTATTTGATAGATCCCCCCCCCCCCACCCCCCCCATCTCGTACTTCTGAGTGGGAGACCTTCCCAGGCAGTAGCCTGCCTAGCTCACAAACTAGAATCAGGGCGCCCACTCCGACAAGGTTAATTGACCCACAGTCCCACATGGTGACATGATCTCATTGACGTGACGTGCAAACGAGCGATAGAAAACCGATCGCGCAAATGTCACCAATCCAAAATGTTTTGTGCGGGCGCCCCGTGCCGCCCCGGGCGGCTGCCCATGTCGCCTGTACCTAAATCCGCCACTGTGTGTGTGTGTGTGTTTATTTTGTGTCGTGTTCCTCTGCTGCCTCAGAGTTGCGTAATAATGAGGTTAGAGTGTAAACACAAAGCAAAGGGGAAGAGCGAGATGAGTAGAAAGAGAGAGAGGGGTATGGGTTTCTCTCAAGTCTCACCTTTTAAACGTCATTTGTTCTTTTTACTGGAAACAAAGTGCTGTTAGCGCTGCTGTAGAGGTTTCTCTCAAATCTGATAAGTAGCAGCTACTCCTGTTTGGAAAGGACAATGCTGTTACTCACAAAGTCAATATTTTTCAAATATTGGAAATTCTTCATGTTACTTTACTAGGCCTTCAGGAAAATCATAGGCCTATTTGTCGGTCATACTTTTCCCATTGGGGACTGTCTAAACACAGACAAGTCTCTCTTGTAAAATAAATGTCTAATCTCAATCGATTCACCTGTATAAATAAAGGCAAAAATAATTACAAATATTTGAAATAAACTATTTAGAAGTATTTTAGGTGGTGAGAAGCTTTCTCTCTGACATTGCATATGTTTGACAGTGCTGTTTGTCTCTGTCTATTTTGAGTGGCTCTCAACTTCTCACAGCAGCCCACTCTCTGGCACAGCGACTCCACACATTCATATCTGACAAATACATCTTATAAATAAAACTGTAAAACTGTAATGACTGACTCAAACTTAGGCATGACTTATGGGCCTGCCTCCACCTCTCATCTGCCACCAACTGGCACATCTGTCAATCAATCACCCCCCTGTTCTTCCTCCACTCTGTGCTACTCGTCCAGTTGTCATTTGGTTCCGTCTATTCTTCAGCAGCTGTCTATCATTCATCATGATGGATGAACTGATTAACAATGATGCTCTCCCTCCTCACGGCGCACTGCCCACTATACTTCTCCTAGCACTGTATGTTGTCTTATTCTCTCTCTCTCTCGTGTGTTTCAACGAGGAGCTTGGTGTTACAGCAGGCTTTCTTAATCCTAGCGTTGGGGTGCACATTTTTGTTCTTACCCAGTACTAATTAACACAGGTGCATGTGCTACCGCTGGCTGCCGTTACATTTACTGCTGTACGGTGTGTTATTTTAGCCCCTAGCGTGCTAGCTCATTAATACGCTAGCTGGCCCTGTTTGTATTGTGTGCTATGCTAGCTTCTGCTGTACATCGTGTGCTATTGTTCATTGCTACTTAGCCTACTGTCTGGCTGTTGAGAGCTATGTTGAGCCTGCTACAGGTATAGCCATTACCTATTACTGCTTATGCACATGTACCACTATTGTTTACGTGGTACTCATAGCTAGCACTGTTATTGCATTGTCATTGTATAGCACTGCTACTGCTATCAGGTGTAATATATATGATCTTGTCTTCTCTTGTAGACAACCACTATCACTTTCACCATTACCCATTCTTGTTTGCCTTGTCTGTCTGTTTGGTCTGTGGTAATAAAGTGTGAATTACAACATCCGTGTTCTCGGCTGGTCATTTCCATCCTCTTATACCCAAGCTGACGCCTCTTTCGGAGACCACCACAAGGTGGAGCTCTTTTTTCACAACTGATGGATCAGTTTAGTGCAAGGGCCGGCCACATTAGTTTTGTACACTGATTAGAGGACCGGTACGTATGTTTCTATCACAGTGCAACAGTGCAGCATATCAGCTGTGTTACAACACGTTGGCTTTGTATTGGCACTGTATCCCCCCTTTGTTCCAACATCCAAGCAAAATCAAGATGAACCCTTTGATCCTTCTTTACCGTTTATCTAAAACCACTAATTTCAACTCTTATTTGTCTCTCTCATAATGGACCTGTTGGTACTCAGGTGGCAGGTAGCGGAGGTAAATGTATCTCTTTCTCTCTCTTCCTGTCTTTAAGCGAGTGAGATGGAATCCTAGGTCTACTGTGATCTTCTCACGATCCAGACTGAGTATACGGGGTTTGCTTGAAGAACCCCTCTCCTCTCCTCTCCTCTCCTCTCCTCTCCTCTCCTCTCCTCTCCTCTCCTCTCCTCTCCTCTCCTCTCCTCTCCTCTAGGTAATGAATGATGGGGTGATGTGGTAAAACACGAGCGCCAGACCTGTTGAGTTGCCTAATGGGGTGATGTGGTGAAACACGAGAACCAGACCCCTACTGGGCCTTCTCTGGCACCAAAACAGAGGCCAAGCGTATCTCCCGCGCCAGCCGCCATCCATCAGGCTGTGTGGACAAAATGTGGAAGAGACAGAAATTAGTGGTAGAGCGCATACAGGGGATGAGGGGGGTGGAGAGAGGCTTTGGTTATGTGATCCATCATCACCACCAGAAGAGAGGTGTGTGTGTCTTACTGGGGCAGAGGATATGAAATATGTATAATGTTAAACAGCACTTAATACAAACAAGTACTGATTCTTGGAACCCCTTGAATGGAGGCCCTCAGGTCCGAGTTAAGAGCAAAATTGCACCTTTTTATGGTTTCCACAGGAAATGATGAGGAGGACAAGTGAAAATCTCAGGTGAAAATTGCTATTACTTCTGGCTTAATTGCGGGCTTTTGGAGCCTTTTTGCTGGCGGAATATGGGGCTACTCCTCCAAGGAAGAGCAACGTCTAATGGTGTGTCCCAATTTTGGTATCTATTCTCTATATAGTGCACTACTTTTGACCAGAGCCCAATGGAGGTCAAAAGTAGTACACTATATAGAGTAGGGAATAGTGGCATTTGAGGGAAGTTCCTCAGAGTAGGAAATATAGAGGATAAAATAATGGTGTGATTAAGGTCAAAGTAGAACAACAGCTAACTGTAATGAATAATTGGATTCTAAGATGCATTTGTGAAGAATATAGACAATTGCTGACAGAGGATGAAACATATTTGAGATTCATTCCTTATTGCTGGAATATCCCTTTAAGCCAAACTGTCCCTATCGATCCCTATACCTCAAGGTACTGTTTGAGAAATCAGTGCGATTTCTTATTTGAATGAGTGCCACTTACAGAGTCCAATTAGCATTCAGAATTGTGGTGGACATACACTGCTTGTAAGTTTGCTCATATTCAACAAAAAAAATTATTGATAGGATTCCAACTTTGATATTAAAAATCAAGATGACCAATCGGAACACTGTTGACTTGGGGGTCATGTTCAGTAGGGATATAGAGTTTTTAAACAGAGTGAAACGGGAAGGTATTACCTCAACTTTGAATAAGAACACAGCTTTTAATTTTATTCTTTGCTTTAATGTTTTGCTATAGTGTGCCCTAGTGAACAAAATCAATGATACAAGCAGTATAGGGCACTCACATTCTCCACTATATTCCCTGACTACAGATCAAGGCCCCACATTAGAACCCAGAGTCCCCTACAGAGCTGATGAAATGGGAATGAAATGAGAATACCTCTTTAATTATCACAGAGGCATCATCTCCCCATCAGCAGATCCATATTAGGATCACTGTCTATATACACAGTCAGTGTCTCGGGAGCCCAAATCTGCAACTGCAGCTTTAAAGGCGAATTTCAATCTGCATCTGCCACGGGATATAGTCATTACTATATTAGCAACACTATGTCTTTTAAAATCATTAACATCACATTTATCCAACCCACAAGCTGGAACTAGCACATTTTCATTTCATTTCCATCATAACTTCTGTACACTCCTAACCTGGACCAGCGATCAATAAATCCATTCTAATTTCATCAGACGGTGCGGGGAAACGGCAAGGTAGGTTGCGTAGAGTTAAACGCCTGTACGGTGTACATTTTAGGATACCTTACTCCCTCTGACATAATGCCTATGACATACTTCCTATGACATATTGCATATGAAATGGTTACTCAGCCTTTTGCTAACATATTCAATTGTGCCCACATAGCAAAAGTTGAACCTGTTGTGCCTGCGCGTACATAGCGAATATTTTGCGATTCGAACAACGTGAGCATTTCTTATGAGATAAAGTTGGTATTTCTGGCCATTTTGTCTGCAATATTCACAAAGCTTAATTTCTGCATTATAATACCATATCAACGTAAGCATTCCCTGTAAAGGAACTTTTAGAATAGCTAACAAAACAGTTGCTCCAATGTTTAGGATACGATTGCTATACAATCCAATAAGAAACAATTTTATGTACAATTTCTTATATTGTATCCTTATCCTATCCATACATCCAAGCTTACTTGCTGTTTATTGCAGGCGAATATAACACAAGAAATGTAGCCAATATTTAATGCTGATAATTTGGAGAAGTAGGTGGGTGATGCATAACAAAGAACACAATAAGGAAACCGTATATTTTAGTTACTCATCTGTTTTGTATAAACTTTAAAACCTTTTAAAACTGATTTTGTCCGTCAGTGCTTTGGGCTAGATGCAAGCTGAACAAACCATGTTCTCTGAATGAGGCAAATTTAGATAAGGAACTTCAACTTTAACTAACAACGACTTAGATTTCAACTAATTGAAGTACAATTTAAATGGGATCTCGCACAGTTAAATGGGATCTCGATCCGAAACAAATTGAAAAAACCCCAAGAAGGCCGAGATGCAAATTTGTTCTAATTTTATCCATGCTCGAAAGAATACGATATTTATAAGTGCAAAGTGCTAAAAAGAGCTCACCCGGAAAAGTAGCATACGTTACGTCTTTAACACCTTCATCAGCGCTCTACAAACAAATTAAGTGGAGATACACTTCTCCCACGCACTGTCCGCTCTTCATTTTAGCCTGAGCGCTGACCCTCATACTGGCTTTCCAAGCCAATTGAAGTAGACACATGTTCTGTTTCTATCTTAAGCTTCTGTCAAATTTGAGTATTATTGTTTTTTTCTCTTAATAGTTTAATCACACGTTAAATCATGTTTTCCTCTGAATAGGTATGACATTGCATTGAACTAAAAATGGAAATTCAACCCATCTGTGAAACTGTAGGCACTGAACAGAAAGTAGAAATCCTCTACAAAGCCAATAATCCCAATGAGTTCCTTTAAACACATTAAACATCACACAGAAATCACAAAATTAGAAATTATTTTATACTGACAAATGCCTTAAATCCTTTTCAGCTCTATACATTACTGTATACAAACATGTCCCAGGAGGTAGAAAAATTGTATAAGTATATTATAATTGAAATAAGAAAAGAAAATGCATGTTTCTGTTATTACGGAAGCCCAAATGATCCCCTTTAGCAAGCCATTGGTGTTCAACCTTATTAGTCCCCTGGTTAGTTTCCAGGGGTGACTTTCAGACACTATCCCCCCCCCCCCCCCCTCTCCCCTCGTCAAACGGAGCAGCCAAATATGAACTGACTGAGGAGATAGAAGCACATGTCACAAGAGCCTGTTTTTAGCAATGAAATGACGATAGCCCTCAATGCTGTCACAGAAGCAATCTTTCCGTCTCTTTCCGTGTCTGTTTGCCTGCCTCATACAACCAAACCTCCCTTGGCCAGACTGGCCTTCTCTATCTCTATCATAGATTTAATGCACTCTGCTGCCATCATGGAAATGTCCTCACGTGTCTGTTGCGGAAAATGAACGTCACATGGGGTACATTCGTGTAGGATTTGCCCTATTTGTATTTGTTTTAAAACATGATATTAAACAACACACCGTTAGGTGGCATGCAACTAATATGTAAGCATAAGTGGCTACAATGGTTATATATCAATATTTTAACATATTCTAATGAGACCACGTTACGGAGGCCATATTGGTCCACGAGGCCTTTGTTCTCAGCGCCAGATCGAACACTGGATGTGACCTTGGGTCCAGGTAACAGTCGGTTGAACTCAGATAAGCTCAGCATGTTGGCTAATTAATTGAATCCAAGCTGACGAACACTTTGGGACTTCGGCACCCAAACTTCCTCTTGCAGGAAATCAATCGGTTTGTTACTTGATACTTGATTTGAAACCAAAGCGGAATTACAAAAAGCAGCCGAGTTTCCGAGATAAAACGATCCACCTTCGTCAAAATCTATGAATAATCAATGACACCCAGGAGATGGAGGAGCTCATTTGAATTAAAAACATGGAGGTCGAATAACATTATTTGGGATGATGCAAAAACGAAATGCTTTTTACACGTGGGCGCACACTGTGAAAGGCAATGAAATGAAGATGAAAAAAAAAGTAATAATATGTGTTTGTGCTGATCGTCAGTGTGGGACACCTGGAAACTTTTGTCAAGCAGCCATTTTGTGGAAAGACATGACTTCGTCTCTCTGTGTTAATGAACCTGGAGACCACTGATCAAATGGAAATGTTTTGACCCAACTTGGTGAGGTTTTAGTCAAAGTTCACTGACATTTCTCCAACCGGGTAAGACACTTCAACTCTTACGTGGCTGACTCGGTTCTGTGGCCAAGGTAGAGACACACTGATGATCTCCTCCAAAAGGGGATGTTCACTCTGACTCTCTCTCACGTTAGTAGAGGAGTCTATTCAGAGAATGAAATAAGCTAGTCGCTATTATAGCCGTTTAACTGCATTAGTGAGCGGTTCACTTATCGCCTCGTATTACGGCGTAAATATTTTTACAGCTTTAAAAGAGATAACACGGAGTGTCCATTGTTTCCTATTCAGCTCATAAACCAACAAACAAATGACAACCGACGGTGCCTCTACGTCTAGAGAAAAGACGACAGTGGCATTAGACAACGGCTATTTTAACCATGAGATGAGGACAAATGAACCAAAATACAGTGGAAGCAAATCCAGATACACGCTCAGTAAGATTAATTGTAATGATTGGAAAAAGGGGGGGGGGATCACCCACACAGCAGTATTTCTTGCAATTAAAAGATAGAGCGATGGAAAGAGCATGGTCATTTTGTTTAATATTAAAAGGATGAGGTTCAATTAATGACTTGTTGGTTGCGAGGAGCCCCGAAGCGGCGCTCCAGTGGTCCTGATTTATGGTCAACGGCTGCTAGCACGTTGACAGATGACTTTCTCCTCCATTAGTGTGCTATCCTGTTAACTCTGGCTGTGATTTTCCGAGAGTAAGGATTCCAATTAGGCTACTTGTATTAAGAATGTCAGTGCTGGCATAAATATTGAAAAAGGCACACACTGGAAACTTCGAACATTGCCTCTTCTCGTCACCATACTACCGTTTCTGGTTAAAAAAAAAAAAAAAAGGTGCCACCTGTTTATAAAACATCATGAATGTACTAAAAGCTACAGTCTGTGATTCGAAAAACAACTGAAAGGTCACCCAACATTTGTTTTTTGGATGTACCAATCCCAGACTGTCGCTTTAAAGTGCCTAATAGTGCAGTATATGACTTCCTACAAGCATTCAGCTCAGAGGCTCTTTTTTAGCGGGCTTTTTAAATGCCTAAAGGCTATACAATTTGGATTTGATTTGATTAGGAACACCTAGGGCCGACGCCAATGGCGACAGCTAGTCTTGCATTCATCACACACACAAGTGATAATACGCATAATAAAACAGCTCATTGCTCCTCTTAAGAAATGTATACCTTTAAATATCTATAAAGTACATAAACAGGTGACTCATAGAAAGTGTCTGGGTGTCATTGGCTGTTTTACACAGTGTAGCCTAATATTGTCAGGAGTGAATATTTCACGCTAAATTCTTCAAAATCCAAACCAAACTCTTAAATGTCAGTGACAATTCAGTGGGTACATTCGAAACAGGTCACAGATGCACTTTTCTTTCAACAATTATCTATCATCACTGTGAAAAGGCATCAAAGGTATCGTGGATTGTCCTTATCGAGCTCCTTGTTTATTGCCCTATTGAAGTCTCAATGTTGGCTTCCTCACACCGTACTACGGTAGCTGTGTTTGGGGCCGAGGTTTTTTTCAATTTTTCTAACCTTTTCTCGACTTTCTCCTCTTTTACGATGAGTGGATTATGGGGATGGCTGAGTGTGGTTCTGGGCTGAAAGAGAGAGCTGCTGATTTATGCCCAAGAGGGTCATTTGTTACAGGGATAGTCACCCAGTTGGAGAGCTGCTCGGGACATTGCTACTGCACTTCACTAGGCTGACTCATAGCCACTGCTGACATCGTAGAGATCCACAGAACCCTTCAGAGGGATATAGTGGAGTACATTCTGGGTCACCGTACATAGGGCTTTCATTTAAAAAGGATTCTGTTTACCTGGTTATGCAAAGTAGGCCTCAGATGTGATAGTACACTTCAGTATATATTTAGAGACTTTTACAGGCTTTACAAATTGTTAAGCTGTATTGCCGGTCGCTATTATGAAAGACGATTGCTTGCTGTTTGTTTGAGTTCAGGTCACAGTGTGTTCAGACTTTTAGAGTCCTATTGTCTTAAGTGTTTGAGGAAAGGTCAGTTCCCTCCTAATAGTCAACATTCTGCATTTGTGCCTACATATTCCATCAGTCTTTCAAATCTTCCATTAACCTGTGGGCCGGGCCTTTTCATAATATTCCTCAATTCGTTTTTAAACGTGCTTGAAATGGTAAGAGCAGATGAATATGTACACCCTCATCGTTTTCTATCCACCCTCCCCTCAGGCAATTTTCCATGTCATAATTGTGTCAACTGTAATGCAATTATTAAGGGAGATTTCTTTCTTCGCCTCCACACGGGAAAGAAAATGTATATCAGGGGTAGAATATCTTGAAAAACAAAATGTGTGGTCCATGTACTGAAGTGTCCATGTGGCTATTAGTATGTTGGGAAGCCTAAGAGAGAATGTAAAGTCTGTATTACAGAGCACAAGAGCAACATCAGAAATGGTAACGAGAAGTCTCCGGTAGCCAGACTCTTTCATGCGGCGGGACATGATGTGTGCCATCAGATTCCAGGGCTTAGAAAAGTGTACAGCCATCAGAGAGAGGAGGTGACAGAGGAACAGCTGTTGTTACAAAGAGAAGCATATTACATCCTCACAAACAGAGAGCCCTAGAGGCAGGAATTAAGAACTTCTGTTCAGGATGCTTTCTGTGAGCAACAGATTCGCAATTCATTGTTTTATTTTTTTCCGAGTGGAAAACAGTAGAAAATGTAAATAATGAATGCAAATAAGGTTTGTGAAAAAGTTATGACGAAAGAAGCAGTACCACAGTGTGACGTCATCTATACATATTGGTGAATACCTTCTGTTATCCGAACGCTGATGAAGACTGTCGGCAAAAAAACGCATCCGTTTGCTCTGACCTCTAAAAATGACAATGTTAGAGAGAGTCGGGTCATTAAGGGTCCGAATTTATATTGTGATATGTGCAACGTTTCTTCTTTCAAAGCAAAGATTAAAAGTCATTACAAAATAGGGACCTGAAAAAGGTCAATTAGGGTCCGAATTTATATTGTGATCCGTGCCACGTTTCTCTTTTCAAAGCAAAGATAAGAAGTCCTTACAAAATAAGATATTGTCCCTTTTGAAGAGTTGGCCATCGACAAGAGTATTCAAGGTATCATATGATTACCAGTAGAGGGCTTTGTTATCGACCTACAAGCTTACTAAATAGTGATATCAAAACGCATCTGATAAGTTTGCGATAAAACTATACAGCTGCAAAGCTGTATAGCTGCATTCTGAACCCTTTTCTAAACACCCCATGTCACACCACGCAACATGTGTCTCTCCATACACCATCTCAGTACGGTTGACACAAAACTTCCAGGGGGTAAATTCAGGTGCAAACTGACTGAGAGCCACGTCACTACCAATATCACATCCTCTCCGCAAATGATAGGGGAATGTCTGAAAATTAGCACAGAGAGTTATCGGCCTATAACTGTATTAAATGGTAATTATAAGATAGAATAAAATATAAGATTAAAGCTAGCTGCACTGGGAATCGTAAATAGTAGGTGTCCACAAGGTAATTCTCCCCAATCGTGCTCCAAAGTTGTAAATAAACCATCTCCTGCGTCATACAAAAAAACATGAATTTCTGATACAAACACTCGATTTGCAAGGTGAAGATTCATGTGCAAATGTGTTTCTGTTTACTGGTGATTGATGGAGTTGCAGGAAGGCAACATGCTTACGTTTCAGTTCACTGCCTCCCCAGAGTGTGGATGTGCATTGTGCAGCGCTGCAGCCCCAGATGGTTTATCAGGGCAAACCTTTTGGGTCACAGAGCTCCAATAAGGTCACGCTTCGCAGCCCACCTCAGGCAGATCGTCATCACAGAATCACTGCAGCGGGAAATGGCACCTTTCTCTGATGTGTCTCATTTCAGCTCTCGTACAGATTGTGTACATTTTCATTTTGTTCCCAGATGAATGAACAGAGTGAAATAGGGGTTTGATCTGCTCTGGTAGGCTGTATCCTTGGCTCACGTTTCAGTGTGGAAATGCTTGAGTTTTGTGCTGACATGTTCATATTGAAGATGGTGTAGCTGTCATTGCCATAATGGGATGTTGAAATATAGGCTGGAATAAATATGTATCAGACATGATAAGTAATTACAAATTAATTAATAATTAATATAGCGAAACAATAAATCAGAGGTACTGAACAGAGTGGTATAATTACACTAAATACGGAGTCCATATTGTATATTTGTACGGTATAGTTCTTGGGGCTACCGAACGGCCAATTAAGCAGTCAGATATTCGAAATGCTAAATAAGTCATCTCACCTAGGGATGTGGCGGTCATGAAATTTTGTCAGCCGGTGATTGTCAGGCAAATAACTGCTGGTCTCACGGTTATTGACCTTTAATTAACATAAACACATTTAGCATCTCTAGGCTTCCACACACACTGTAGCCTACAAGCCACTGACGCAGACTTTTGGGAAAATCAAAAGAAATCAGCCAAGACCTCATAAAAAAAATTGTAGACCTCCACAAGTCTGGTTCATCCTTGGGAGCAATTTCCAAATGCCTGAAAGTACCACGTTAATCTGTACAAACAACAGTACACAAGTATAAACACCATGGGACCACGCAGCCGCCATAACGCTCAGGAAGGAGATGCGTTCTGTCTCCTAGAGATGAACGTACTTTGGTGCCAAAAGTGCAAATCAATCCCAAAACAACAGCAAAGGACCTTGTGAAGATGCTGGAGGAAACAGGTACAAAAGTATCTATATCCACAGTAAAATGAGTCCTATATCGCTCAGCAAGGAAGAAGCCACTGCTCCAAAACTGCCATAAAAAAGCCAGACTACGGTTTGCAACTGCACATGGGGACAAAAATTGTACTTTTTGGAGAAATGTCCTCTGGTCTGATGAAACAAAAATAGAACTCTTTGGCGGTAATGACCATTATTATGTTTTGAGGAAAAAGGGGGAGGCTTGCAAGCTGAAGAACACCATCCCATCCGTGAGGCACGGGGGTGGCAGCATCATGTTGTGGGGGTGCTATGCAAAGACCACTCTCATGTAATGCTTTATTATAAACATGCATTTGTATGGTGAAAATGATCTTCCACAAAGTTGAAACTCACATGCCGCCTATCTGGGGCCCCGTGTGGCTCAGTTGGTAGAGCACGGCACTTGCAACGCCAGGGTTGTGGGTTCGATTCCCACGGGGGGCCAGTACAAAAAAAGTATGAATGTATGTACTTGTAAGTCGCTCTGGATAAGAGCGTCTGCTAAATGACTTAAATGTAAATGTATCTATGCCAGTTAGGCTCTACACTGGTTGTAAAGCAGATTAATATGCTTCATTTTAAGAAGCTATTTGGCCACTTTAGTTGTAATACAACCCAAATCAAAACGTAGGCCTGTGGGCTAGGCAACATGAAGTGTGGGACTATGATTTGAAAAAGTACCCCCCAAAAAAGCATGCGAATCTTGCCTTACTGCACACCCACTGGGCACCATTCACAAGTGATCATGTATCATTCACAAGCGATCATGTATCATTCACAAGTGATCATGTATCATTCACAAGTGATCATGTATCATTCACAAGTGATCATGTATCATTCACAAGTGATCATGTATCATTCACAAGTGATAATATATCCTTCACAAGTGATCATATATCATGCACAAGTGATAATGTATCATGCACAAGTGATAATGTATCATGCACAAGTGCTAATGTATCATGCACAAGTGCTAATGTATCATGCACAAGTAATAATGTATCGTGCACAAGTGATAATATTGTCACGTGATTGGGGGTGGGTATTCTATGTTCTATGTTGTGTATTTCTTTGTGTTTGGCCGGGTGTGGTTCTCAATCAGAGGCAGCTGTCTATCGTTGTCTCTGATTGAGAACCATACGAGGGTCCTCAGTCCGGGGCCCGCTACGAGGGTCCCCAGTCCGCACCTTTGGGGGGGGGGGGGGGGGGGGGGGGGGTTACTGTCACGCCCTGACCTTAAAGATCCTTTTTATGTCTCTATTTTGGTTTGGTCAGGGCGTGAGTTGGGGTGGGTATTCTATGCTCTATGTTGTGTATTTCTTTGTGTTTTGCCGGGTGTGGTTCTCAATCAATCAGAGGCAGCTGTCTATCGTTGTCTCCTATTGAGAACCATACTTAGGTAGCCCTTTTTTCCACCTGTCTTTGTGGAAAGTTGACTTTGTTTAGGGCACTTTGCCTTCGAGCTTCACGGTTTGTTTTTGTAGTGTTTATTGTTTTGTTTTGGTGTCATTTGGATTAAATAAAGGAAATGTACGCTCACCACGCTGCACCTTGGTCCTCTCCTTTCAACAGCCGTGGCAAATATATCATTCACAAGTGACAATGCATCATTCAAAAGTGATAATGGATCATTCAAAAGTGATACAGCATTATTCAAAAGTGATAATGCACAATTCAAAAGTGATAACGCATCAGTCACAAGTGATAATGTATCATTCACAAGTGATACTGTGTCATTCACAAGTGATAATGTATCATTCACAAGTGATAATGTATCATTCACAAGTGATAATGTATCATTCACAAGTGATAATGAATCTTTCAAAAGTGATACTGCATTATTCAAAAGTGATAATGCACATTTCAAAAGTGATAACGCATCAGTCACAAGTGATCATGTATCATTCACAAGTGACAATGCATCATTCACAAGTGATAATGTATCATTCACAAGTGATAGGCTAATATTGTCACCCATCACACTAATCTTGTCTTTACATATACTATAATAATACATGTGTGAAATTAGTTTAGATTTAGAATGGACCATTATCATGCACCTGTCTCAGAACAGAGGCAGGGTGAAAAAATACATGTCATCTATGCACTTAAATAGCAGATGGAAGCTGCTTTTCCCGTGGTTCATTTTCATGCCAGCCAGGTAGGCTGTACTCCTGTTGTAAATCGAAGCAATGTGCTTAATAGTAGGAAAGTTGAGAAATAAATATAGTAGGCCTAGCCTATGGAAAGCTGACGGGATCCTCCTCTTTTCAATAAAGGACATCAAAACTCTTGTTTCTCACGCAATTGCATTGCCTATAGAAATATTGAGCAACATGAGCTCATGGGCTTTCATGAAGTGTTTGATTTGATTTAAAGATTTTTAGATGTGATGTCAGAGTGATTAAAGTGACAATAGAGTGCTGAGTACCAGGCAGTTAGCAAGTTTGGTAGTCTACTAATGACCATCAGCAGCATCAGACCTTGGAGATGCCTAATTACTGTGACTAAAATGTCACGTGGAATTGGACCGCGGTCATGACACGTGACTGCCGGTGTGGCGGTAATACGTTCACCGTAACAGCCTTAATCTCACCTTGACTTTCTTATCTGACCCTAAAATGAAGTTTGAACTAACTCCTGCATCCAGTTTTGAAGAACCTTATTCCATATGCCTCAACAAAGTACATGTACTGTATGTTAAAGAAACACATATTCAGTCTAGTACAGAAGCAGCGAGTATCCGAAGAAAAAAAATGTCCGCCACATTTTTCTCACTCACTCCTTATTTACAGTCCCACCGGTCCAATTTACATTGTAATGATTAGAATGCATGCATGCAAAGCAGCATCTTTAAAACTGGTTTAATAGCCTAAAATATATTCATGAGATTCCCAGGAGAGTCTGGCAGCAGACCTGTCATTGTGGGAAACCTGCCAAGAGAAATTACTGCAAATACCCCGGTCTTCATGCACTGGGCACAAACAAGGAAGCAAACTGCCAATGAAGGTGAAAATGGACTATCTTTAGTGTACAGCGATGCTCCATTCAGACTTTTTAGGCTCTGGGCGTATTTTCTATTCCGTTCCATTAAAAATAACCACCCTAAAGGTGACTTAGACTGCAGATGCACAGCAACGCCTTGATCATACCGACAGCGTCATTGTATCAATGTTGACTAACATTTTGCACAGCTATGCAACTATGCTGAACGCAGGTATCTACACACATGTGTTGCAGAGGTATGGAGGAGAGAATCATTTTCGCAGTATCCTCAAAACCATTGAGGACAGCTACAGGGACATAAAAGCAAAAAATGCTGCTTGGAGACAAGTGTCCACGATAGTAGGATTGCGAGATCAGTTTAGTAGTGAGCTTGTTCTAGATGTGGCTAGCCTGTGGCTAGCCTAGCTAACCTAGTTAGCTAACCTAGCTAGCAAGCTAGCTTCCTAACCTAGCCAATGAAGTGTGTGTGTGTGTGTGTGTGTGTGTGTGTGTGTGTGTGTGTGTGTGTGTGTGTGTGTGTGTGTGTGTGTGTGTGTGTGTGTGTGTGTGTGTGTGTGTGTGAGAGAGAGAGAAAGTAATCTAAATTATGCTAATATAAATGATGTGTGTCTGTGTGTACAGTTGGTGACATGTCCATGTTAGCTATCTAATAATTATAGTTATGTTAGGTGATTGTTTGGCTTATCATGTTCATGTCTATGTAGAAGAAGACTGTAGCAGGAAGTGGAGAGGACTCAGGGACAGGTGACAGAGAGAGAAGGGCAGAGAAAGAGAAGAGGTCTGGGTCAGCAGCTTCAGGCCAGCGGTCTTGGCACTTTTGCCTACATTATTTATTTTCTGGATCCATTTATTGTGACTAGGGCAACGAGTGGCAATTTTACAGCCAGACCCACTACGTCATCCACAAGTGCTACCATCGCACGAGACCCTCTATGACAGGGGTGTCAAAGTCAAATGGACGGAGGGCCAAATAAAAAATTTAGCTACAAGCCGAGGGCCGGACTGTTCGAATGTTCATTGAAAATTTTTTAAATGACGCATATAGTCTAGTGAACCTAATTGAACCTACTGAAAACCTAACAAATATATTCCAATATGATCAGATAAATAAAGCAATATTTTCTTATGGCTCTGTCAGTAATCTTTAATTTTCAACAGACACAAAAGACAAATTTCCTTTATATAAAAATCCCCATAACATGAACATTAAATGAAAGAAACCGGTATTCAAGGCACCATCAGTAGCCTATATTTTCTATTTTAGCAAAAGTGGGCTAAATTTACTTCAAAGAAAAAAACAATAATAGCAATTTTCTATCATCCACTCAACTGAAATATTTTTAAAATATAATTGGATTGAAATACAATAAAATAAAGTGCAAAAATCTATTAATCAAAAACAACACTTTGTTTAAGGAGAAGTAACATGCAGTGAAAACAAATATTAAACTTTAACTTTTAAACTTGAACTGAGTAAAAACTCTAAATATGTGATTGCACAGTAATGTTCACTTGTTTGAGGTTGAGGGTGATACTTGGTGGTGTCCCATCTTTTCCACAAGTTCATCAATGTTCGGGGTAAGGCTCTGAGCTGAGGAAATCCTCAGAATTGAGTGGAGGTGTTCAGCAGTAAGTCGACTTCTGTGTGATGTTTTGTTCAGGTTCATCAAAGAAAACAGTTGTTCACGCAGGTATGTGCTGCCAAACATAGACAACGTTTGAGCAGCCTGGATGCGCAGCTGGGGCATTGTGTCGGGGAGGAAACGGGCGAACTCCGCAGCACCCACTGCCGCATATTTTGCCCTCAGTGCATCATTGCATTGGAGGTCAATCAACTCCATTTGGAGGTTTGGTGGTGAGCTTTCCACGTCAACAGCAAATGGGTTACCGAGCAGTTCCAACCTGCTTTTTTGTGCTTCAAAGTCAGCAAATCGGCGTCGAAAGTCAGCGGCAAGCATACCTATTTTATCAGCCAACTGTGCGCTCGGGAACGCACTGGTAGAGAGCTTCTCTTTCATGGTCTGGCAGCTGGGAAAGTGGCTCAAATTTTCTTTCCGCATCTGCGTCTCCCACAGAGTCAGTTTGGTTTTAAATGCCTTCACTGTACTGTACATATCAGAGATGACATGATCCCGACCCTGCAGCTGCAAGTTCATTGCATTCAGATGACTCGTAATGTCACACAGAAAAGCCATTTCACACAGAAACATTTCGTCTCGGAGTTGTGTTGTGTCTTTCCCTTTGCTGTCCAAGAACAGACAAATCTCCTCACGAAGCTCGAAACATCTTTGAAGCACCTTTCCCTGGCTTAGCCATCGCACCTCTGTGTGATAAGGCAAATCACCATGCTCCGTTTCTAACTCCGTCAGAAATGCCTTGAACTGGCGGTGATTCAAACCTTTGGCTCTGATAAAGTTAACTGTGCGCGTGATGATGCTCATTACATGCTCCATTTTCAAGGCTTTACCGCACAACGCTTCCTGGTGTATGATACAATGATAAGCTGTCAGCTCACCTGTCGCGTTTTCCTCTTGCATCTTTTCCCGTATCTTCGCCACCAGTCCGCTCCTGTGTCCACACATCGCAGGTGCTCCGTCGGTTGTCAAACCCACGAGTTTTTCCCAAGGCAGCTCCATCTCATTTACACATCTTGACACCTCTTCATACAAATCATGCCCCGTAGTTGTGCCATGCATAGGACGTAAAGCCAAAAACTCCTCTGTCACGCTTAGGCTGGAGTCCACTCCGCGGATGAAAATTGACAACTGGGCAATGTCAGAAATGTCGGTGCTCTCATCCACAGCCAAGGAATATGCAATGAAATCTTTTCCCTTTTTCACAAGCTGCTCTTTTAGATTGATGGACAACTGGTCTACTCTCTCGGCAATGGTGTTTCTGCTCAGACTCACATTTAAAAAGAGTTGCCTTTTTTCTGGGCAAACTTCGTCACAAACTTTAATCATGCAGTTTTTGATGAAATCCCCCTCCGTAAATGGCCGGGCTGATTTAGCGATCTCTTCTGCCAAAATAAAACTGGCCTTGACAGCAGCCTGGCCTTGTGATTTGGCTTTTTTGAACAGAGCCTGTCGAGATTTGAGGCCTCGTTTTAATTCCTCTGCCTTTTGTAGCCTTTGTTCCATGTCCATATTCTTGTTTTTGTCCGCGTGTTTCGTTTCATAATGTCGTCTCAGATTATACTCTTTCAGTACCGCCACACTTTCTCCACACAGAAGACACACAGGTTTTCCAGCTACCTCCGTGAACATATACTCCGACTCCCACCTTGTTTGAAACCCCCGGTTCTCAGTGTCCACCTTCCGTTTTGCCATTTTTGATGGGTATCTGAAAGTTAATTTTACTGTGATGCTGACGACTGCTGTGCCAATAAATATTGAAATGAAGCAGCCTACTGCTCGGTGCGTCACCGTTGCATTGTGGGAAATGTAGTATTGGTGCGTGTAAAAGATCTGCGGGCTGCCGGCTTGCTGCGGTCTGCGGGCCGGTTCTAATAATAAATCAAGATCATCCCAGGGGCCGTAAAAAACCTTCTCGCGGGCCGGATGTGGCCCGCGGGCCTTGACTCTGACATATGTGCTCTATGACATCCGTGTCATCCAGAAGTGTGGCCACGAGTTCACTGGTACGTTTTTTTATACACAACACAGGTAGCGTCATAAGTATTGCGACAGTGAAGTAAAGTGGGTAATTTTTGCGGTATATTCATATAGGCTAATTGGTATTTCAGATCACAATATTAATATGAGACAAATGTATAGCTGTTGTTTCTAGGTTGGAAAATATCCTGAAACAACAGTATTTGCCTGTCATATTCATCTTTTGATCTGAAATACAAATTCCATGAGCACACAGGAAGAATTCCCAACTTTACCATATTGTTCCAATATTTAACTAACTACACTATACAAGCAGGATTTACAGCACATTCGGAAAGTATTCAGACCCCTTGACTTTTTCCATATTTTGTTACGTTACAGCCTTATTCTAAATTTATAAAATATTATAAAATATCAATCGACACACAATACCCCGTAATGACAAGGCAAAATGTATAAAACAAATATATTCAGACCCTTTGCTATGCAAATCTAAATTGAGCTCAGGTGTATCCTGTTTTCACTGATCGTCCTTGAGATGTTTGTACAACTTGATTGGAGTCCACCTGTGGTAAATTCAATTGATTGGACATGATTTGGAAAGGCACACACCTGTCTATTTAAGGTCCCACAGTTGACAGTGCATGTCAGAGCAAAAACCAAGCCATAGCCTCCCGGGTGGCGCAGTGGTCTAAGGCACTGCATCGCAGTGCCACCAGAGACTCTGGGTTCGAGCCCAGACTCTGTCGCAGCCGGCCGCGACCGTCGTCCGGGATATCCCTACCGGCCAAATCCTCCCTAACCCGGATGACGCTAGGCCAATTGTGCATCGCCTCATGGACCTCCCGGGCGCGGCCGGCTGTGACAGTAACTACTAACAATTGGATACCACGAAATTTGGGAGAAAAAGGGGTTAAAAAAATACAAGATTCTCTGTCCGTAGAGCTCCGAGACAGGATTGTGTCGAGGCACAGATCTGGGGAAGGGTAGCAAAATATTTCTGCAGCATTGATGGTCTCCAAGAACACAGTGGCCTCCATCATTCTTAAATGGAATAAGTTTGGAACAACCAAGACTATTTGTAGAGCTGGGCGCCCGTTCAAACTGAGTGGGGGAGAAGGGCCTTGGTCAGGGAGGTGACCAAGAACCCGAAAGTCACTCTGACAAAGCTCTGTGGAGATGGGAGAACCTTCCAGAAGGACAACCATCTCTGCCACACTCCACCAATCAGGCCTTTATGGTAGAGGGGCCAGACGGATTTCTTGCAATTAAGACAATGGCTTCGGGACAAGTCTCTGAATGTCCTTGAGTGGTCCAGCAAGAGTCCGGAATTGAACCCGATCGAACATCTCTGGAGAGACCTAAAAATAGCTGTGCAGCGACGCTCCCCATCCAACCTGACAGAGCTTGAGAGGATCTGCAGAGAGGAATGTGAGAAACTCTCCAAATACAGGTGTGCCAAGCTTTTTCATCATACCCAAGAAGACTCGAGGCTGTAATCGCTGCCAAAGGTGCTTCAAAAAAGTACTGAGTAAAGGGTCTGAATACTTATGTGTTGTTTTTGTCTTCCCTACCGGAGTCAAATTAGCAGACCAGCTCACAGGAAGGACAGGAAGAGGAGAGAAGTTGTCTGGTTGCTGTTTTGCCCTCTCTCCCCTTCCTTTCACACGTGTCAATTCTGTTTAAAATCAGTCAATTCATAAAGTCAATTGTTACTCAATTCTTACAACAGCATTTATTATTAGTGTTACATAGATTTCTGAATCGACTGTATTGAAACTCATACACAGGAGAATTCACAGATGTGCTTGTTGGTCTCTTACAAGACTAACAGTGAATAGATTTCTTTCATATAAAACCACCTGAAAACCAGGGTGTTGGACCTTGCTGTGAACTTTTGTTCCATGGAATGGTCCATGACGTCCAGGGGCCGTTGGTTTAGCTGTGTTATGGCTACATATTCTATATATTTTTTTCCAGAGACAGAGACACACACACTGCTCTTCTCCTCGAGGCACCTCACATTTCCAGTGCCCCGCCCTTTTATCTCCCTCTGCCCGAGGAGGCCGTTGAGATGAATGGTGGTGGATAACCACAGGGATGGAGCAGAGGCAGATAGAGGTGAGAAGGCAGGCGGACTGGTGAGGGGGTGGGTTGACTGTCTGCATTACTCTCTTTCTCCATGGGAGAATGTAAACTCTATTTCCTTTAGTCCTCACCTCCTTCTCAAAGCCTATTGGAGGAGGTCAGAGAGAGGGAAGGTCAGGATTCCTTCACTATGACCTTCTCCTCCAATGGGTTTTGAGCCGGAGAGAGAGAGGAAGCGAGGAATCAAGAAAATGCTATTGAGATTTTCCAACTGTCTTTATTCCATTTACTATGTCCTTGTTAGTAGGCTTTTTTAATATAAAATTCATGGAATAAAATTTTATTAGTCACATGCGCCGAATACAACAGTGAAATGCTTACTTAGGAGCCACTAACCGATAGTGCAGTTAAAAAAAATATGGATAAGAATAAGAGATAAAAGTAACAAGCAATTAAAGAGGAGCAGTAAAAAATAAGAATATATACAGGGTGGTGCCGGTACGGAGTCAATGTGCAGGGGCACTGGTTAGTTGAGGTAGTATGTACATGTAGGTAGAGTAAATTAAAGGGACTATGCATAGATGACAACAGAGAGTGGCAGTGGTGTGGAGAGGGGGGAGGCAATATGAATAGTTTGGGTAACCCTTTGATTAGATGTTCTGAAGTCTTATGGCTTGGGAGTAGAAGCTGTCTAGAAGCATCTTGGACCTAGACTTGGCACTCCGGTACCGCTTGCCGTGTGGTAGCAGAGAGAACAGTCTATGACTAGGGTGGCTGGAGTCTTTGACAATCTCCAGGGCCTTCCTCTGACACCACCTGGTATAGAGGTCCTGGATGGCAGGAAGCTTGGCACCAGTGATGTACTGGGCCGTACGCACTACCCTCTGTAGTGCCTTGTGGTCAGAAGCCGAGTAGTTGCCATACCAGGCAGTGATGCAACCAGTCAGGATGCTCTCTATGGTGCAGCAGTAGAACCTTTTGAGGATATGAGGACCCATGCCAAATCTTTTCAGTCTTCTGAGGGGGAATAGGTTTTGTCTTGCCCGCTTCACGACTGCCATGGTGTGCTTGGACCATGTTCGTTTGTTGGTGATGTGGACACCAAGGAACTTGAAGCTCTCAACCTGCTCCACTGCAGCCCCATCGATGAGAACGTGCTCGCTCCTCTTTTCCTGTAGTCCACAATCTTCTCCTTTATCTTGTTCACGTTGAGGGAGAGGTTGTTGTCCTGGCACCACACGGCCAGGTTTCTGACCTCCTCCCTATAGGCTCTCATCGTTGTCGGTGATCAGGCCTACCACTGTTGTGTCATCGGCAAATTTAATGATGGTGTTGGAGTCATGCCTGGCCGTGCAGTCATGAGCGAACAGGGAGTACAGGAGGGGGCTGAGCACGCACCCCTGGGGGGCCCCTGTGTTGAGGCTCAGCGTAGCGGTTGTGATGTTACCTACCCTTACCACCTGGGGGTGGCCCGTCAGGAAGTCCAGGATCCTGTTGCAGAGGGAGGTGTTTAGTACCAGGGTCCTTAGCTAATTGATGAGCTTTGAGGGCACTACGGTGTTGAACACTGAGCTGTAGTCAATGAATAGCATTCTCACATAAGTGTTCCTTCTGTCCAGGTGGGAAACGGCAGTGTGGAGTGCAATAGAGACTGCATCATCTGTGGATCTGTTGGGGCGGTATGCAAATTTGAGTGGGTCTAGGGTTTCTGGGATGATGGTGTTGATGTGAGCCATGACCAGCCTTTCAAAGCCTTTCATGGCTACAGACGTGAGTGCTACGGGTCGGTAGTCATTTAGGCAGGTTACCTTAGTGTTCTTGGGCACAGGCACTATGGTGGTCTGCTTAAAACATGTTTGTTTTACAGATTCGGACAGGGAGAGGTTGAAAATGTCAGTGAAGACACTTGCCAGTTGGTCAGCGCATGCTCGCAGTACACGTCCTGGTAATCCGTCTGGCCCTGCGGCCTTATGAATGTTGAGCTGTCTAAAGGTCTTACTCACATCGGCTGCGGAGAGCGTGATCAATCAATCTTCCGGTACAGCTGGTGCTCTCATGCATGTTTCAGTGTTATTTGCCTCGAAGCGAACATTGCAGTAGTTTAGCTCATCCGGGCAACTCTCGGCTGTGCTTCCCTTTGTAGTCTGTATTGGTTTGCAAGCCCTGCCACATCCGACGATCGTCAGAGCAAGTGTAGTACGACTCGATCTTAGTCCTGTATTGACACTTTGCCTGTTTGATGGTTCGTCAGAGGGCATAGCGAGATTTCTTGTAGCTTCCGGGTTAGAGTCCCGCTCCTTGAAAGCGGCAGCTCTAGCCTTTAGCTCAGCGCGGATGCTGCCTGTAATCCATGGTTTCTGGTTGGGGTATGTACGTACGGTCACTGTGGGGACGACGTCAGCAATGCACTTATTGATGAAGCCAATGACTGATGTGGTGTACTCCTCAATGCCATTTGAGGAATCCCGGAACATATTCCAGTCTGTGCTAGAAAAATAGTCCTGTAGCTTAGCATCTGCTTCATCTGACCACTTTTTTTATTGATCTAGTTACTGGTGCTTCCTGCTTAATTTTTCGATTGTAAGCAGGAATCAGGAGGATAGAGCTATGGTCAGATTTGCCAAATGGAGGGCGAGGGAATGATTTGTATGCATCTCTTTGTATGCATCTCTGAGTATAGGTGGTCCAGAGTTATTTTCCCTCTGGTTGCACATTTAACATGTTGATAGAAATGAGGTAAAACTGATTTAAGTGCCCCTGCATTAAATTCATAAAGTAAATAGTTGCTCAATACTTAGGATAGCATTCATTATTAGTTGTAGATTACATGAACATGTACTGAATTGAAACTCACACATTCAGATGTTCTTGTTGTTCGTTTATAGGACTAAAGGTGACTTTTGAGTTAAGTGTATTGTTGCCACACATGACAGTTTTGTTTTTTCAGGCGCTTACCTCTCCTCCACTCCTCTCTGCACCTCAGATCTCCAGTGCCCTGCCCTCTCTCTTTATGGATATGTCTGATGTTCCCCTACTACGGGTTTAGGAGAAGTCCCTATATCTGTCTGCAGTTGAGCCAAAAAGACATGCTCTTGTTGAGCTCTTACAGAGTACGGGTGATTTCTAACACACATACCTGTCATGTTCTGTCACGACTTCGACCGAGGCAGGCTCTCCTTCCCGTTCGGGTGGCGTTCGGCGGTCGTCGTCACCGGCCTATTAGCTGCCACTGATCCTTTTCTCCCCCTCCCTATGTGTTTATTGGGCGCACCTGTTTTGTATGAGGGTTAATTAGTTGGGCTTATTTAATCAGCCGGCATACAGGTTTCTTTGTGCGTGTTTGTTTGTAAGTGGTGGTGTCTGTTCCGTGCATCGTGTTTGCTGTACTGTTTTGTATTCCCCGTGTCTGGGGTTGTTTAAGTGGTCACCCAGTGTGTTAGTTGGGTGGCCTAGTTTTCTGCATGTTCATTAAAGAACATTTGGTTATTGCACCTGCTGTTGCCTGCGCTTGACTTCCACTCCGACACCCAGGCCTTACAGAATCCCGCACCAAAAAGAAATATGGAGTCAGCAGGAGCAGCGGCCAACCCTCTCCCATCAATGGAGGAACAGGTGTTCCATCACACCACGGTTATCCACCGTATTGGATCAGCGATGGAGTCAATAATGGAACGTATGGATCGATGGGAGAGGAGTGGTTTCCTCTCTCCACCTTCGGCTCCTCCAGCCCAGGACTCTCCATCCCTCGGCTCCAGCGCTCTCCATCTGACACTCCCGAGGGATTATGATGGATCGGCGGCGGGGTGCCAGGGGTTTCTACTCCAACTGGAGTTGTACCTTGCCACCGTAAGACCCACTCCCTCGGGAGCGGAGAGGGTGAGTGTCCTCGTCTCCTGCCTCACGGGTCGTGCTCTGGAGTGGGCGAACGCAGTCTGGAATGGCCCAGACTCAGCGAAGGAGCACTACCCAGAGTTCACCCGCCGTTTTCGGGCCGTATTTGACCATCCTCCAGAGGGCCGAGCGGCGGGAGAACGACTGTTCCACCTTAGGCAGGAGAAGAGGAGCGCCCAGGATTACGCGCTGGAGTTCCGGACCCTGGCTGCAGGATCTGGGTGGAACGACAGGGCCCTTATTGATCACTACCGGTGTAGTCTCCGGGAGGACGTCCGCAGGGAGCTAGCATGTCGGGACACCGCTCTTTCCCTGGATGAGCTGATTGACATGTCTATCCGTCTGGACAATCTGCTGGCTGCCCGCGGGCGTTCTGAGAGGGTCCTGTACGTTCCACCACCCAGCCCCTCCGCTCCTATTCCGATGGAGGTGGGAGGGGCTGGGCAGAGGGGTACCGGAGGAGGAGGCTCTCCCTGCACCAGCTGTGGTCGGAGAGGACACACGGCCGATCGGTGCTGGGGGGGTCCGTCTGGGAGTCGAGATGGCAGGCGGAACACTTCTCGATCACCCCAGGTGAGTCCGCACCAAACTCACTCAGAACCCCCTGTTAGTCACATGTTTGTCTTGATTTTTTTCCTTAAATTTTTCCCTTCTTCCCAGCCTAGGGCGCTAGTGGATTCAGGCGCAGCTGGGAACTTTATGGATCGCGGACTCGCTTTTAGGTTACGGGTCCCGCTTGTGCCGATAGATTCTCCCTTTCCCGTGCACTCCCTAGATAGCCGGCCATTAGGGTCAGGGGTGGTCAGGGAGACCACGGTTCCCCTGGACATGGTGACGCAGGGGAATCATAAGGAGCGTATTAGCTTTTATATTATTGATTCGCCTGCGTTTCCGGTGGTACTAGGGATTCCCTGGCTGGCCCGGCACAATCCTAAAATTTCGTGGAAACAGGGGGTTCTCCAGGGGTGGTCAAAGGAGTGTTCTGGAAGGTGTTTGGGAGTTTCCATCGGTGCCACGTCGGTGGAGAGTCCAGACCAGGGTTCCACGGTGCGCATTCCCCCCGAGTATGCCGATTTGGCAATCGCTTTCAGTAAAAGGAAAGCGACTAAATTACCACCTTATCGACCGGGAAGGGATTGTGCGATAGATCTCCAGGTAGACGCTGCGCTTCCCAAGAGTCACGTGTACCCATTATCCCAAGAGGAGACGGTGGCTATGGAGACATATGTCACTGAGTCTCTGGGACAGGGGTACATTCGGTCCTCCATCTCACCCGCCTCCTCGAGTTTCTTTTTTGTGAAGAAAAAGGAGGGAGGTTTGCGTCCGTGTATTGATTATAGAGGTCTAAATGCCATCACAGTGGGGTTTAGTTACCCACTACCTCTCATTGCTACGGCAATGGAATCATTTCACGGAGCGCAGTTCTTCACAAAATTGGATCTCAGGAGCGCGTATAATCTGGTGCGTATTCGGAAGGGAGACGAGTGGAAAACCGCATTTAGTACCACATCGGGCCATTATGAGTACTGCGTCATGCCGTATGGGTTAAAGAATGCTCCAGCCGTTTTCCAATCCTTTGTAGACGATATTCTCAGGGACCTGCACGGGCAGGGAGTGGTTGTTTATATCGATGACATTCTGATCTACTCAGCCACTTACGCCGCGCATGTGTCTCTGGTACGCAAGGTGCTTGGTAGACTACTGGAGCATGACCTATATGTCAAGGCTGAGAAGTGTGTGTTCTCCAAACGAGCCGTCTCTTTTCTGGGTTATCGCATTTCCGCCTCGGGCGTGGTGGTAGGGAGTGACCGCATTAAGGCCGTGCGTAATTGGCCGACTCCGACCACGGTAAAAGAAGTGCAGCGGTTTTTGGGTTTTGCCAACTACTACCGGAGGTTTATCCGGGGTTTTGGCCAGGTGGCAGCTCCTATTACCTCACTGCTTAAGGGGGGTCCGGTGCGTTTGCAGTGGTCAGCAAAAGCGGACAGAGCTTTCAACAGGTTGAAGGCGCTGTTCACGGATGCGCCCGTGTTGGCACATCCGGATCCCTCTCTAGCATTCATAGTGGAGGTGGACGCGTCCGAGGCTGGGGTAGGTGCCGTGCTATCACAGCGCTCTGGTACGCCACCAAAACTCCACCCCTGTGCTTTCTTCTCGAAGAAGCTCAGCCCAGCGGAGCGTAACTATGATGTGGGGGACCGGGAGTTGTTAGCAGTGGTCAGTGCCCTGAAGGTGTGGAGACACTGGCTTGAGGGGGCTAAGCACCCTTTTCTCATCTGGACCGACCACCAGAATCTGGAGTATATTCGGGCAGCCAGGAGACTGAATCCACGTCAAGCAAGGTGGGCCATGTTCTTTACCCGATTCCAGTTTACCTTAACGTATAGACCGGGCTCCCAGAACGTAAAGGCGGATGCACTGTCCCGTTTTTACGACTCGGACGATCGGCCCACCGAACCCACTCCCATCCTTCCCGCCTCTAGGCTGATAGCACCAGTGGTGTGGGAAGTGGACTCGGACATCGAGCGGGCGTTACGGGCGGAACCCGCTCCTCCTCAGTGTCCGGTGGGGCGGAAGTACGTGCCGCTTGGTGTCCGGGACAAATTGATTCGGTGGGCTCATGTTCTACCCTCCTCGGGTCACCCTGGGGTGAAGAGGACAGTGGGGAGCCTTCGGGGAAGGTATTGGTGGCCTACCTTGGCAAGAGACGTTAGGGTTTATGTTTCCTCCTGTTCGGTATGCGCCCAGAGTAAGGCTCCTAGGCACCTTCCTAGAGGGAAGTTACAACCCCTCCCCGTTCCACAACGGCCTTGGTCGCACCTGTCCGTAGATTTTCTGACCGATCTTCCCCTGTCTCAGGGGAACACTACGGTACTGGTGATTGTGGATCGGTTCTCGAAGTCCTGTCGTCTCCTCCCGTTGCCCGGTATGCCTACAGCCCTACAGACTGCGGAGGCATTATTCACCCACGTCTTCCGGCACTACGGGGTGCCGGAGGACATTGTTTCTGATCGGGGTCCCCAATTCACGTCCCGAGTATGGAGGGCGTTTATGGAGCGGTTGGGGGTCTCGGTCAGCCTTACCTCCGGTTATCACCCTGAGAGTAATGGGCAGGTGGAGAGAGTGAACCAGGAGGTGGGTAGGTTTCTGCGGTCGTATTGTCAGGACCGGCCAGGGGAGTGGGCGAGATACATTCCCTGGGCCGAAATGGCCCAGAACTCACTACGCCACTCCTCTACTAACATGTCCCCCTTTCAGTGTGTATTGGGGTACCAGCCGGTCCTGGCACCATGGCATCCGAGCCAGACCGAGGCTCCTGCGGTGGAGGAATGGGTGCAGCGCTCCAAGGAGACATGGAGAGCCGTCCAGGAATCACTCCAACAAGCTAGTGGACGGCAGAAGAGGAGTGCTGACCGCCACCGCAGTGAGGCCCCCGTGTTTGTACCGGGGGACAGGGTCTGGCTCTCGACCCGAAACCTGCCCCTCCGCTTGCCCTGCCGGAAGCTGGGTCCGCAGTGTATAGGGCCCTTCAAAGTCCTGAGGAGAATAAACGAGGTGTGTTATCGATTACAACTCCCTTCCTATTATCGTATTAACCCCTCGTTTCATGTGTCTCTCCTCAGGCCGGTGGTAGCTGGTCCCCTGCAGGACGGTGAGGTACCGGAGGTCCCTCCTCCCCCTCTGGACATCGAGGGGTCCCCGGCGTACACGATACGGGCCATTCTGGACTCGAGACGCCGGGTGAGGGGCCTGCAGTACCTCGTGGACTGGGAGGGGTACGGTCCGGAGGAGAGGTGCTGGGTACCGGTGGGGGACATTTTGGATCCGTCTATGTTGAGGGATTTCCATCGCCTCCATCCGGATCGCCCTGCACCTCGTCCTCCGGGTCGACCTCGAGGCCGGTGTCGGCGCGCTGCGGGAGCCGCGCGTCAGAGGGGGGGTACTGTCACGACTTCGACCGAGGCAGGCTCTCCTTCCCGTTCGGGTGGCGTTCGGCGGTCGTCGTCACCGGCCTATTAGCTGCCACTGATCCTTTTCTCCCCCTCCCTATGTGTTTATTGGGCGCACCTGTTTTGTATGAGGGTTAATTAGTTGGGCTTATTTAATCAGCCGGCATACAGGTTTCTTTGTGCGTGTTTGTTTGTAAGTGGTGGTGTCTGTTCCGTGCATCGTGTTTGCTGTACTGTTTTGTATTCCCCGTGTCTGGGGTTGTTTAAGTGGTCACCCAGTGTGTTAGTTGGGTGGCCTAGTTTTCTGCATGTTCATTAAAGAACATTTGGTTATTGCACCTGCTGTTGCCTGCGCTTGACTTCCACTCCGACACCCAGGCCTTACATGTTCTTCCACCTACTTGAATACTCATTCAATTCAAAATGTTTTCATAGTCAGCTGTTTCATTTGTTTATTAGTATCTCATTTAAACGGAATCTCCTTGTTTCCCCCCTACACCTTTGCAGATCTAAGACAAGATGAAAGTAAAAACCCATTCTTTTCCTTATTCGTTTTTTTCCCCGTCTTCATTTTGTTGTCAGACCAGTGACGATGGTGGAAAACTGTACTATTTGTATGGACCCTAGATTATCCTTTCCCATTGTCGTCATATGTGGTACAACCTTAATTAGAGCTCCTGGGCTCCTGATGTACCATGCCAGGTGTGTATAATACGGATGTTAATGGGAGAGAGAAGGAGTTTTAAGGTGTGGTCTTTATCCCAAGTGTCACTTAATATAACTCCATATGCATATATTATCTGTCAGATATCCTATTGAACGTAGCCCCATTGCAAATGAATAGTGTATTTAGTTCAGGCCTATGTAGTTAAGGCCTATGTAGCTAATCTATTCCCATATCAGTGGAATTAGTTTTTACAGCAATACAGGCATCGACATTTGAGGGGCTGAGACCAAACACTCTCCAATACATCCTCCACCGGGCTGCCAGATTCGCAAACGCACATTCAACAACTTACCTTGTCCTGGACAGTCATGTGTTGAAGATCCTTAGAGGCTTTGGCAATGGCAGCTGGCGTCCAGCGTAGGGCCTCATGAGGTTGGGCCTCAAAGTGGAGGCCTCGTCTCCGACGAAGACATGGGGAACGGGTCCCAGGTCTTCAGCCCCAGGGAGTGATGCAGGTGGTGGAATCTCCAGGGTGCCACCCAGAAGTGCCTGGCCGAAGGCAGAGTCCCGGAGGGTCCCACCAAACATCGACGACACAGAAACAGTAGTTGGCATCTACAACAGCGAACCCGAGCACGGTGGAACCTGGAAAACTACACGTTTCCCATCAATGGAGCCACGACAGGTAGGGGAAAACCCACCTCTCCAGGAACTCAGCAGCAAAGGCCCTCCAGTCTTCCTCCTTGGGGCCAGGCATGTATTCGCTGATCAGACAGCTTGCGCCACAGAGGGGACAATGCCTGCCACAGAGGGGACAATGCCTGCCACAGAGGGGACAATGCCTGCCACAGAGGGGACAATGCCTGTCATAGAGGGGACAATGCCTGCCTCAGAGGGGACAATGCCTGCCACAGAGGGGACAATGCCTGCCACAGTGGACCGTCCAATTCGGATGCTGAATCTGATGGTCCTCTAGGAGTCCACTGTTGCCAGGAATCTGAAATATAATTTAAAATAATGATCATTATTTTGTGTTACTTGAATTCCACCCACATATTCTATCTACTCATATAGCTACCTCACTATTGTTTATAATGCTCTACTAATTGTATTGTAATACTCATCAGCCATTAATAACAATGCCTTGAAACAGTACAATTCAGTCTATGACTGTACTAATAAACTGTAACCGAGGCCAACTCTGTTAAAATGGTGCTATCTAGAACCTAAAAGGGTTCTCTGGCTGTCCCCTTAGGAAAATCATTTGAAGAACACTTTTTGGGTTCCATGTAGAACCTTTTCCCCAGAGCTCTACCTGGAACCAAAAAGGGTTACCCTATGGGAACAGCCAAAGAACCCTTTTGGAACCTTTTTCTAAGAGTGTACATGATTCCAATAAGAATGTAATGAATGACAGTAACTGTCTTGAACAACAAGGGGTCCTGAAGAAGACTAGTCTACCTTCATCAGGGCAGAAGGCACCTCAACTGTATTTTCATTTGGTAATATTTAAACAATAAAAAAGGATTTTAAACCAACTTTGGGAATAGTAATAGGCTTAATTAACATTATGTAAAAGTACATCTGATGTCACATAGGGACTTTTAACTAGAGAGCCCTTTAGCTAGCTAGGTTTAACATAAAATATATCTAATATCAATCAATTACAGTATGAAAGGCTTTAAAAATTCTAATTGTCAGGTGTTCAACTAAGCTGATGGACTCCCAGTAGCTGGTATCCAACCTTGCTCCAACCATCTGGAGCAGGGGATCAAACTAGCTTCGGTACAGACGAAGGAAGCCTCAGAATTCCTCTACAAACAGTCGAAGCTCTTGAATGAGATGGTGGAACACCCATGCTTTCGGGACTTCAACCATCCCTGGACCCACACAGACCTGCGCTTTCGGGACTTCAACCATCCCTGGACCCACACAGACCTGCGCTTTCGGGACTTCAATCATCCCTGGACCCACACAGACCTGCGCTTTCGGGACCTCAACCATCCCTGGACCCACACAGACCTGCGCTTTCGGGACCTCAACCATCCCTGGACCCACACAGACCTGCGCTTTCGGGACCTCAACCATCCCTGGACCCACACAGACCTGCGCTTTCGGGACCTCAACCATCCCTGGACCCACACAGACCTGCGCTTTCGGGACCTCAACCATCCCTGGACCCACACAGACCTGCGCTTTCGGGACTTCAACCATCCCTGGACCCACACAGACCTGCGCTTTCGGGACTTCAACCATCCCTGGACCCACACAGACCTGCGCTTTCGGGACCTCAACCATCCCTGGAACCACACAGACCTGCACTTTCGGCGGGGCTGATCCAGGTCCAACAGCGCGATCAAGACCACCTTCCTCAACGTTGGTCTCATTGTTGAAAGAGCCTACTCTCCACTATCTTGACTATTTATTATTGCAATTCCCTCAAAAACGATGCATTTTATTATAGGCTGTCACACTAAATGTGTAGTTGTCATTGAATAAATAATATTTATGCTACTCGGCAAATAAATGAATAAAACATTTAAAGAAATTCTGAGGTCAAACTTTTTTTATTATGTAATCCCACATATTACTGTGCAACAAAAGTTCAACATTCACATTTGGCTACTTTCTGTCAAGTCTACGCATACAACTTGATGCATACGTTCGATAAATTGAACGTATGCACCAAACAGAATGCCCTGCAACTGCCTCTGCAACGTATTTCTGCAAGGGCAAACACAGCGTTCCATTGGAAATCAATGCACAGTACCAGTCAAAAGTTGACACGCCTACTCATTCAAGGGTTTTTCTTTATTTTTACTATTTTCTACATTGTAGATGAATAAGGTAAGGTGTGTTATTTCATAGTTTTGATGTCTTCACTATTATTCTACAATGTAGAAAATAGTAAAAAGAAAAACCCTTGGAATGAGTAGCTGTGTCCTACTGCACTTCTGGTGTACCGAAACACAATGATGCTGTCGGCGTGATCGAGGCGTATTTCAGGTCGTCGGTGATGTGTATGCAGAGGAACTTGAAGCTTTTTACCCTATCCACCGTGGCTCGTCAAGGTGGTGGGGGGTGTGCTCTCTCTGCTGTCTTCTGTAATCCACGATCAGCTCTTTCGTTTTGTTGACGTTGAGGGAGATCTTATTTTCCTGGCACCGCTCTGCCAGGGCTCTCACCTCCTCCCTGTAGGCTGTGTCGTCACTGTTGTGTCGTCATCAAACTTGATGATTGAGTTGGACACGTGCGTGGCCACGCAGTCATGGGTGAACGGGGAGTTGTTCTCCATCATGTGCAAGCGCGTGTGTGTGCGTGTGAGAGTGTGTATGTTGGTGTGTTAAATTCCATATGTTTTAATCAGAGGATAGCTTCGTCCACTGAGATTGTTTTCTCATATATATATAACTCTGACTGTTATGAGGCTTCACGTTGGCAGCTAGATTTGTGGATTTGCATACAGGGGCTAGTTTGTCACGAGAAAGACATCTGTGTAGTGGAATCCTCATTGGAGGATTGTCCTTACATGTAGGTCGATTCTGTAACCCTAAATCTTAAAAAGGTTTTATGAAGACACAAGGCAGCCTATATCAATTTGTTCTTCCGTGGACTGAGGTGGTATCTGAATGGCGAAAAGAGACCGAGACACATGTCTGTGACTAATGCAGTCACGACATGGCTCTGCCACCATTATAAACTATTATGGATAGTGATACCATGATATACCATTGTCAAAAGATGTGTCATCTTGGAAAGTAACCAAATTCAGATTGTCACACTTCATAAAGGGTAGCACAGCAGACTAAATAAACCCCAATATAACTCTAAACAAGAGCAGGCCCCTGAGAGGCAGCACAAGGAAATCCCTATTTTGGAGCACCTCTGGGTCTGTGTCCTAAATGGCACCCTGCTCCCTTTACAGTGTACTACTTTTGACCAGGGTCCACAGGGCCTCTGGCCAAAGTGGGTGCATTATAAAGGGAATAGGGTGCCATTTGGGACAGAGCCCAGGTCTCTGCTAAGACGTGTGTGCCAGACCTCAGAAGCCAAAGAGCTGAATAGCCCAGCAGCAGCCATGGAACAGACCCAGAAGCCACCACCGTGGGAGGCTAGAATGAAACAACAACGACGCTTTTCTCTGAACCAACCGGAGACTGTGTCCATTTGGCACAGGCTCCCATCCTGCCATCCATCCATCAGTCCCAAAGTAGAGAGCACTCATTTAAAAAGTGCATTACAGCCAACCTGAATCAGTTCAAGTAGGCCTACTCCAAAAATAACTCTGCACTCTATATCCCACAGTCCCACCTGGCACCATTGGGGATATATTTTGGATGCTTGACAATTTCTAACACTAGGCTGAAGCTCCGTGTTTGCCAGGTGCTACATAGTAGAGGTTCTGGTACAACTGTAATCTTTGGTATCTTGTGTGGGAACGTGCCAAGTTAGTTGACCAGGGTGGGGTAGTTCACCCCACATCTGTTGCGGAGTATAAGTACCTTTCAGTGTAATTCAAGTGACAGTGCATGCAAACTCCCCCTCTGGATATTTTGGTAGGCCCGAGGCCATTTGAAATGTCATGGTGAGCCTCAAAACTGCTCTCTGACATATTGTTTTCAAGCTAAAGGAAGAAAAGTGTAATAAGAAGGCATGCTGGTTTGACATATTTTCTCTGGAAGCAAACCATTTTGCAAAATTGCATGACTGAACGTACTCTTTCGGTAAATTACATCAATTTGAATTTGGCCGGGCACACCTAAGGCTCTTGAGTGTAGAATCCAGTCCCACCTCCCTTTCATGTGAAACTGAAACATACAGAGAGGATAGCACCTAAATACTGAAGGCTTTTCAAATTTAAAGTGACTAAAATGACAGGGAGAAAAAACAGAGATTAAGTAGTTTGTTTTAAGAGAACTGCTACTTAAATAGTTCCTGTTTAATCTCTGCCTCTCTTGATGTTCTCTTGGACGATGATCAGCCCTTAATCTGACAGACAATATGACTCCTTTTAGGGGAGTTCATCTTTTGTGCATCTAGAACTTATTGATTTGTAAGCCCTCCCCGTGCTAAGTACATCCGGGAGCAGTCGTTTGACATTCACCACGCGAGTCCTTATCAGTGTTTTAAAGAGAAGAGGAGAGGAGAACATGGCTGAAATAGCTGCGGTTGATAGGAAATAAAGCTTTGATAATGTCGTCACCTTTCAGCTACGCTGAGGTAAAACAGCCTCCATTATGGACGCCATAAAGCTTCCAGACCTGAGGAGGGGATGACAGAGAGAGCCCTTTTTTTGGGAGGGGGCCATTGAGACAGAGGATGCTCCTAGACTTCAAGGTCAAACAGAGGAAGGCACAGATAGCATCCCTGATTTATACCTCGCTACGTCATTTTTATTTAAAGAGTACAACATGATTCTGTACCTTGGTGAGGCGTAGTTTAAGGATTTAGCTAGTGGTGGATGGAGGCTACTTTCTTGCAGTTTGTTTTAAAATAATTACTTGTGTTCCCAGTGCCCTGAGCAAGTTCCTGGGGAGGTTTATGAATGTGTCCCAAATAGCACCCTACACAATGCACTACTTTTGACCAGAGCCCTATGGACCCTAATCAAAAGTAGTGCACTACAAAGGGAATAGGGTGCTGTTTGGGATGTAACGAGTTTGTTTTGGGAAAAAATTGGCCTATTCCAAAAATTTCATTATGGTTTTACTGCCCTCGCTGCTATTAGTTTGATCCTCTTTTACTACTTGAGCACGGGGGGGAACCTGGGTGGAAGAGACTATTTGAAAATTTGAAGATAGCTCTAGTCTTGAATAAAACATTAGTTAGCTACCACGCTTCAAGTGAAATCTTCAGGGCATTCCTGTGGATAAATTGAAAGAGACAACCAGTACTCAATACACAGCATTGATTCCCCTGTGATTTATCCTATGGCCAGTGCTATTGTTATCATGGAATAAATACAAACATTTGTATTGTGATTGCTAAGTCACCTGCACAGACTATTTGCAGATCGTATCAATTTGGCCTTTGACGATGTAGCATGAAATTTAACACAGCTTTGTTGTTCTGATTTGATGTTTTGGTTGGTCTGACCAAAGCAAAGGTCCAAGCTGGCGATGTTTTCTATTCACTCTGGTTTTTGAAGCGTTGGCTGATTGCAGCGTTCTTGACTGTCTGATCCTTGCTTGACATTTGGTTGACATATCACAAATGTCAGGTGACGACGGACTCAGACACGGTAGCTGGGTCAAAAATTGTCAAAATGGCTTTTGGTAATGTGTTTGAAATAGCCTCATGAGTTCATGACTCTATTGTAATGAAGAAATTCACACATTTAATACAAATATGTGTTTGGAGTGTGTACTGTGCCCTTCTCCGTCTCTCCCTGTGGTTGTAATGTATAGCTCAGTGTTTAGGGTTCTGTTGAAACAGACCAGGTTCCTCTGTAGAATGGTGTGCCGGAGGCCAGTGACATTTCCCCTTCCTCTGAATGAGGTGCACTGGTTCAGAGCCTCTCAATGTTGTCAGTTCATGACCTTCCTACCAAACCTCTGAAGACTTTTCCAACCATGCAGTATTTATCAGTTTCAAACCTCTGAGGGAGGATTTGTAAAACTCTTGTTTCTTAGCCTTTGACTTATTAACCCTGGAGTTCAGAAATGGTGTCTGGAAGCCACAAGAGAACCATCTGGAACATCAGACTGACCTCATGAACCTAAACACCAACATAGGTATAGACAAACTATGTTCAGTCTTACCACAGCTTTATATCTTTGACTTCTTTTTTTGATCAACTCTGAACCTTTGTACGTCACTGAAAATCAATACCCTCAAATAAATGATTTTGAGAACCTAAACTTATGATGATAAATTCATCTGTTTTCACCCATGCTATACTTACTTGTATTGAACCATAAGAACTGGTTTGAGGTCTTTCTGGTCTCAAGTTCACAAATCTCCCTGAATCGTTTCTCCTGTCTCCAAGATTGGCAGTCATATTGTTTAATTTATAATCCTGGAAAAAATAAAATAAAAAGAGTGGCCCGAAGACTGGATTCATCTTATCCCTCTGATATAACACATATCAGGAATGCAGTCTCTCGGTTTCGTTGAGACACACACCAAAGCATATCAGTAGCATCAGATCTGGAGAGGTAAAGTGAGTCATAATGTGGACTAGCAGGGTCTGTGTGTTGACCTGTAGAACATGGCTGAGGGGTGAGGTCACTGTTGCTCAAAGTAGCTCTCCATCTAAACCCCTGAAACTCAAGGGCCTCATCCAAATGCCAGACATATCTCAAACACATTCACTTTCGTGTCAGACTGCCAGACTTCACAGGTGGTCAGTAGCTTGGTTGTGAAATGCTTTTATTATACGAGTCACCATCATCATAGAAACAGTCACACCCTCAATCTTCAATCAGCGCTAAACCTGTGGCAAAGGTTACATTTCACCCCTGCTGAAGAAGTAAATGAACAGATTTTCAATTCACTTTTTTTTTTTTTTTTACTTTGCTATTTTCTATTTTAGACCTTTTCACTCGTACATCGGCACAACTGAGAGAATGCTGCTGCCGACTTGGTACACAGATGAAAACCAATGGGTTTATCTCTAGAGTGTTAATGTTGAATTCAAAGACATGCAAAGTTATCCTACGTATTGGCACTGACATTACATCAACATGTTGCGCTGAACGTACGCATACATTGTGAGGTTTGAGTACTGTGTGCATGCTGTGTGTGTGAGATGTGGGAGACTTGTGTGCGTTTGTCCATACGCGTGTGCGTGTATGATTTAAAGGAGACGAAGGATTAAAGAACAGGAAAAGAGAAAAAATATGTGATAACACGTTATTAATCCATAGATTATACCCACCAGTTCTAAATCCTCTCTCCCTGAGCATGTACTGTCCTGAGTAAAGGAATTCTTGCTGCTATCTGCGAGCTGTGCGCTTTACCGGGACTTTGAAATTCCAATGCGCCCCCCCCCCCCCCCCATCTCATAAAATCGTAATTTCTCTCCCTGTTCCGACTCTCAGTACGAAAGCTTGTTGAGAACCAAATGACTGAACAGGATGAAGAGGGCTTTTTCCTGATAGTGTCCTTCTATAGCTCGCTGCGATAGGTTTTTGGAGGTTTTTTCGGCTAATACCCTGTCACACGTTTCCTCACTTCTAGGGATTTTAATGCGATTCCACACATAACGCTCACTGAAATCCACCACATTAGTCAATCAGATTCTCAGTTGGGGCACTTTTTTAAAGCCTTTCTGCCAGTCTTTTTTAAGTTTACCGTGGGTCAATGCCATTGGGTCAATGTTTACCGTCTACCAAGGGTCAACGTGACCCTTCCCTCCTGCTGTATCCACATCCTGTCCATCTTAACCAATGGCTAAGTTCCAATGCCTGTATTAGCATACCACTGTAAGTCCAATGCATTGCTTCAAGTAAGTTATATATGTAAGTGTGCATTAGACTGTTCTACTGTCTCTATGCAAGGCCCAGGCTTTTGTGGTACAGGTGGTAAAGCACTTGTAAGATGGAGTCCCCCTTCAGCTGTTCTCACTCTCTCAAACTACATTGGTGGCAACTCTGGTATACTTCCAATGGTTTCTGGCCTGTTGGAAGTGTCGATATTGAAACAGAGCTACTGGCAGCAAATTCTAGGTCAGTCTTTGAATTCAGAGATAATTCAATTAGTCTCAATTCCAATGTTAGGTGAATTCCAAAAATGTAATTCCCAATTCAATATTATCCCCAACAATTCCACGAATTCGAATTCAATTCCCTCAGTCTTTCAGGCTGATCATGTCACTGTTCAGATAGCCTAGCTGTACTGAAAAATTATAAATACAAGTTGAAATGATTTTAAGCAAATCCTGCAGTACATTTTCTATAATAAGTGAATTCATTCCATTAACTGGGAAATGTATAGATATTTAATTCCAGTGTATGTACGCGCTCCAGCAGGTATATCTCACTGGTCTAATTTGGACACCTTTCCTCCCAGTTCTCTGCTGCCAATGACTGGAACGAATTGGAAAAAAAACAACATTCTCCTTCACTAACTTTAAGCATCAGCTGTCAGAGCAGCTTACAGATCATTGCACCTGTACATAGCCCACCTGTAAATAGCCCATCCAACTACCTCATCCCCATATTGTTATATATTTTTTTCTTCTCCTTTGCACCCCAGCATCTCTACTTGCACATTCATCTTCTGCACATCTATCACTCCAGTGTTTAATTGCTAAATTGTAATTACTTGGCCACTACGGCCTATTTATTGCCTTACCTCCCTAATCTTACCTCATTTGCACACACTGTATATAGACTTTTCTATTGTGTTATTGACTGTACGTTTGTTTATTCCACGTGTAACTCTGTGTTGTTTGTTGTACCGCACTGCTCTGCTTTTATCTTGACCAGGTTGCAGTTGTAAATGAGAACTTGTTCTCAACTGGCCTACCTGGTTAAATAAAGGTGAAATTAAAAAAAAAGAATACAAAAAAGATCAGTGTTCAAACTGAAGTCTTGTTTTTAGATCCATCCTACAGATGGAGGGAGAGGGGGATCGAGAGAGATATTTGATGGAAAAATGTAACCCTTTTTTTTTGCAATTACATTACAAAACAGTTTGCGTTTCTACAAGGGAGAATGTGGTTTGTTCAATTTCTCCCAGTAATCACCCTTTTGTTGGGGTTTCTGTTGGGACAGAGGGAGGAAAGAGGAACAAACATATATGGAAACTGCTGATCTCTCTTTTCTATAAAGATCTCGATCAATTTCACCATCAAAGCATCGCATTGGAGAAAATAAACTGTTACAAATAGCGAGAAGCATATTCTTGTCTTGCTTTGCTGGTGCATGACACAGCATATTATCTGAATACCCTTCATCACTCTTCAATTATTCAGGAGCTATAATTGACTTGAGATAATCCACTGCTTCTCACTATCGAAATCCTTAATAATTGACTAAATTCAGTGGAATAAATCATAAAATAAATAATACAAAATATTGCAGGCACATGGGACTGATCCTTTATTTTGGGAGCTATGATATTCAATTATTGTATTATATTTTATTAAAATGTTACCAAAATGTGCACATTGTACAATTGAAATGTATTTCTTTAATTCCCGGGGGCATATGGAATACGCCTATATGTACAAAGTATAGTTTCATATACGATCAATGGTAAAGAACAGCTAATAGTCTAGATTAATTACCAAAGGCGTAGACATCCAAACAAATTGCATACTTCAGAAAATGTTCACATCCCTTGAAAGTATCAAAATAGTCTCCCATTCTAATTTCAAATAATGACAAACATGATAGTCCAGCATCCATGTAAGGTGTGAGAACAATGTTTTTAGCATGCATCTGGGTGGCTACACATAATACACACAGCGCGCTCACAAAACTGTTGCACGTACAGTTGAAGTCGGAAGTTTACATACACTTAGGTTGGAGTCATTAAAACTCGCTTTTTCAACAACTCCACAAATTTCTTGTTAACAAACTATAGTTTTGTCAGTTCTGCTAGGACATCTACTTTGTGCATGACACAAATCGTTTTTTCCAACAATTGTTTACAGACAGATTGTTTCACTGATAATTCACTGTATCACAATTCCAGTGGGTCAGAAGATTACGTGCACTAAGTTGACTATGCCTTCAAACAGTTTGGAAAATTCCAGAAAATGATGTCATGGCTTTAGAAGCTTCTGATAGGCTGATTGACATAATTTGAGTCAGTTGGAGGTGTACCTGTGGATGTACTTCAAGGCCTACCTTCAAACTCAGAGCCTCTTTGCTTGACGTCATGGGAAATCAAAAGAAATCACCCAAGACCTCAGAAAAGAATTGTAACCTCCACAAGTCTGGTTGATCCTTGGGAGCAATTTCCAAACGCCTGAAGGTACCACGTTCATCTGTACAAGCAATAGCACACAAGTATAAACACCATGGGACCAAGAAGCCGTCATACCGCTCAGGACGGAGACGTGTTCTGTCTCCTAGAGATGAACGTACTTTGGTGCGAAAAGTGCAAATCAATCCCAGAACAACAGCAAAGGACCTTGTGAAGATGCTGGAGGAAACAGGTACAAAAGTAACTATAGCCACAGGAAAACAAGTCCTATATCAACATAACCTGAAAGGCCGCTCAGCAAGGAAGAAGCCACTGCTCCAAAACCGCCATAAAAAAGACAGATTACGGTTTGGAACTGCACATGGGGACAACGATCGTACATTTTGGAGAAATGTCCTCTGGTCTGATGAAACAAAAATAGAACTGTTTGGCCATAATGACCATTGTTATGTTTTGAGGAGAAAGGGGGACGCTTGCAAGCTGAAGAACACCATCCCAACCGTGAAGCATGGGGGTGGCAGCATCATGTTGTGGGGGTGCTTTGCTGCAGGAGGGACTGGTGCACTTCACAAAACAGATGGCATCATGAGGTAGGAAAATTATGTGGATATATTGAAGCAACATCTCAAGACATCAGTCAGGAAGTTGATGCTTGGTCGCAAATGGTTCTTCCAAATGGACAATGACCCCAAGCATACTTCCAAAGTTGTGGAAAAATGGCTTAAGGACAACAAAGTCAAGGTACTGGAGTGGCCATCACAAAGCCCTGACCTCAATCCTATAAAAAAGTGTGTACGAGCAAGGAGACCTACAATCCTGACTCCGTTACACCAGCTCTGTCAGGAGGAATGGGTCAACATTCACCCAACTTATTGTGGGAAGCTTGTGGAAGGCTACCTGAAACGTTTGACCCAAGTTAAACAATTTAAAGGCAATGCTACCAAATACTAATTGAGTGTATGTAAACTTCTGACCCACTGGGAAGGTGATGAATGAAATTAAAGGTGAAATATATCACTCTACTATTATTCAGACATTTCACATTCTTAAAATAAAGTGGTGATCCTAACTGACCTAAGACGATTTGGGTTAGAAACACCGGATTTTCTGCTGTAAAAAAAAAGACCTATTAATTACAAAATTATGAAAAATATTAATAACATTCCACCCATGAGGCCACTAGAGGGCGATTTGGTCATTTTACTGTAGGAAAAGTCTACAGAAAGTGCAACAGAGGTTAAGAATCAAAATCCATGTCTCATTTTGCCTTCTACCTTCTACATTTGTCTCTATACCAGTGTCTCCTGTATTTATATTGCTATTTAGGAAAGCACTGGACAGAAACTGTCTTGAATTATACACACGGTGCTTTTTTTAATCTAGGGAGCACACATAGGTAGGCACTACCACCACCCACTTACTCTATGAGTCACCACCGATATGGCCTTTCACTGTTTAGAACGACAACAGGTTTTAGTGATATTTTTCCCACTACATCCCTCATTGCCTAGAGGGCATTTCTGAATCTAGTCTTCAGAGTGGAGTGCTCTTAGCCAGAGGAAGAGAGAAGCCAGACTAGCATTGCTGGTTGGACGAAAGGGTTTTCAAAATAAGTGGTCGTGGGTAAATACAGTACGTCATGATTTTAGAACTCCTATTTCACGTCTAATCGAGTCAGACCCGGAGAAGACAAAGATAAAGTATCTGTGTTTATGTTAATGATCTTAGAGAGATTGAAGGTATTTTTAAATCCTGTAAAGCACAACAGAGGTGGTGTTTATTGTTGTTAGTCAGACCTGGGTTTAAATAGTAGTTGTTTTCTTTCATATACTGTTGAGTGTTTGATTGAGCCTGACTATAGTGCCAGATGGACAGGGTTTGCACTTTTGGGACTATTCCATTGGTTCCATTGCAATCACTCCTCAAAGGCACAATGAAATAATTCAGTTAGTAAGAACATCTGCTATTCATATCCCAATACATTCTCACAGTCGGTGAAAAGCCATTTCAACACAATCTCACACAAGTGCCTTCACAGAGAAGGACAAAAAGGCGAAGGTTTTCTCAACATGTCGTCTTTGGTGCCTTTCCAACGTGATTGAATGAAGACATTACCCGTTGACTATGGTTGTGGAGTGATGCACACTTCGTGTTACGAGGCTTGTTGCCAGGGTGTTATTTTCCTCAGAGGGCTGGTGGGAGGTGAGCAGGCTGCCTGTGGAGTAGGTCTATTTCCCCCCACACCGTGTTACCCTGACGGATGGCTGTAGTGTCGATGAATATATTGTTGCGATCATTCATCTCGCAAAATATGAAATGCTGCTACAATAGGGGTATAACTCACCAGGTGCGACATAGGTCCATTGACAGAAGGGACTGACACCATTTCAAGGATCTGAAAGTTTGGGAGGTAAAGATTATGTAGCGGGTCCTAGCAATTCACAATAGCTCCCTTCTTTAGTGCCAAAATACTGCTACAGTGTCTAACAGCTAGAAGTTCAAATTCTACATAAAACTATTTCATTTAAATAGCTGCCCAGAACACCGAATTGCCATGATGACGTCTGGGAAAGCCATCGTATTTCAGTTGTTATGTGGTGAGATCACAAGATTAAGACGGTCATTAAAAATATGTGATATATGATAAACTATAAAAAAAAAATGTTTGCATCCTGTTGAAGATATTATGACAAGATGTCAGAATGGCTCCCCAGTGGACAAAATTGCCATGAAAACGTTGGGGAAAGACGTCATATTTCAGTTGTTATGTAGTTAGATTACAAGTTGAAGATGGTCATAAAAAATGTGATATATGATAAAATATTTAAAATCAGTATACAACCTGGGAAAAACAAGTCACAAAAGATGTCAGAATGGCGTCATTGCAACCATTTTTGCTCTCTGGGTCGGCGCCTTAATCTTCTTAACCAGGTTTGTGTTAGCACTGACTTAGATATCATGTGACTCCGGATAAAACACTGATTTCCTCTTTCATCACAGAGATTCAAAGCACCTTTGATCAGGGAGAAGAGCAAACCCCTTCAAAGACACGTTGACTTCCCAAAACGAAGAAGACAGATCTAGTTTACATGGAAAGGAACACTATACATACAAAAGTATGTGGACACCCCTTTGAAATGAGATGTTCGACGAGCAGGTGTCCACATACTTTTGGTCATGTAACTTTTGGACGAACATAGGGCTGTGGCTTAATGTTGCATTGAATCCATTGACATCACGCTTAGAATAACTGACATCTTCATCCCAAAACAAATGCCAACCACAATAATGCTGAAATTTGACTTAGTTTATATATTTAATACATATGTCATGTCCTGCAATTACAAAAAGTACAAACGGGCATCACAGTTGCTAGTTTGTCAGGCCACTTAATGTAAAGTTATTTTTATATCATGGGATGAATTGGTATTTCGTTGTAAAAAGTCTAGTTGACTCCTTTCAAACACTCATCTCAGCTGAGATGTGTGTTCTTCACTGTTGGTCTGATAACAGTCAACTGCTGGGAGTAAATCTTTATGGTGGTGCACTCCCTCTGTCTGCTGCACACCTGCGGAGCTCAGATTAAAACTGAACTATCGAGAGAGACTCTCGCTGCCTCCTCCTCAATCTCAGGTTTCATCTGACGCTTGCTGTTGCCGTTTCCCCAGAAGTGACGGAAGGATGGAGGACCGCTTTTACAGCTACAAAATAAAGGGGGCTCAGAATCTTGATGTCGGAACATTGGTCCACAACATCTATTCACTGACAAGCTACTCTAGTACATTGGTAGGAACCTGGAGATAGGCATATGCATTCTTTCTGGGTCCAACATTGAATGAGAGCTTCCATCAGAGCAGCCCACACTCAGGCCCTTTAGTCCTGCTGGGGGGTGCTACTTCCAATATTCTGATTGGTAAGAGTAAACTTCGGAGAAGTAAGCTTTGTCAGAGCGGCTCACATCTCCTGTTTCTGTAGCGTGGTGCAGTACACCACCCGGACAGGGCGCTAGTCAGTCGCAGGGCTTTACCAACAATGAATCTCCCTAATGCTGAGTGCCAAGCAGAGAGGCATCAGGTCCCAGTCTTTGGTATGACTCAGCCAGGGATCGAACGCCCAGCCTTCCAACCGCAGGGTGGACATACTAACCACAAGGCTACCGAGTTGGCAGCAACTCTGATTGGTGTTTGCACACAACCACACCTGACGCTTCTCTACACTGAGTAGGCCCCCACCTGATGCCGTTTCCTTTGAGTAGGGGGGAGGTACCACCAAGCAGAACAACTAAACTCTCAAAAAATGTGTAGGGGCTCCATGACATGTAACAATGAAATTACATAGGCCTTACACCAAGTAACTACCATTATAGTATGTGTTATACCTACCTTATATCCAGATTTTGAAGGAAGTGTTAAGTACATTTTTTGATTATTTAATAATCTAGGCTTCCTGTTTAATTCCGGTTTTGGTAAGTGACTGGACATGGGGAAACTGTAATCACCATGACAACACACAGTATCTACTCATTTTGATTTATATTAGTACGACTTGAAAAATACATGTCTATTGTCACTTTCCCAACTCCCACATTCAAAATGAGCATTGGTTTTCTCAGACGATTGATCAATCGACACATTATACAACAAGTGAGAACAGAGAATGAGTGTCTTCCACTGTCCGCCTTGACATAATCTATAAAGAAGTTCATCAAAGTAATGCTACCAAAAACACAACAACATATTATCATTATTAGAAACATCAACTGCATTCTCTACGGTTTACTTTCGATCCCTCGCAAAATGTGTTGTCTGCTTTTCATAGGGTAAATCCCAAATGGCATCGTATTCCCTATATAGTGCACTACTTTTGACTAAGAACACTATATAAGGAATAGGCTGCCATTTGGGATGTATCCATAAACCAACAGCATTCATCCGTGGACCATTAGTATATAATTGATGCATCACCCTTTCACTGGACTTGATGGGCAAATTATCATCCCCTCGGCGGTAGCGGTGCTGTCATTCATATCTTTAATTAGCGAGCTAGCCGCAGCGCTAACCGCTAACACATCTTCATTTGATTGAGTGCTATCCGATTTCTGTCAGCGCACCTCTCTTCACATCTTTGTCTCAATGTTCTCTCGTCACTGGCTGTTGCTTGTTTTTAAAGCAAAAGCTTACTTTCCCCCGGAGTCGCAACTCAAGGGTGTCCTTAGAATGGATCCTTTGGAGGGACTCTAACCCACCCCTAACTCTAACATATATCGGACTGAGCCATGCCCACCACCACTCTGATTGGTTCTTTAGTCTAAATGATCCTTACCAAAATCCATTCAAACAGATACCAGTACTGGTGTCAGTGAGATATTTCAATTAACTGAGGTGTTAAAATGGAGGATTCTTCACCACAGCAGATATGAAAGAGCTCATTTAGAAGCTTTAGAATCATCAACTGCAGGTACACTGACCTTGTCTGACCCTCATGTTTCTCCTCCTCTTCCTCCTACTCTTCTGCCTTTACCAGTTACACATCTGTCCCGAAGTATCTCCGTACTTGACGTGAGAGAGGGAAGAGGGGGAAGGCAAGAAATCAATGGGAGAGAGCTAAGCTGTTTAATGCACAGTTCTCAGGTTATATGTCAAAAGGAATGGGACGTGTCCATACCATCAGACCTATATTTACAGCTTGGTGGTTTCCAAACAACTAACCAGTGACTGATCCCCTTAATGGACATGGTTACAGCTTTCTGAACAACAGACGTGGCGTCTTTGCCCTGCAGTTAGTCCTAGAACCATGGATGGAAACCATCCTGTACTTTCATATGCCGTTACAGAAGCATTGCCAATCCGGTATCTTCATCACTTCCATGCATAGTGGCTTTGCATGCAATCCGAATTACATGTGGGTCTCTATGTTTTTAATCTCTAGTAACTCCAAGCTTCTATCTGTAGGGAAACCAGGTGGAAAGCGCCAGCGTGCCTTACATTTAATGAGTTTAGCTTTATCCACAGTGCATCATGGTAGAAGTCCCTTAACCAATAGAAGTGGGGATGTGCTTTGTGTATTCATTGTTCAGGTGACCTGAACCTCAGCTAGCTGGTGATGCTGTCAGTAGTTGTTTGGGAATATCCCGCCCACACACACACACATCAAGGGAAAGACGATGCCAGGAGCTATAGACAGACACTGATTGGCTGGGCTGATTTGTCCACACTCCAGGTGTGACTGGAGGTTAACTAGAATGGGGAACATTCTCACTTTGAGGAGGCTGCTGTTTATCATGAGGCTGGAGCTGCCTGAGGAAGAATACGAGACGACCAACCACAGAATTCAATACAACATTATATAGCTCTATGTGGCCAACAGTCAGAGAAAAGCCCTAGCTGAAACATGTTAGGTGAGGCTGAATAAATATAGGGACTGTTGATGGAGACTGTATGTGTGTGTGTGTGTGTGTGTGTGTGTATTAACCAGGGACTAACAATACCGAAGGCCTCACCTTTTCATAATTTCCTTTCACAAGCATATTTTCTATTACCCAGAATGCATTTATTATTACCGAATCAATTTCGTAGACGTTTGGCGCTACGAACTGACTCCCTCATGAGCAAGTTAAAGTATGATAATGTATTCCAAAACTGGATGGACACAAATGTTTTTTCCCCTCAAAGATATGTCAAGTTGAATTTCCCTGAAAACACATAAAAATATTTTTTCCATTTATCTCTTCCATTCCTTTTATGTTACAGTCGTCCTGGAGCAATTAAATAATAAGTGGCACAATTGGGTTAGAAGTGTCATTTCAATGCACACAGTTTGGCATTTCATCTACAGTCAAACACATTTTCCTCTGTATGGAATATTTGACCATTTATTGTCAGATGTTGAATCTGGAGATAGATGGGCAGCTCCACTGAAGACATTGTCGCACGTTTCCTGTGGGTGGGCATGTGCGCTCGCTCTCTGTTATGCCTTGATTGTGGCATGCCTTCTTAATTTGCTTTCACATGATCCTTATAAAAGCCAACGGTTTGTATTTTGTGTACTTTACACATTCTTTCTATGTAATATAGAACCAGGTTAAGGTACAGTTCAAGAACAGAGATATCCATTCCACAGATCTAATTAAACCTCCATACCACAAACTGTACATGAGCAACACAAAGAAGCATATGACTCTTTTTTTTTCTGTTTTAAAATTTAATTCACCTTTATTTAACCAGGTAGGCCAGTTGAGAACAAGTTCTCATTTACAACTGTGACCTGGTCAAGATAAAGCAAAGCAGTGTGACACAAAACAACAACAGAGTTACACATGGGATAAAGAAACGTACAGTCAATAACACAATAGAAAGATCTGTATACAGTGTGTGCATATGCAGTAAGGAGGTAAGTAAATAAATTGCCAGAGTAATTACAATTTAGCAATTTACACTGGAGTGATAGATGTGCAGATGAGGATGTGCAAGTAGAAATACTGGTGTGCAAAAGAGCAGAAAAACAAAAACAAATACGGGGATGAGGTAGGTAGTTGGTTGGATGGGCTATTTACAGATGGGCTGTGTAAAGCTGCAGCGATCGGTAAGCTGCTCTGACAGCTGATGCTTAAAGTTAGTGAGGGAGATATATAGTTGAAGTCGGAAGGTTACATACACCTTAGCCAAATACAATTAAAAACTCAGTTTTTCACAATTCCTAACATTTAATCGTAATAACAAATCCGAGTTTTACGTCAGTTAGGATCACCACTTTATTTTAAGAATGCGAAATGTCAGAATAATGGTAAAGAGAATGATTTATACCAGCTTTATTTCTTTCATGACATTCCCTGTGGGTCAGAAGTTTACATACACTCAATTAGTATTTGGTAGCATTTCCGTTAAATTGTTTAACCTGTTTGGGCTGCAAGGGGCAGTATTGAGTAGCCAGAAAGAAGGTGCCCATTTCAAACGGCCTCGTACACAATTCTTGCTCGTACAATATGCATATTATTATTACTATTGGATAGAAAACCCTATCTAGTTTCTAAAACATTTTGAATTATTTCTCTGAGTGAAACAGAACTCATTCTGCAGCACATTTCCTGACCAGGAAGTGGAAAGTCTGAAATCGATGCTCTGTTCTACTTCCTGCCTATAAATGGGCACGAGACCTATTAGTATACATGCACGTCATACACCTTACCCTGGGTGTCAAGAGGCTGTGAGAGAAGAAATGAGGTGATTATCTTGGTCTGAGATGGAACACATCATCTTGGAATGACGTGTCCCCTATTTTCGGTACTCTGAAGAGCGCGAGGTGGACAGTGGGATTGCCTTTTGTTATAGGCGACTACAATCTCCGGCTTTGATTTTATTTGATACATGTCACCATATCATCGTAAAGTATGTTTTTTCAATATAGTTTCATCAGATTATTGAAATTTTTTCGGGAGTTTTGCCGTGTTCCGTTCTCTGACTTTGTTGACGTTGGAGAGATCTGTGCCACTTGGCTAGTGCCCGTGCTAAATGAAGAGGGAAAGTTGCCATTCTAAATCCAAACAACGACTTTTCTGGACAAAGGACACCTTGTCCAACATTCTGATGGAAGATCAGCAAAAGTAAGAAACATTTTATGATGCTATTTCATATATCTGTCGTAGTCGTCGGCGCCCAAGTGTTTCTGGCTATTGTGCTAAGCTAATATAACGCTACATTTTGTTTTCGCTGTAAAACACTTAATAAATCGGAAATATTGGCTGGAATCACAAGATGCCTGTCTTTCATTTGCTGTACACTATGTATTTTTCAGAAATGTTTTATGATGAGTAATTAGGTATTTGACGTTGGTGTCTGTAAGTTTTATGGCTGCTTTCGGTGCAATTTCAGATTGTAGCTGCAATGTAAACTATGATTTATACCTGAAATATGCACATTTTTCTAACAAAACATATGCTATACAATAAATATGTTATCAGACTGTCATCTGATGAAGTTGTTTCTTGGTTAGTGGCTATTTATATCTTTATTTGGTCGAATTTGTGATAGCTACTGATGTAGTAAAAAACTGGTGGAGTAAAACGTGTCTTTTGCTAACGTGGTTAGCTAATAGATTTACATATTGTGTCTTCCCTGTAAAACATTTTAAAAATCAGACATGTTGGCTGGATTCACAAGATGTGTACCTTTCATATGCTGTATTGGACTTGTTAACCTGTTAGGGGTGCAGCCCGACACCGGCACACTTATGACAATATCCAGCTCAAGTGCAGGGCGCGAAATTCAAAAGATATTTTTTTTAAATATTTAACTTTCACACATTAACAAGTCCAATACAGCATATGAAAGGTACACATCTTGTGAATCAAACCAACATGTCTGATTTTTTTCATGATTATGTATTTAAACTGAAAACTGAGACAAAATAACAAAAATGGAACAACACAGAACAGAAATCTACCCACAAAACACAGGTGGGAAAAAGCTGCCTAAGTATGATTCTCAATCAGAGACAACGATAGACAGCTGCCTCTGATTGAGAACCACACTCGGCCAAACACAAATAAATACAAAACATAGAAAATGAACATAGAATGCCCACCCAAATCACACCCTGACCAAACCAAAATAGAGACATAAAAAGCTCTCTACTGTCAGGGCGTGAAAAGTATGACAGCTGCATGGTCCCATGGTGTTTATACTTGCGTACTATTGTCTGTACAGATGAACGTGGTACCTTCAGGCATTTGGAAATTGCTCCCAAGGATGATTCAGACTTGCGGAGGTCTACAATTCTTTTTCTGAGGTCTTGGCTGATTTCTTTTGATTTTCCTATTACGTCAAGCAAAGAGGCACTGAGTTTGAAGGTAGGCCTTGAAGTACATCCACAGGTACACCTCCAATTGACTCAAATGATGTCAATCAGCCTATCAGAAGCAATGACATAATTTTCTGGAATTTTCCAAGCTGTTTAAAGGCACAGTCAACTTAGTGTATGTAAACTTCTGACCCACTGGAATTGAGATACAGTAAATTATAAATGAAATAATCTGTCTGTAAACAGTTGTTGGAAAAATTACTTGTGTCATGCACAAAGTAGATGTTCTAACCAACTTGCCAAAACCATAGTTTGTTAACAAGAAATGTGTGTAGTGGTTGAAAAACAAGTTTTAATGACTTCAACTTAAGTGTATGTAAACTTCCGACTTCAACTGTACGTCTCCAACTTCAGTGATTTTTGTAATTTGTTCTAGTCATTGGCAGCAGAGAACTGGAAGGAAAGGCGGCCAAAAGAAGTGTTGGCTTTGGGGATGACCAGTGAAATATACCTGCTGGAGCGTGTGCTACGGGTGGGTGTTGCTATGGTGACCAGTGAGCTGAGATAAGGTGGAGCTTTACCTAGCAAAGAGTTATAGAGGACCTGGAGCCAGTGGGTTTGGCAACGAATATGTAGCGAGGACCAGCCAACGAGAGCATACAGGTCTCAGGGGTGGGTTGTATATGGGGCTTTGGTGACAAAACGGATGGCACTGTGATAGACTGCATCCAATTTGCTGAGTAGAGTGTTGGAGGATATTTTGAAAATAACATTGCTGAAGTCAAGGATTGGTTGGATGGTCAGTTTTACGAGGATATGTTTGGCAGCATGAGTGAAGGAGGCTTTGTGTCACGTTCCTGACCTTATTTCCTTTGTTTAGTCTTTGTTTAGTTGGTCAGGACGTGAGCTGGGTGGGCATTCTATGTTTTGTGTTTCTATGTTGGGTTTGTTGTTTGGCCTAATATGGTTCTCAATCAGAGGCAGGTGTTTGTCATTGTCTCTGATTGGGAACCATATTAAGGTTGCCTGTTTTCACTGTTTGTTTGTGGGTGATTGTTTCCTGTCTTTGTGTTTCGCTGCACCAGCTAGGACTGTTCCGGTTTTCACATTTATTGTTTTGTTACTTGTAGTGTTCACGTTGTTATCTTTATTAAATTATGTTGAACACTAGCCGCGCTGCGTTTTGGTCCTCCTCTCCTTCCTCCCAGGAAGAAAGCCATTACACTTTGTTGTGAAATAGGAAGCCAATTCTAGATTGAACTTTGGATTGGAGATGCTTAATGTGAGTCTGGAAGGAGAGTTTACAGTCTAGCCAGACACCTAGGTATTTGTAGTTGTCCACATATTCTAAGTCAGAACCGTCCAGAGTAGTGATGCTAGTCGGGAAGGCGGGTGCGGGCAGCGATCGGTTGAAGAGCATGAATTTCATTTAACTAGCATTCAAGAGCAGTTGGAGGCCACGGAAGGAGTGTTGTATGGCATTGAAGCTCGTTTGTAGGTTCATTAACACAGTGTCCAAAGAAGGGCCAGATGTATACAGAATGGTGTTGTCTATGTAGAGGTGGATCAAAGAATCACCCGCAGCAAAAGCGACATCATTGATATATACAGAGAAAAGACTCGGCCCGGGAATTGAACCCTATGGCACCCCCATAGAGACTGCCAGAGGTCCGGACAACAGGCCCTCCGATTTGACACACTGAACTCTATCTGAGAAGTAGTTGGTGAACCAGGCGAGGCAGTCATTAGAGAAATCAAGGCTGTTGAGTCTGCCGATAAGAATGAGGTGATTGACAGAGTCAAAAGCCTTGGCCAGGTCGATGAAGACGGCTGCACAGTACTGTCTTTTATTAATGGCGGTTATAATGTCGTTCAGGCCCTTGAGCGTGGCTAAGGTGCACCCGTGACCAGCTCGGAAACCAGATTGCATAGAGGAGAAGGTACAGTGGGATTCAAAATGGTTAGTGATCTGTTTGTTCACTTGGCTTTTGAAGACTTTAGAAAGGCAGGACAGTATGGATATAGGTCTGTAACAGTTTGGGTCTAGAGTGTCTCCCCCTTCGAAGAGGGTGATGACCGCGGCCGCTTTCCAATCTTTAGGAATCTCAGACGATACGAAAGACAGTTTGAACAGACTAGTAATAGGGGTTGCAACAATAGCGGCGGATAATTTTAGGAAGAGACGGTCCATATTGTCTAGCCTAACTGATTTGTTAGGGATCCAGATTTTGCAGCTCTTTTAGAACATCAGCTGTCTGGATTTGGGTGAAGGAGAAGCGGGGGTGGGGGGCTTGGGCCAGTTTCTGCGGGGGATGCAGAGCTGTTCCACCAGGCTACTTGGGGTAGCCAGGTGGAAAGCATGGCCAGCTGTAAAGAAATGCTTATTGAAATTCTCGAGTATGGTGGATTTATCAGAGGTGACAGTGTTTCCTAGTCTCAGTGCAATGGGCAGCTGGGAGGAGGTACTCTTATTCTCTATGGACTTTACAGTGTCCCAAAACTTTTTGGAATGAGTGTTTTAGGATGCAAATTTCTGTTTGAAAAAGCTAGCCTTTGCTTTCCTATCTGACTGTGTGTCTTGGTTCCTGACTTCCCCCAAAAAAGTTGCAAATTGCGGGGACTATTCGATGCTAGTGCAGTGCGCTACAGGGTGTTTTTGTGCTGGTCAAGGGCAGTCAAGTCTGGCGTGAACCAAGGGCTATATCTGTTCTTAGTTTAACATTTTTTGAAAGGGGCTTATTTATGATGGTGAGGAAAGCACTTTTAAAGAACAACCAGGCATCCTCTACTGACGGGATGTGGTCAATATCTTTCCAGGATACCCGGGCCAGGTCGATTAGAAATGCCTGCTCGCAGAAGAGTTTTAGTTATTAGTGTTTTCTTATTAGTGTTTCCTTATTAGTGACTTCCCTATTGGATAAACTACACGCACTAAAGAATCAACATTTCATACATTCTGACTGACATAAGAAAAAAATGCTCACTAGTTAATGAGAACAGGGTCGTAGGTAGAATATAGAACTGATTAGCTTGAATTAGTAGGGCAGCAGGTAGCCTTGAGGTTAGAATGTTGGGCCAGTTACTGAAAGGTCACTAGTTTGAATACCAGAGCTGACAAGGTTAAACATATGTGCCCTTGAGCAAGGCAATTAACTCGAATTGCCTCAGGGGCGCTTTACAAAGGTGAACCTGACCGTGACCCCGCTCCCTGTTGGTGTCTCATGGAGAGTTGGGGATATGCAAAAAATAAATTTCCATTACACAAATATAAGCACCCCCAAATTATTATATAGTGTGAAGTCAGTGAAATCTAATTAGCATAATACAAAATCCCCATAAACAATCTGTCAATTTAAAGATATGTTTTTTTTGAATGGGCTGCGTCTCAATCCACTGCGTCCGCTGATGTCGCCCTTCCGTATCTGTGGTAAAAGGTGGCAGAGCTAGAGCGGTGGTTATCAGACCATGAAACATCCCCAAAAAATCGGCTTTCACACAAAAACGTATAAACAGTTTTGCCGAGAAACTATTGTGACCCCTCTATGGAAAGATGAGACACTAGCCTAACAAGGCTAGTCTGAAGTTAGCTGGGTACCAGTAAAACAAAAATATGGAAGTATATATATGGAGATAGTTTAGTGCTGAAAATAAAATGTTTCCTGATCATTCAGATAGGACAGAGACTTCAGAACAAACTTCTTTTCGCTTTTTTTTTCTTTTTTTTTTTCTCTTGGTTTATCCATGTATGAAGCTGTTATTGAGCTGCTATTGCATTTGTACATTATGGGCTAATATCAATAAGACCAAATTCAATGTTTCAACAAACATGTTTTTAATATATATTGTTATATACCTTAATTAAGGGGTCCAAAAACTCAAAATCAAATAGCTAAATGATCCTTGGTACCATCTTAAAACAATTCCACATGTTAGCTTAGACTCTAGAGGGACTTGTGCGTAACAGGACAAATATAAACATTATTTAGGCATATTTTGGGGTTAGGAAAGGAACGTTTTGGAGAGCCTTTAAGCATAAAAAAACATTGATAAATATAGAATACAGTGGTTTGATTCACCCTTAGAATTGTCACGTTCAAGTTCAATCCATAAAATATTACAAGGTGGAAAAACTATATGACACGGGTCCAGTCGCTGTGAACCGTTGGCCAGGCTCCAGGTTTAACCTGCCATGAGTGGTCTGAGTTCCATAATGAGTCAAATAGGCTACATATCCCAAATAATTGCACAACGTTAGCCTAGTATGATCCACTAACTCCAGCAACCCTCAGGAACAAAATACAAGGACGTGACAAGCAAAAAAAGGTAAACTAAATGGAATAATGCAAAAATAAATGTATGTGGGTATTACTGATGGTCGATCCCAATGGTGGCTAATATTTAACACGATGTAACGTCCTGACCAGAGTTCTTATGTGTTTTGCTTGTTTAGTGTTGGTCAGCCGTCCGTCTGCCACGAGCCTTCAGAGCCGCCCGTCTGTCCCGAGCCATTAGAGCCGTCCGTCAGTCAGGAGCCGCTAGAGCCGTCCGTCAGTCAGGAGCCGCTAGAGCCGTCCGTCAGTCAGGAGCCGCTAGAGCCGTCCGTCAGTCAGGAGCCGCCAGAGCCGTCCGTCAGTCAGGAGCCGCCAGAGCCGCCAGCCAGTCAGGAGCCGCCAGAGCCGCCAGCCAGTCAGGAGCCGCCAGAGCCGCCAGCCAGTCAGGAGCCGCCAGAGCCGCCAGCCAGTCAGGAGCCGCCAGAGCCGCCAGCCAGTCAGGAGCCGCCAGAGCCGCCAGCCAGTCAGGAGCCGCCAGAGCCGCCAGCCAGTCAGGAGCCGCCAGAGCCGCCAGCCAGTCAGGAGCCGCCAGAGCCGCCAGCCAGTCAGGAGCCGCCAGCCAGTCATGAGCTGCCCTAAAGTCATGAGCTGCCTTCCAGTCATGAGCTGCCTTCCAGTCATGAGCTGCCCTCCAGTCATGAGCTGCCCTCCAGTCATGAGCTGCCCTCCAGTCATGAGCTGCCCTCCAGTCATGAGCTGCCCTCCAGTCATGAGCTGCCCTCCAGTCATGAGCTGCCCTACAGTCATGAGCTGCCCTACAGTCATGAGCTGCCACTCAGTCCGGAGCTGCCATTCGTCCTGAGCTGCCTCTCTGTCCGGAGTTGCCCCTCTGTCCTGAGCTACCTCTCTGTCCTGAGCTACCTCTCTGTCCTGAGCTACCTCTCTGTCCTGAGCTACCTCTCTGTCCTGAGCTACTTCCTAAATCATGTGGGGGCTTTGGGGAGGATTCTTAGGCCAAGGTCGTGGGCGAGGGTCGCCACTCAAAGGACGCTAAGGAGGGGGACAAAGACAGTGGTGGAGTGGTGTCCTCGTCCACCGCCGGAGCCGCCACCGCGGACAGATGCCCACCCAGACCCTCCCCTTGAGTTTTAGGGGTGCGTTCGGAGTCCGCACCTCAGGGGGGGGGGGGGTACTGTAACGTCCTGACCAGAGTTCTTATGTGTTTTGCTTGTTTAGTGTTGGTCAGGACGTGAGCTGGGTGGGAATTCTATGTTGTGTGTGTAGTTCGTCTGTTTCTGTGTTCAGCCTAATATGGTTCTCAATCAGAGACAGCTGTCAATCGTTGTCCCTGATTGAGAATCATATATAGGTGGCTTGTTTTGTGTTGGGTGGTTGTTTCCTGTCTCTGTGTTTGTGTTCTGCACCAGATAGGACTGTCTCGGCTTTCACGTTTTGTTATTTTGTTATTTGTTAATGTTCACCGTTTATCGTCTGATTAAACATGTTGAACACTAACTGCGCTGCATTTTGGTCCTCTCCTTCATCCCAGGAAGAAAGCCATTACACACGATACAAATTGAAAAATAAAATGGAGAAAAGCCTCGGCATACTCTGCATTCAGAAAGAATTTAGACTGCTTCCCTTTTTCCACATTTTGTTACGTTACAGCCTTATTCTAAAATGGATGAAATATTTTATTTTTCTCCTAAATCTACACACAATACCCCATAATGACAACGTGAAAATAGGTTTTTAGATTTTTTTGCAAATGTATTAAAATTTAAAAACAGAAATTCCTTGACATAAGTATTCAGACCCTTTGCTATGAGTCTCGAAATTGAGCTCAGATGCATCCTGTTTCATTGATCATCCCTGAGATGTTTCTACAACTTGATTGGACATGATTTGGAAAGGCACACACCTGTCTATATAAGGTCCCACAGTTGACAGTGCATGTCAGAGCAAAAACCAAGGCATGAGGTCGAAGGAATTGTCTGTAGAGCTCCGAGACAGGATTGTTTCGAGGCACAGATCTGTGGAAGGTTAACAAAACATTTCTGCAGCATTGAAGGGCCAAGAACACAGTGGCCTCCATCATTTTTAAATGGAATACGTTTTGAACCACCTAGACTTCCTAGAGCTGGCATCCCAGCCAAACTGAACAAAGTACAGAGAGATCCTTTAAGAAAACCTGCTCCAGAGCGCTCAGGACCTCCGACTGGGGCGAATGTTCACCTTCCAACAGGACAACGACCCTAAGCATACAGCCAAGACAACGCAGGAGTGGCTTCAGGGCAAGTCTCTCAATGTCCGGACTTGAACCCGATCGAACATCTCTGGAGAGACCTGAAAGTAGCTGTGCAGCGACGCTCCTCATCCAATATGACAGAGCTTGAGAGGATCTGCAGAAAATAATGGAGAAACTCCCCAAATACAGGTGGGCCAGGCTCATACCCAATAGGACTCGAGGCTGTAATCGCTGCTGAAAGTGCTTCAACAAAGTACTGAGTAAAGGGTACTTATGTAAACACGATATTTCATATATATATATATATATATATATTTATACATTTAAAAACGATTTATTCCATTTTAGAATAAGGCTGTAACGTAACAAAATGTGGAAAAAGTCAAGGGGTTTGAATACTTTCCGAATGCACTGTATAATCTAAACATTCTAAAGTGCATACATCATACGGCAGGTTAAACCCGACAGAAAGCCTTTAGCTTGGGTCTCCAAATTTTATCCGCTCAAATTACGAGGACACATAATTCAAATTCTGAATAACGGCACAGTTATTTCTTTGCTATTTCACTGTGGAAAAGGGGCCGCAGTGCATTTCATGTTGATATGATTTTAAATTAATTTCCATATGGCTGGTTTCACATTCGTCTCCAGGGATCATAAGGATAATCTAAAACAATTGCTATGTGTATATTACAATCCCCTTCTCCAAATGGATGTACCTAGATCTTATCAATAACGCTTATCAATGTATAAATTACAGTGCATGGAAAATGCTGTTATTTCTATTGGCAAAAATAAAGTAGATGCTTTTTCCACTTGGAAACGGCAGGTTCGCTCGACCTTATTCGTGGTTTGCTCGCGCGTAAAGGTCGTAGAACTATGAGGGAATTCAGTCAATGTCAGAATACGCCGTATCTGTGGACACCTCCTCCACACCTTTATTTGTTCGAGCTCCACCTCAAACGATTAGCGGGTCTTATTCTTTGCTATTCTTATGCTTCAAGGAAAACCCCACCCAAAAATGAGGCATTTTGCATCATGATGCAAAATGCATCATACGGGGATGATTTCTGTATCTTAAAAGTTACATATCTTGAAAACTTGATTGCAGACAAGCAAAACGTTTTGAGACTATGTCAAAAATGGACTAATGAAACAAATACCAAAAGATCATTTTCGGGTGGAGTTTTCCTTTAAGTTCAAGGTCAGAATAGGCATACAGCGTTGTCACTTTCGTGTCAGAATCAGGGCCAAGGTGACAGTGTACACTTGTGGGTGTAATAACACTATTGACAGGGTGTTTCTACCCGGAAACCTACAGGCCACAGGAGGTTGGTGGCACCTTAATTGTGGAGAACGGGCTCGTTCTAATGGCTGTTTTAATGGCTGGAGGGGAATGGGTGGAATGGTAACAAATATAGCAAACACATGGTTTCCAGGTGTTTAATGCCATTCCATTTGCTCCGTTCCCGGAAATTATTACGAGCCGTCCTCCCCTCAGCAGCCTCCTGTGCTACAGACCCATTAGTGTGTGCGCGTGCGCGTGTGGCGCAAGCTGTGTATTTGTCTGTTTTTGAGCGGTGGACATATTGCTTAGATCAGCCATACATCAAGCTCTAAAAGCCTTCCCAGGCCCAGTGGCGGGTTGATGGCAGTAAAGGGGGTTGTGAGCAGAGCAGAGCAGTCAACTGTTGAGGTGTCTGACAGACAGAGGGGTCAGGAGGAGCCACAGGGGGCCAGTATCAGGGGCCACGCTGTTCGCCTAACACACTGGGGATTGCTGCACCAATCACTACAAAAAGAAAAACGCATGGGTAAATAATATATCTTGTTGTGTATTTAAGATAGGAGCTAAATGTGGTTTAAAGCCAGTGTCTGTAAGATTTAATCACTTCAATCAAATATTCCCTTTGATTTTGAAGACTAGGTCTTTCAAATACCTCAAATATTGTATTATTGTATTTTAGAAAGGACTTAAAGGGATACTTCAATTTATCTACTTTCAAGCGTTAGCAGTCCACTTCCCTCCATTACTACAGGGACGTGGACTGTGGTGTGAGGGGATGCAGAGGTTCGCTTCGTAGGGGTCTCTTCCGGACTACTGCAGAGATGTGGTGGTCTTACTGGCGCTTTTATAGCCGCTGAAGCGTCACCCAGGTGGGTGCTGCACTTCTGCTAGTGGACGATTCAGCCTACCTACGAAGGAGGAGCTGTGAACATCGAAGATGACAAGGTGCCCAATTTTAAATTATATATATTTTTTTACATTTAAAGCTAATTTGAGATTTTAATTGTAATGAGAAGCGCTATATAAAATGAATCTATTATTAGTATTGTGATTAATCTTGTCATGGAGGCAGAGCGGAGTGATTTCTGCTAGATGGGCCAGTTGCAAAGTAAAAATTGGCTATATTGTAAAAATGTATGAAATCTTTTTTTGGGGGGTGGTGGGCGGGGGGGGGGGGCATAGAGTTAGGGATAAGGTTAGCTGTGTGGTTAAGGTTAGGATTAGGTTTAAATGTTATGACTTTGTGGCTGTGCCAGCTAGTGACTACCCTACAGAGATGCCTGCAGTGCATAAGTCATCCGAATGAATGCCAACCTGCTTATCAAACCTGCCTATTTTCATCCTCCAAAGACTTCAAAGTTGACACATTGAAGATGAAGATAAAATATGAAGTAATACATTAAAAGAAGCAAGGATGTATCGTTGAGACATGTCTCTTGAAGTCACTGGTATTTAGACATTCCAATTGATTTCAATTGGATTTATGTACCTAATCTGGAATAAATTGATTTATATAACTGTGATAAGGTGAGTTGACAACTGCCATCCAGAATCACCATATTGTCACTTTGATGTGGTCCAATATTTTAATTTGGACAGAAGACATTAATTATTCAATACAAGCAAGCAATGCTTATAAAGAGAGACGTTGGATTGTCCATTGACTGACAGAGACACGTAGACAGATCCATTACAGATCCTTTAACACAGACGGCGCAATCTTGACTTTTATTGCCCCATATCTCTGGCCTATTTAATTATATATTCATACATTTATAGAGGGGAGAAATAGATGCTTCCCTGAGAATTGATCTTAAATTAATTAATTGAGATGTGAGCCGAACAATAATTTACATTGTGGAGAGCTGGACATCTTATAAATTCTAATGTTTGTGCTCCTAATATTTGCATGAATATGTCATATCAGCGAGGTAATCACTGCCTATTACTTTATTTGTGTTCCAAATGACACGCTATCCCCTATATAGTGCAATACTTTTCACCATGGCCGATTGGGCTATAGTCAAAAGCAGTGCACTACATAGGGCATATGGTGACATTTTGGACACAGTTGGAATGTTCTCCATGAGGTGGAATGTTTTAATGGCCGGAACTCATTATCAATTCTCATTAGCAGTATACCACCCTGCATCCCACTGCTGGCTTGCCTCTGGAGCTAAGCAGGGATGGCCATGGTTAGTCCCTGGATGGGAGACAATATCCTGCTAGAAGTAATGTTGGAGGGCCTGTAGGAGGAACTTCTTCCCAATTGCAGTGATTGAGGACATTCCCCTGTGTAGGGGGATGTTAAATGGGTGTCCTGACTGTGGTCACTAAAGATCCCATGGCACTTATTGTGATAGTAAGGGTGTTAACCCTGGTGTCCTGGCTAAATTCCCAATCTGGCCCTCATGTTATCACGGCCATCTAATCATCCCCAGCTTCCAATTTGCTAATTTATCCCCCCTCTCCCCTGTAACTATTCCCTAGGCTGTTGCTGTGAATGAGAATGTGTTCTCAGTCAACTTACCTGGTAAAATAAGGGTTAACATGATCAGTTCCTTGTTTCAGGCACACAATGTGACAACAGGCTCTAAAGAGTGTTCCTGAGGGAAGGATGCTCTCCCTATTGCCTTTTGTTTGGTCTCATCTCTCCTAATTTAGAGTGTTTGACTCCTTGTTAGAAGGCTACTGTATGAGCCGTTGATGACAAAGGAAAAACATCTCACTGGGTGTGTAATAATTCAATTAAATGTTCAATAAAAATGAAGAAATAAATTAATAGGACTGTGATCTGACTGTATCTAATATAAATGGATTAGTTTAGAAAACGATATGTTAGGTATCTTTGTGTAGCATAAAAAGTATCAACCAATCAATGTGCATGCAAAAACACAGATATTACAGTAAAACAAACAATCTCCCGGCAATAGAGCATGCTGGGAAATATTATATATGGTTCTATGTAGAACCCTTTTTTGCCTTTTAAAGAATCCTTCTTCTCTTCCAAATAATCAAATAACCCTTTCTTCCAAAAAAGGTTCTTATGACGTTGAATGTTCAGGTAGATCCTTTCGGAACCCTTTTTTCTAAAAGTGTATGGAACCCCAGTAAGACTAGCTGTCACCATCGGCGTTGGTTAACTTCTTGCGACTACAGGGGGTGCTGTTTTCTCATTAGCATAATTGCATTACAGATTAAACGGCTTCCTACTAAATTCTTTATCGTACAATATGCATATTATTACTATTATTGGATAGAAAACAGTCTCTTGTTTCTATAGGCGTTGGAATTTTGTCTCTGAGTGGAACAGAACTCATTCTACAGCAATTTCCCTGACATGGAGTCAGATTTCACACATTTTGGCCCCTGATCTGGAGTCAGTTTAAAGGCCACTGTGAACGCTATCAGGATACGGACACTGCTTACGTCTTCCCCTGGATGCCTTTACGTGATGACGATTTGAATGGTATCGATTGCGCAATCACAGCCCCTATAAAACAAAAACACGTGTAGGTAGGAACTCTTTTCCAGATGCGTCGGGCGCGCGGTGGACACCGACCTGCTCTTTTTCCAAGCATTAGTGTAGCCAGTCATGTTTCTACTCGTTATAGGAGTTAAAAACATCATAAGGTAGTTAATTTAAACCGTTTTATAGCAATTTATATCCGTTTAGTGCGATTTTGGGACATTTATTTCTGAGCCACTGTGAATCTCTGGGCACCGTTCCAGTTCATGCCGAACGCAATGTGCATTTCTACATGGCAAGAGGACAGCTTTCGACCAAAAGACGATTAGACCCAAGAAAGGATTCTTTGCCCAAGATTCTGATGGAAGAACAGCTCAAAGTAGGAACAATTTATTATGATAAATCGTGTTTCTGTCAAAATGTTAATCGCTTATGACGCCATTTTGTTTGACGTAGCTTCGCTTGGCGCAAACTGTATTGAAAAGTAAGGATAATTTAAAAAATGTAAATCAGCGATTTTATTAAGAATTAAATTGTCTATCAATCGCTGTCCACCCTATATTTTTTAGTCACGTTTATGAGTATTTATGTATACGACTAGATCACTGTCTAATATGGCGCACGACATTGTCTGACCAGCTCGGCAACTTTTGTCATTGTCTAACCATGATTTTGGTGGCTAAATATGCACATTTTCGAACAAACTGCTTATGTATGTTGTAATGTGATGTTACAGGAGTGTCATCTGAAAAATTCTGAGAAGGTTAGTGAAAAAATTAATATATTTTGGCGATGTTTACGTTATCGCTCTCTTTGGCTAGAATCAATGCTCTGGTAACGTTTGCATATGTGGTATGCTAATATAACGATTTATTGTGTTTTCGCTGTAAGACACTTAGAAAATCTGAAATATTGTCTGTATTCACAGGATCTGTGTCTTTCGATTAGTGTATGCTGTGTATTTTTACGAAATGTTTGATGATTAGTAATTAGGTAAACACGTTGCTCTATGTATTTATTCTAGTCCATTTGTGACGGTGGGTGCAATTGTAAACTATGATATCTACCTGAAATATGCACATTTTTCTAACAAAACCTATCCTATACCATTAATATGTTATCAGACTGTCATCTGATGAGGTTTTTTCTTGGTTAGTGGCTATCAATATCTTAGTTTAGCCGAATTGGTGATAGCACCTGATGGAGTAAGAAACTGATGGAGTTAGAAAAGTGGTGTCTTTTGCTAACGTGGTTAGCTAATAGATTTACATATTTTGTCTTCCCTGTAAAACATTTAAAAAATCTGAAATGGTGGCTTTATTCACAAGATCTGTATCTTTCATTAGGTGTCTTGGACTTGTGATTTAATGATATTTAGATGCTACTATTTAATTGTGACGCTATGCTAGGCTATGCTACTCAGTGTGGGGGGGGTGGGGGGTGCTCCCGGACCCGGGGTAGATAGTCGTGAAAGGTTAATGGGGATCCTAATACATAAAATCAAAACCACATCACGGTTCCTGTAGTTTAAAGATTTAGCTCAATGAACTTGTCTGCTTTTCTGGTGGAAACGATTAGCCTGAATCAAAGTGTAAACCATAATCAGTACGAATCCTCTTTGGGTTACCCAATCTGTGCATGTACACATGACATTGTCGGGCTAAGGCTTACGGGGAGGTAATCAGGGCTCAGCCCAGCATGGAACTACCCAATCCACTTGTTTAACAGGGATTGCACCTGGTGTTTTGTGGTGTCGAACAGACTGGTCGTGACCTATGTGATCTCTTGATGCAGTGTCCCGATGGATTTCCATCAAGCTTTGTTTTCACTCCATTAAAGCTCGGTGACACTGGCCTTGTTTTTCCAATCCTTTACGACATTCTTATAGATTTTGTCACAATGTAAATCATATTCAAAAGGTTTTAAATTGTGATCTGATTTGGAAATAAGCCTCACAATACATATTTAGAAATTGAGACACATTGACATAAGGATCTAACATTCTGTCTATTTTCATTCAACTAACTGTATGAGTGTTATGAGTCCCATTGCCGTTCCCTGTTGTGTCCAATGAATTGTAATGATTGATGACACCAAATCGCAGACTCGCCTTCATAATAAACACGGTTTGGCTTGACCTGCCGGTGTCCTTCTGAAATCCCCCCGCCAGTGAAGACTACAAAGTCAGACGTAAGCCCAGAGATCTATACTGAGGTCTTTCACAACTGCCAGCAAAAGATTCTGCGCTGCTTAGAATGCAAATGAAGGATGTAGCCGGATGAAGTGTCGGTGAAGAGAGTGAACTATTCTTCTGTCGGGGTGCGGAAAGTACGGAGATTAACGAGATGGTCCTCCCAAGATGAAACGAACGGCATTACCTGGCTGCTAATTGCCTCTCTCGGGAAAAAAGAGAAACTTAAAATGAGTGATTGGTTTGGGTGATGAAATGCCTATCGCGCTTTCTCATGTACACGTTTCATTTCATTGCCTTTGGCAGGACTTTGTTGATGTCTCCCACTAGGCTTCATAAAGCTAGCTCAACATTGTATATAATAAAATTGTATTTTTTCAAAAAGAAGTAAAGACGTTGTAGTGTTTGTCCAGTAGGGGTCACTGTTAGCACTAACTAAACATACCATGGTAAAACCCTAGGCATACTGTGCTGTAGGAGGTAGACCTACTTAGCTCAGAGGTGGTGATTCACTGGCTCAGTCCCAAATGTCACCCTTTTCTCTATATAGTGCACTATTTTTGACCAGGGCCTATAGGCCTCTGGTTAAAAGTAGAGCACCATAGGGAATAGGGGAACATTTGTGACGCACACATTGACTTAGATCTGACACATATCACAGCATTATATTATACAAAAATGTCAAGTGCACCGATAGACTTTCAAAACTGTCAAAACTATTTTTATCATCCTTTCTAATCTCTGTCATTTGACATTTTTTAACAAGAAAACACATGTGCAACAGCAGGAGCCTATCACAGTGGTCACCAACTTTTTCTGGGTCAAGATCCCTTTCTGAGTCCAAATGCAAGCTGAGATCTACCGTTCAGGAGTTTTTTCAAAACCTGACTTAAAAAACGTAAGCCTATGCAACATTAACCAAATCAAAAACATTCTGTAGCAATGAGGTTTGGGCAGGAGGCTGTAGGCCCAATACATTGTCACTGCATGCTGGCTATGCTTAAATTGCCCTGCCAATGTTGTTCTTCTCAGACCATTTAGAAATATTTCAAATGCTCAGCTATATGATCACACTGGTAATAGATCATTTGTTGTATTACTAGTGAGGCACAGCTAAGCGAGCATAATCATTTGCTTTTCGTTTTTTTTTACTGGACTGATGGCCTGCATCTTATGATCACCCACTCCCGTTCCTCCTCTCCCGCCCTCCGCTGAGAAAAAGGGACACAGTCTTCCAGCTGATGGTGAAACTCAAGTCGCACCGCATTATTTCTGCCTCCTGCACCAATTCATGTTGTTAACTCCGATGACCAGAGAAAGTGAAATATTCCTTGACATTTAAAAAGAAACATACCTCTAATAACAACAGAGGAGGCTTGTCGGAACACTTTGCTGTACTCATTCATTGTAGCTGCAGTACTGGTTGAAGCGTTTTATGGCGTATAAAAGTTTTGAACAAAGTGTTGACAGTGCCCGAATAACAACTTAAACACGAACTTACTCCTAAAAACCACAGCTCTTCGCCGTATTCGTCGAGTCGCTCTCTAGTCAAGGTTTTAAATGTTTGTAGATCTCACAGTATCAACATTGCTGTGTGTTCCAGGCTTCTTTTTTACAGTCTATGGCTCAAGGAAACCTTGCAGACATGGTGATCTGAGCTATCTGATTGGCCAGCGGTAGGCCTATAAGGTGCACTTGATTTGCTCTCTGGACCTGCCAGGTAGGCAGAGTTCTACCTTCAGACACATGACAAGGTTCAAAATGAGAACACTGCCTTGGTGACCGCTGGTCTATCAGATGCAAAGCATGTGACCTTGCTAACATAATAACATTATCTATCTAACCTGAAGACAGACTTGTAAGCATTAATGTCTTTAGTGTACGATTTTGATGCTTTGTGTATGACATTACAGGGGAATCCCTCCTTTTGTTCTTTCCAGAAACGCATCCAAGCCATCGACCTTAATCCTTTGTCTAACCCCTGTGATGTGATGGTATCATCAACCACATCACACAACGCACGCACACACACACACACACACACACACACACACACACACACACACACACACACACACACACACACACACACACACACACACACACACACACACACACACACACACACACACACACACACACACACACACACACACACACACACACATCATCTGGAGCACACCAGGGATCAGATTGCTGATTGTAATCTGTATCATGTGAGAATGTTTGCTGGACAAGTTGCTGTGTTAATTGTTTGGATTAAGCTGGCTTTTTAGCGAGCTGTGGGAGACAAACTGGTAGGCTTGACTAGCCAGACAGTGGGATGGAAACGACAACAAATCCCACCACTCTCAGGGATAATCCAGAGACAGGGTCTCATCTGATCCAAGTTGAGATCAAAGGCTGAAATGGCGGCCATGTTTTGTGGAGTAGTTCTACTCACTGCAAAGCTGCTCCTCTCACAGCCTGCCGTTTCCGTTTATGTTAGCTAGCTAGGTGACAGCAGATGACTCATATATCACACTGCCTGGAGGTCACTCTGCTGGAGGTCTTCTACACCTTCTGCACCTATACCCCAAATAGTGCACTACTTTTGACAAAGTCCAATAGGGCTCTAGTCAATAGAAGTGTTCTATATAGGGAATAGGGTTTCATTTGGGGGACACAGTTAAACAGCAACTTTAGAGTCTGGAGTAGGGATGGGCAACTTTGATGGGGGTAGGGTTCACAAAAAATCTGAACTCATCACGAGGGGCCGAAGTTGCACGTGGGTCTGCGTACCCACATGCTTGAGTCCCTCATGAAGCTACTGCAGTAACACTGAGGGTTTTACACCAATTACTAACTGCACTACAACCTGCAGAGTGAACAACACACCCCACTGAAGTCAATGAAGTGCTTAGCTGGCAGTTTGAATTGTTTGTAAAGACGCACACCCTCGCTACTCCAAGGGAAAATCCTTGAAGGCTTAACCATGCTGAACTGCAGCTCTTTATGAGTCAAGACTTTTACATCTAAACAGAGGATTTTCGGAAGAATACGTCTGTGGTTTCTAAAGTGCCACCATTTGTTGAAATTGACGTTTCTGTTTCACAGGACTGCGACAGTGAAGCATTTAAGTTCAACTGATAAAAAATGAATCTTGATAACAAAGGTATAGGGGGAAGGGTAAATGGGGGATACATTATGATAATAAAGGATGAATCCACGTATGGTGAGCATTGGGGGTTGGGGAGTTTTGGTTATTGCGTTTGAGAATGCAAGTGGCCTCACAGGTAAATGTGTAAGTACTTGTGTCTGTCATAGTGTGAGTGCTGGGGTTGTCCAAGGGAATTAGATGATGGACTTCTCCAGACAGTGTATTAGATTTAATAAGTTTGCCAATTAAAGAACTCATTGCCCACCCACACACACTCTCTCTGCCTCTGTCTCTGTCTAATGCAGTATTTCTCTGAGAACAGGTTGCTTGTTGCACCTTAACAACAAAGGAGAATTACGGGCAGAATTTACGTTGGCGGTTAGGGGAACCTAACAACAAAGGTTAGTATAATTTATGTTAAAAGTGAACTGGGTTAAGTTTAGAATAAGGGTTAGGGGAAGGGTTAACTAAACTGCTACAGTTGTCGCCGACGCGACACAAACACGAAACCTTTGGCTTGCTAGATGGTCTCGGAACACCCACCCATCATCCCCTGACTAAAGTAACTAGACCATTAGTAGGTGTCAGAAATACATAAAGTATGTTTCATATGGCTCTGAGGCCAGGCTGCTCTCTCTCTCACTCACACACACACACACACACACACACACACACACACACACACACACACACACACACACACACACACACACACACACACACACACACACACACACACACACACACACACACACACACACACACACACACACACACACACACACACACACACACACACACACACACACACACACCCTCTGAAAGTAAAACTACATCAATCTTAGCCAATGCAATTTTCTGACTTGGTGAAAGCACTCCATCAGTTATTTTCCTTTTCATTGAGAAAAAATGTACTGTTAATGACTACAAAATTCCATTGATCTTTGTACCATTCAGATAAAAAAAAAGGTTAATTAATGCCCATACACCCTTAACAACGGTGTACAAGGGACCTGTGGTGGTTGTGGCCATCCTGGAACCAGGTGGAATACGTTATGAAGGACTGTACGAGAGCTTTCCAAGAAACCAATAAACACCCCTGAGGAAAAACAGGTGTGATGAAAAATGATGAATCCTATCTCAGGCTGTACAAGGCTCTGAACTCTTCCGCTATGAGAAGCAATATTTCCTAGAGGTGTGTTTGATGAAAACCCTAGAATGTATAGAAACGCTGCAAGGTCATGTTGTTTGGATGAGCTTGGTCTGACTTTGGTCTCAGTTTTTGGCATGCAGTGTAGTGGTTTGAACTTTCCACAAGTTTGTGTTAGCCAGCTGAGCTAAAGCCTTAGGTTTTTTAGTTGCTAACGCAAATAACCAAACCACCTTGAGCAGCATTACCAAATGAACAAGACAAAGGCTGTTCCTTGGCTGTCAAAGCCCTGCCCTGTGCCCACTCCTCTCCTGGTCCATTCTCTCTGTATGCCAGCCAGGTAGCTAGGGTACTGGGACAACGTGCCTATTGAACAGGACGTCCTGGAAGTGCTTCAGTCAAGGGATTAGCAGACTTTCTCTCTCTCGGATTTAACTCTTAAGCCTCTGGAGGAAAGGAGGCTGCTGCTGCATGATGATGATGATGATGGTGATGAGGATGATGAGGATGATGATGGTGATGAAGGTGATGGGGATGATGATGATGATGGTGATGGTGGTGATTATGAGGATTATAATGGTGATGAAGGTGATGGGGGATGATGATGATATTGGGGATGGTGATGGTGGCGATGATGAGGATGATGATGATGTTGACCCTTGAACCATTGGCTGTCTATTTCAACCATCTGTCAGCGGATCAACTGGAACACAAGAAAGAGGAAACAACTTACCCAGTGACACGCATAAGGCACTACTCAGTCCGGCTCAGCCAAGATTAGCAGCACAATCAGAGGCTAATAATGTCGCAATCTGCATCCAATGTCTTAATGCAGCCGAAACGCTTCGGTTTTTAAACAACTTTGTTTCTATTGAACATGCCATACTAATAAAGGCATTTTAATTAATTTATGAAGAGTGCCTTGGTCCTCCTTTCTTTTTGTTAGGCTTACTACTGTTTGGCATTGAGGTCTTGTTGCTTCCCGCTGCGATTTGTTGGAATTTTGCCCCTGGTGTGGCCCACCGTATCATTCTAATCAGATACAGGCTGTAATTCTATTAATATTAGTGTACAAGGGGTTGGACATGGTTTTGACATGATGTTATCATTGCAGACTGGCTAGGTGGATTATAATAGCTATAGGTTCACGTAACTAAGTCTCTGCAAAGAGCATTACCAAATTCAGAGCTATCTACTTGATGAAGACAGACATTGCCATCTTTCTTTCCTCTTCTCTGAAATGATCTGAAGAAAATAGTCCCCCTCTTTGTTTAATTAAGACCTGTAAATTGATGCATTTGTATTTGCAAAACTTGAAATGGGCAAGAGGTTAAAGTAGAGAAGGAAACTGACTTGACATTATTTGGTGACAGCATGTCAACAAATGTGACTAGTTTAAGGACACTATAAATATGTCGCATGTCACTACTTCACAGGAGAGGCATTTGAAAAGTAAACCTAACTTTTTTAAATCCACTTTTTGGAATAAATGCCTTCTGGAACATGCGAACTGTCACCTGTCTAAATAACAAACATGTATGCCATCTATAAATATGAATACAATTATTAAATTATGAGCCATGATTGGCTGAGATAATGGATGGGATGGAGTTCAGATTGGTCTGCTATGTAGTGGGAGCTGCTCAGTATGTGTAGCTAGGTAATCCTTTCCAATGTAGCTTTTTTGAAAGATATCAGAACTGCATAAGTGTTGCTAATGCTCTCCACCTTCCGGAGGACCAAGTTTGTGGATCATTCAGTGGAATGCCCGGTGGAAGCAGAGTATGATAGCTAAGGAGATGGAGAAAATTCTGGCGTTTGATTGCAAATAATGCGGATGGAGTCAAAGAAATAAGAACACAAAGAAGAAGGCTGTTGTATAAAACACCTCTCTCCGGATTACATCTTCAAACTAAGGGCAACCATGGCATCTGTGACAGAGAGGGAGAATCGTTCATCCATGTATACAGGTAAGAGAGTCTAGCTGGCTATATTTTCAGATATACGTTTCTAATTTTGTCAGAAAGTAATTTTCATTGCAAGTTAAAGCGTATGGTGGTAGCTATGGTGGTAGCTGTCTAGCTATCTAGCTAACGTATGACCTGTGTAGTAATATTATTCGTATCTCAGAGCAATTTTCATCGCTAGTTATCTTTTTTTTGTGCTAGGGGGCAGTATTTTGAAGTCTGGATGACAAGTGTGCCCAAAGTAAACTGCCTGTTACTCAGGCCCAGAAGCTAGGATATGCATATAATTGGATTTGGATAGAAAACACTCTAAAGTTTCTAAAACTTTTAAAATAATGTATGTGAGTATAACAGAACTGATATGCAGGCGAAAACCTGAGAAATTCATCCGGGAAATTGGATTTTTTTTATGTGAGTGGTTTTCCATTGAAAGCCTATTGAGTATATAAGGGGTTAGGGCCCAGATTGCAGTTCCTATGGCTTCCACTAGATGTCAATAGTATTTAGACATGGTTTCAGGCTTGTTTTCTGAAAAACGATGAAGAATAAGACCTTTTGGTCTGTGGTCTATGGAATCATACAAGCGTTCTTTTTCCTTTCTATTGAATATGCTATTGTTCGGTTGAAATATTATTGAATATTTAGATAATTGACACCCTGAGGATTAGTTATAAACATCGTTTGACATGTTTCGACGAACTTTACCGGTGCTATTAGGATGTATTCGTCTACATGTTTTGACCGCCTTTGAGCCAGTGGATTACTGAACAAAACACGCCAACAAAACTGAGTTTTTGGGATATAAAGAAGGACTTTATCGAACAAAAGGACCATTTGTTATGTAGCTGGGACCCTTGTGATTGCAACCAGATGAAGATCTTCAAAGGTAAGTGATTTATTTTATTGCTATTTCTGACTTTCGTGACTCCTCTGCTTGGTTGGAAAATGTTTGTATGCTTTTGTAAGCGGGGCGCTGTCCTCAGATAATCACATGGTATGCTTTTGCCGCAAAGCTTTTTTGAAATCTGACAAAGCGGCTGGATTAACAAGAAGTTCATCTTTTAACCGATGTGTAACACTTGTATTTTCATGAATGTTTATTATTACTATTTGTGTAATTTGAATTTGGCGCTCTGCAATTTCACCGGATGTTGTTGAGGTGGGTTGCTAGCGGCACGCCTTGCCCAAAGAGGGAAGGCGTGCCTTCACCGTTTACATCTTCAGTATCCTGTGTATGTGACAAATAAATGTTTATTTTATTTCAAATAGTGTGTGTGTTTGCCAGAGACGGTAATGTGAAGAACAACACAACCTGCACCAAAGTTAAATTAGGATATAACGTCAGGCCAATGAGACAGTGTCCAAGTTCTAAAATTCTAAAAATCAACACGAAGCGTAGCCAGTGCTCAACATGTTTAATAACACTAATAAACAGTGAACACTTAACACTTAACAAATAACAAAATAACAAAATGTGGCAAACCGATAACAGTCCTATCTGGTGCAGAACACAAACACAGAGACAGGAAACAACCACCCACAATCCCCAACACAAAACAAGCCACCTATATATGATTCTCAATCAGGGACAATGATTGACAGCTGTCTCTGATTGAGAACCATATCAGGCTGAACATAGAACCAGACGAACTAGACACACAACATAGAATTCCCACCCAGCTCACGTCCTGACCAACACTAAACAAGCAAAACACATAAGAACTCTGGTCAGGACGTTACAGTGACGCTATGCTAGGCTATACTAGTCCGCTTTTTTACTGATGGGGGTGCTCCCGGATCCGGGTTTGGGAGGAATTAGAGGTTAAGGCTAGTGCGGGGAGCAGGAACAGGGCACACTGGACTCTCAAAGCGCACTATAGGCCTGGTGCGTGGTACCGGCACTGGTGGTACCGGGCTGAGGGGACGCACATCAGGGCGAGTGCGGGGAGAAGGAACAGTGCGTACAGGGCTCTGGAGACGCACAGGAAGCCTGGTGCGTGGTGTAGGCACTGGTGGTACTGGGCTGGGGCGGGAAGGTGGCGCCGGATATACCAGACCGTGCAGGCGTACTGGCTCCCTTGAGCACCGAGCCTGCCCAACCTTACCTGGTTGAATGCTCCCCGTAGCCCATCCAGTGTGGGGACGTGGAATAACCCGCACTGGGCTGTGTTGGCGAACCGGGGACACCATGCGTAAGGTTGGTGCCATGTACACCGGCCCGAGGAGATGTACTGGAGGCCAGATATGTAGAGCCGGCTTCATGGCACTTGGCCCAATGCTCAATCTAGCTCGGCCAGTGCGGGGAGGTGGAATAACCCGCACCGGGCTATGCACACGTACAGGAGACACCGTGCGCTCTTCCGCATAACACGGTGTCTGCCCGTACTCCCGCTCTCCACGGTAAGCATGGGAAGTGGGCGCAGGTCTCCTACCTGACTTCGCCACACTATCCTTTAGCCCCTCCCCCCAAGACATTTTTGGGGTTTCTTAACGGGCTTTTTACCGCGCCGTCGTGCTAACCTCATTCGCCGGTATCCCTCTGCACATTGCTCCATCGAATCCCAGGTGGGCTCCGGCACTCTCCCTGGGTCAACCGACCACCTGTCTATTTCCTCCCAAGTGGTGTAACCCAGATCCGGCTCCTGCTGCCGAGCTAGCTCCTCGAAACGCCGCCTCTCTGCTTTTGCTGCCTCCAGCTCTGCTTTGGGGCGGCGATACTCCTCTGGCTCTGCCCAGGGTCCTTTTCCGTCCAGCTCGTCCTCCCATGTCCATTTCTCCTGGTCCCGCTGCTGCTGCTGCTGCCGCTGCTGCCCGTTTTTACGACTCGGACGATCGGCCCACCGAACCCACTCCCATCCTTCCCACCTCAAGGCTGATAGCACCAGTGGTGTGGGAAGTGGACTCGGACATCGAGCGGGCGTTACGGGCGGAACCCGCTCCTCCTCAGTGTCCGGTGGGTGGTTCTGTAACGGCAGCCTTCACTCTCTTCACTAGAAGAGAGAGTGTAGCAGGGATCGGACCAACACGCAGCGTAGCCAGTGCTCAACATGTTTAATAACACTAATAAACAGTGAACACTTAACAAATAACAAAATAACAAAATGTGGCAAACCGATAACAGTCCTATCTGGTGCAGAACACAGAGACAGGAAACAACCACCCACATTCCCCAACACAAAACAAGCCACCTATATATGATTCTCAATCAGGGACAACGATTGACAGCTGTCTCTGATTGAGAACCATATCAGGCTGAACATAGAACCAGACAAACTAGACACACAACATAGAATTCCCACCCAGCTCACATCCTGACCAACACTAAACAAGCAAAACACATAAGAACTCTGGTCAGGACGTTACAGACCTGCTTTTAATTCGTCACACTTAATGTTAGCTAAATAGATAACAAGTTAGAATCAAACCAAAACATTGTTTAGAAAGTTGCTTTTAAGTGGGTGTGAACAATGCTGAATGGTTGTCAACAAAGAAGAGCTTTCCAGTACGTGTACCAAAATATTCATAGGCCATTTTCTCAAAAGGGGGGTTACAAGTTTATCAACTTTCAAAGCTGTCACACCCTGACCTTAGAGATCCTTTTTATGTCTCTATTTTGGTTTGGTCAGAGCGTGAGTTTGGGTGGGCATTCTATGTTTTGTGTTTCTATGATTTTCTATTTCTAGGTTTTGGCCGGGTATGGTTCTCAATCAGGGACAGCTGTATATCGTTGTCTCTGATTGGGAACCATACTTAGGTAGCTCTTTTTTCCACCTGTGTTTGTGGGAAGTTGACTTTGTTTAGGGCACCGAGCCTTTGAGCTTCACAGTTTGTTTTTTGTAGTGTATAGTGTTTTGTTCGGTGTCATTTTGATTTAATAAAATGTTTGCTTACCACGCTGCACCTTGGTCCTCTTCTGTTAACAGCTGTGACAAAAGCAGAATTACTTTCCCATTGTATCTCAAATGTAGTGTATGATATACCATTTTCTAGTTCTGCGTCTCTACTGTTATCCAATGTAAAAAACACAATTTCAAATTTTAATACCGAATCGAGCCGGTCGGTCGATTCAGAACAAACAGAACAAACAGACAAACAAAAAATTTGAATAATATGTTGGTTATACAAGATTTGCAAGTACATAACTAAATTGGGCTTGTGATATGATCGGCACATCCCAGAATTAAATAGAACACAAGTAGTAATGTATCTGTGTCTCTACTCAGCACACTCCATGACACAGACATGAAATGACACCAGCTCTGATCAGAGATGCAGCTTCACTTTAAACTGACTGAATAGTTCTAGTTTAAATGTGACACCAATGTTGGACATATGGACCGGGATGGGGGCGCTGTTTAGACTATTTATGCTAATGTGGCTAATTTTTTAAACGGCTTCCCACAAAATCCTTGATCGTACAATATGCATATTATTATTATTATTGGATAGAAAACAGTCTATAGTTTCTATAGGAGTTGAAATTTTGTCTCTAAGTGGAACAGAGCCCATTCTACAGCAATTTCCCTGACATGGAGTCAGATTTGAGAAACGTTGGCCACTTTTCTGAAGTCATTTAAAAGGGCTCTGTCGTTGCTATGACTATACGGACACTTCTTACGTCTTCCCCTGGATGCCTTTACGTGATGACGATTCCAACGGGCTCGATTGCTCGTTCACAGGCCCTACAAATGAAAAAAACCTTTAGCTAGCAAGTCTTTTCTTGCTGCGTAACGCGCGTGGAAGACACCGACCCTCTCCTGTTCCAAGCGTTAGTTTAGCCTGTTATATTTCTCCGGTCATCTTTTCACTCGTTATAGGAGTTACAAACATCACAAAGTAGTTAATTTAAAGCGTTTTATAGCAATTTATATCCGTTTAGTGCGATTTTGGGACATTTATTTTTGCAACGATGTGAAAAGTTGGAAACGCTTTTCAGTTCATCCCGAACGTAGTTGACATTTCCACATGGCAAGAGGACAGCTTTCCACCAAAAGACGATTGCTCCCAAGAAAGGATCCTTTGCCCAAGATACTGATGGAAGAACAGCTCAAGGTAGGACATTTTTATTATGATAAATCGTGTTTCTGTCGAAACATTTTAGTGGCTTAGGACGCCATGTTTTTTGACGTAGCTTCGCTTGGCGCAAACTGTATTGAAAAGTAAGGATAAATTAAAAAATGTAATAACGCAATTGTATTAAGAATTAAATTGTCTTTCAATCCCTGTCCACCCTATATTTTTTAGTCACGTTTATGAGTATTTATGTATAAGAGTAGATCACTGTCTAAGTGGCGCAAGGACGTTTTCTTTACCAGCTTGTCTACATTTCACATTGTCTAACCATGATTTTGGTGGCTAAATATAAACATTTTCGATCAAACTGTATATGCATGTTGTAATGTGATGTTACAGGAGTGTCATCGGAAGAATTCTGAGAAGGTTAGTGAAAAAATTAATATCTTTTGGCGATGTTGACTTTTATCGCTCACTTTGGCTAGAATCAATGCTGGGCTGCTAATTGCTATGTGCTAAGCTAATATAACGATTTATTGTGTTTTCGCTGTAAGACACTTAGAAAATCTGAAATATTGTCTGTATTCACAGGATCTGTGTCTTTCGATTCGTGTATGCTGTGTATTTTTACGAAATGTTTGATGATTAGTAGTTAGGTAAACACGTTGCTCATTGTAATTATTCTAGTCCATTTGTGATGGTGGGTGCAATTGTAAACTATGCCCTATACCTGAAATATGCACTTTTTTCTAACAAAACCTATCCCATACCATAAATATGTTATCAGACTGTCATCTAATGAGTTTTTTTGTTGGTTAGGGGCTATAAATATCTTAGTTTAGCCGAATTGGTGATGGCTACTGGTGTTGGTGGACAAATAAAAGATGGTGGAATATGCTAATGTGTTTTTAGGTAATAGATGTACATCTTTACATATTGTGTCTTCCCTGTAAAACATTTTAAAAATCGGAAATGTTGACTGGATTCATAAGATCTGTGTCTTTCATTAGCTGTATTGGACTTTAATGTGTGAAAGTTAAATATTTAAAAAAAATATTTTTTTTGAATTTCGCGGCACTGGTTTTTCAGTGGGGGGGGGGGGGGGGGGGTGCCGCTAGCGCCACGCTGATCCTAGACAGGTTAAATCACCTTCATTTCCTTTCAGCACCTGTTTACTGAGTATTAGTAAGGAAACTCATAGATTAATTAGAATGAATCTCCAATTTGTTTTCTGCTGTGGTTCTATTTATGTATTATATCTAATACATTGTGTCGACAAGTCAACACATGTAAATCTGTGTAGATTAATGTTCATTCCGTCGCTTAAATACTACATTAGATGAGAACACACACAGACACACAGACACAGCCACACACACACACACACACACACACACACACACACACACACACACACACACACACACACACACACACACACAGACACACAGACACACACACACTGTCACGAATCCCGCTTCCTGAGTCTGGTTTTGCCTGTGTGTCTGTCCTGGAGTGTGTTTCAGGGGTCCTGGAACGCACCCTGTCTGGTTGCCGGGCGAATTAGCTCATTGGGAGATTGATTTCACCCGCACCTGTTTCCCGTCAGTAATCTGCACACCTGTCCTGATCATCATCTCTACCCTTCAAAAGCTCTGACCTGACTTCCATTCCCTGCCGGATCGTTAGCCATGAACAGTATGTTGTGCCTGAGTACCAGACTCCAGTTGGATAGAATTTGTTTTGTTGTTTTCATTTACGTATTGCTTGCCTTGAACTTACCTCCGTTTGTTTTGCCTTCAGTTACTCACCTGGATCATTCACTCCATTCCCGCCTGGTTGACAGAGGATTCTACTACTACATTGGATTCATCTATTTCCTCTCATCTACTCACCACCGCTGCCCGCTACGCCATCTGGATATATCTACCTTTTCACATTTCACTGTAAATAAATACTCACCTTCTTCCTACGCTCCTTGTCCTGGTCTGCTTCTGGGTTCGATCTTGAAAGATCGTGACAGAACGATCCGGCCAGTAATGAACCCAGCGGACCTGGACTCCGTTTGCCATGCCATTACCCTGCAGGAGAAGAAATTGGGACAACACAATACGGCGCTACAGGAGATAGCGAGTTCGATCCAGAACTTATCTGCTAGCTTGACACAAGTCCAGGATCAGCTCAGTTTGCAGGTGTTTCATTCACCACCGGTTTCACCCATCTCACCTGCCGTGTCTGAAGCGGTTCCATTTCGTGAACCCAAGGTACCGACGGCTGATAAGTATGAAGGGGATTTGGGAAAATGCCGTTCGTTTCTTATGCAGTGTGGGTTAGTGTTTGATCTACAGCCCCATTCTTACGCCACTGACAAGGCTAGGATAGCCTTTGTTATTGAACTGTTGCGTGGAAGAGCTCTGGAATGGGCTTCAGCCGTTTGGGAACGACAGGGAACCTGCACGGCTTCATATCAGGAGTTTACGGGAGAGATGAGGAAGCTTTTTGATCATCCAGTCCGAGGTAAGGACGCAGCTAAACGTTTGTTCTCTCTTCGCCAAGGAGCTCGCAGTGTGGCAGATTTTATGATTGAGTTCAGGACATTGGCTGTGGAGAGTGGTTGGAATGAGGAGTCACTACAAGCGGTTTTTTACAAGGGGTTGTCAGATGAACTTAAGGATGAGCTGATTTCTTATCCAGAGCCTAGTGACTTAGACAGCTTGGTCGCTTTATCTATTCGGGTTGATAATAGAGTCCGAGAGAGAAGGAGGGAGAAGCAGTGGGGTCTATCCAATCAATCTGTAACTCGGTTACCATTCGGTTCAGGAGGTGAACCAGGACGTATTGATCGTTATTCTCCACACGGGATTAGTGGAGGCCACCAGATTCTGAACCAATGCAAGTGGGGCGACACGGGCTAACTAAGGAGGAGCGCCAACGTAGACGTGAGACCAATAGCTCTTTCTACTGTGGTAGATCGGGAGATTACAACTCCGCTTGTCCACAGCGCCCGTTAAACTGCCCGGCTCGCTAAATTTGGGAGGAATTTTAGCGAGCCAGTTTCAATCTCTCAAGGATCTTGTCAGACCCCGTTTTCCTGCGACCCTTATGAATAAGGATCAGAGTTTTGACCTGAACGCTTTTATCGATTCAGGTGCCGATGGTAACTTTATGGATGCCGACTTGGTGGAACAGCTGGGGCTTTCCAAGGAGCAATTGCCGGAAGCCATTGAAGCAACCACTCTGAACGGCAGTAGTCTGGCACGGATCACTGTGAGGACTGAACCGGTTAAGATGTTGGTGTCGGGAAATCATTCAGAGTTTATCTCTTTCTTCATTTTGTCCTCGCCCCATGTTCCTCTGGTTCTTGGTTACCCCTGGCTGAAGGAACACAATCCCTCGTTTGATTGGGTGACGGGGAAGGTAACTAGTTGGAGCATTGAGTGTCATGCTGACTGCCTTAGGACTGCCTGTTCTCCTGCTGTTTCCAGTCAGGTCAGTGACTCTGCTCCTCCTGATTTGTCCCTGGTTCCAGAAACATATCACGAGTTGGGTGAGGTATTCAGTAAACAGAAGGCTCTGTCTCTTCCTCCCCACCGACCTTATGATTGTGCGATTAATCTGTTTCCTGGATCTGCCTTTCCCAAGGGACGGTTATACAGTATCTCTCGACCGGAACGTGAGGCCTTGGAGACCTACATCAAGGAGTCTCTAGCTACAGGTCTCATTCGGCCATCGTCATCACCTTTGGGAGCAGGATTTTTTTTTGTGAGCAAGAAGGATGGTTCTCTTCGACCGTGTATTGATTATCGGGGTTTGAATGAGATTACGGTTAAGAACAAGTATCCCCTGCCCTTGATGAGCTCGGCTTTCGATTCCTTACAGGGTGCTACGGTTTTTACGAAGCTTGATTTACGTAATGCTTATCATTTGGTTCGGATCAAGGAGGGGGACGAGTGGTTGACTGGGTTCAATACTCCGATGGGACATTTTGAGTACCAGGTGATGCCGTTTGGACTGACCAACGCTCCGGCGGTGTTCCAAAGTATGGTGAATGACGTTTTGAGAGATATGATTGGTATTTTTGTGTTCGTTTACCTGGATGATATCCTCATCTTCTCAAAGGAGCTTTCTAGCCACGTTCTGCATGTCAAGCAGGTCCTGCAGCGGTTATTGGAGAACCGTCTGTTCGTGAAGGCGGAGAAGTGTGATTTTCACGCCCATACAACGTCCTTCCTCGGGTACATCATATCCAGGGGAGAGATCAAGATGGACCAAGAGAAGGTTCGGGCGGTTCGGGATTGGGTCCAGCCCGGTACAAGATTGCAGCTCCAGAGATTCCTGGGGTTTGCGAATTTATCGGAGGTTTATCCGTGACTACAGCCGGGTGGCTGCACCTTTAACTGCCCTGACGTCTTGCACCAGAAAGTTCTGTTGGACTCCTGAGGCAGACCGAGCATTTCTGGACTTGAAGAGCCGATTCACCAACGCCCCGATTCTCTCTCAACCTGACACTTCCCGTCAGTTCGTTGTGGAAGTGGATGCTTCTGATGTGGGTGTGGGCACCATCCTGTCCCAGCGTAGCTCCACTGACGGTAAACTCCATCCCTGCGCTTTCTACTCTGGTCGTCTTTCTCCAGCTGAAAGAAACTACGATGTGGGTAACCGGGAGCTTCTCGCTGTGAAGCTTGCCTTGGAGGAGTGGCGGCACTGGTTGGAGGGAGCGGAGCAACCGTTTGTGGTCTGGACTGACCACAAGAATCTGGCTTACGTACAATCGGCTAAACGTCTCAACGCCCGTCAGGCTAGGTGGGCCTTGTTTTTTGGACGTTTCAATTTTTCCCTGACGTTCCGACCTGGGTCTAAGAACGGGAAGGCGGACGCCCTGTCCCGGATGTTCTCTAAGACGGAGGAGATTGGAGTCAAGACTGAGACGATTCTTCCCCAGAATGTTGTCGTGGGAGCCGTTACATGGAGGATAGAGGAGGATGTGATGGCGGCCCTTCGGACGCAGCCCGGCCCCGGTAACGGTCCACCCGGTCGGTTGTTCGTACCCGAGTCGGTCCGTTCTGCTGTCCTTCAGTGGTCCCACGCCAGCAAGATTGCTTGTCACCCTGGCGTTGCTCGGACTATGGCACTACTGCGCAGACGTTTTTGGTGGCCTGCCATGGGAGAAGATACCCGGAGGTTTGTTGCCGCATGTCCTGTTTGTGCCCAGAACAAGAGTACCAATCGTCCCAGCTTTGGGCTTCTTCACCCCCTACCTATTCCTCGGCGACCTTGGTCGCATCTGGCCCTGGATTTTGTCACGGGATTGCCCCCTTCTGTTGGGAACACGGTCATTCTGACCATTGTGGACAGATTCAGCAAGTTTGCTCATTTTGTTCCTCTCTCCAAGCTTCCATCGCCTACGGAGACGTCCGAGATCCTGGTCAGGGAGGTTTTCAGGGTTCACGGATTGCCCAGTGACATTGTGTCTGACCGTGGTCCTCAGTTTACCTCTGCTGTCTGGAAATCCTTCTGTTTGGCCATTGGAGCTACAGTCAGTCTCACGTCTGGATTTCACCCACAATCTAATGGTCAAGCGGAGAGAGCCAACCAGAAGATGGAGTCCACGCTGCGTTGTCTTGTCTCCTCTGATCCCACCTCTTGGTCATCTCAATTACCCTGGGTTGAGTATGCCCATAATACCCTTCCTTCATCTGCCACTGGGATGTCCCCCTTCCAATGCCTTTACGGATACCAACCTCTTTTGTTTCCTTCTCAGGAGAGGGATCTCTCGGTTCCCTCTGTCCAGACCCATATTCGTCGTTGCCACCGGACCTGGCATCGGGCCAGGAGGGCTCTCCTTAGAGTTTCTGACCGGTATCAGATACAGGCGAACCGTCGCCGTATTCCTGCCCCAGCTTATACGGTTGGAGATAAGGTTTGGTTGGCTACACGGGATCTTCCTCTACGGACGGAGTCAAGGAAGTTGTCACCTAAGTTCATTGGTCCATTTGTAGTGGAGAGAATCATAAATCCTGTGGTGGTTCGACTCAAGCTGCCTGCAACACTTAGCGTGCATCTCACTTTTCATGTCTCCTGTCTCAAGCCGGTTCACCTCAGTCCTCTGTTGCCTCCTCCTCCTCGTCCTCCTCCTCCTCGGATGATCGGAGGTGGTCCTGTCTACACGGTGCGCCGCATCATGGACTCCAGACGGCGGGGTCGAGGGTACCAGTTTCTAGTGGATTGGGAAGGATATGGTCCAGAGGAGAGGAGTTGGATTCCTCGGCGACAGATTCTGGATGACGACCTGATTCGTGACTTCTACCGCCTCCATCCTGGCGCTCCAGGTAGTCCGCCCGGTGGCGTTCGTCAGAGGGGGGGTACTGTCACGAATCCCGCTTCCTGAGTCTGGGTTTGCCTGTGTGTCTGTCCTGGAGTGTGTTTCAGGTGTTCTGGAACGCACCCTGTCTGGTTGCCGGGCGAATTAGCTCATTGGGAGATTGATTTCACCCGCACCTGTTTCCCGTCAGTAATCTGCACACCTGTCTTGATCATCATCTCTACCCATCAAAAGCTCTGACCTGACTTCCATTCCCTGCCGGATCGTTAGCCATGAACAGTATGTTGTGCCTGAGTACCAGACTCCAGTTGGATAGTATTTGTTTTGTTGTTTTCATTTACGTATTGCTTGCCTTGAACTTACCTCCGTTTGTTTTGCCTTCAGTTACTCACCTGGATCATTCTCTCCATTCCCGCCTGGTTGACAGAGGATTCTACAACTACATTGGATTCACCTATTCCCTCTCATCTATTCACCACCGCTGCTCGCTACGCCATCTGGATGTATCTACCTTTTCACTGTAAATAAATACTCACCTTCTTCCTACGCTCCTTGTCCTGGTCTGCTTCTGGGTTCGATCTTGAAAGATCGTGACACACACAGACACACGCGGCCACAGACACACGCGGCCACAGACACACGCGGCCACAGACACACGCGGCCACAGACACACGCGGCCACAGACACACGCGGCCACAGACACACGCGGCCACAGACACACGCGGCCACAGACACACGCGGCCACAGACACACGCGGCCACACGCGGCCACACACGGCCACACACGGCCACAGACACACACGGCCACAGACACACACGGCCACAGACACACACGGCCACAGACACACACGGCCACAGACACACACGGACAGACACACGGACACACACGGACACACACACACACACGGACACACGGACACACACAGACACAGACTTACGGACACACACAGACACAGACTTACGGACACACACAGACACACAGACACACACAGACACACGGACACACACAGACACACGGCCACACACAGACACACGGCCACACACAGACACACGGCCACACACAGACACACGGCCACACACAGACACACGGCCACACACAGACACACGGCCACACACAGACACACACACACGGACACACACAGACACAGACTTACGGACACACACAGACACACGGACACACACAGACACAGACAGACACACGGACACACACAGACACAGACACAGACACAGACACAGACACACACAGACACACGGCCACACACAGACACACGGCCACACACAGACACACGGCCACACACAGACACACGGCCACACACAGACACACGGCCACACACAGACACACGGCCACACACAGACACACGGCCACACACAGACACACGGCCACACACAGACACACGGCCACACACAGACACACGGCCACACACAGACACACGGCCACACACAGACACACGGCCACACACAGACACACGGCCACACACAGACACACGGCCACACACAGACACACGGCCACAGACACACGGCCACAGACACACGGCCACAGACACACGGCCACAGACACACGGCCACAGACACACGGACACACGGACACACGGACACGGACACAGACACAGACACACGGCCACACACAGACACACGGCCACACACACACGGACACACACGGACACACACGGACACACACGGACACACAGACACAGACACACACAGACACACACGGACACACACGGACACACACGGACACACACGGACACACACGGACACACACGGACACACACGGACACACACGGACACACGGACACACGGACACACACACACACGGACACAGACACACACGGACACAGACACACGGACACAGACACACGGACACAGACACACGGACACAGACACACGGACACAGACACACGGACACAGACACACGGACACACACGGACGGACACACAGACACAGACACAGACACACAGACACACGGACACACGGACACAGACACACGGACACACGGACACACACAGACACACACAGACACACACACCAGACACACACCAGACACACACACAGACACACACACCAGACACACACCAGACACACACACACACACACCAGACACACACACAGACACACACACCAGACACACACACAGACACACACACCAGACACACACACCAGACACACACACAGACACACACACAGACACACACACAGACACACACACGGACACACACGGACACAGACACACACGGACACAGACACACACGGACACAGACACACACGGACACAGACACACGGACACAGACACGCGGACACAGACACACGGACACACGGACACACGGACACGGACACGGACACGGACACACGGACACGGACACACGGACACAGACACACACACACGGACACACACACACGGACACACACAGACACACGGACACACAGACACACACAGACACACACAGACACGCACAGACACACACAGACACACACAGACACACAGACACACACAGACACACACACAGACACACACAGACACACACAGACACACACGGACACAGACACACGGACACGGACACACGGACACACGGACACGGACACACGGACACGGACACACGGACACACACGGACACACACGGACACAGACACACGGACACACACGGACACACACGGACACACACAGACACACGGACACACACACACGGACACACACAGACACACGGACACACACAGACACACACACACAGACACACAGACACACAGACACACAGACACACAGACACGGACACACGCGGACACACGGGGACACACGGAGACACACGGAGACACACGGAGACACACGGAGACACACGGGGACACACGGGGACACACGGGGACACACGGGGACACACGGGGACACACGGGGACACACGGGGACACACGGGGACACACACGGACACACACACGGACACACACGGACACACGGACACACACGGACACACACGGACACACGGACACACACGGACACACACGGACACACACGGACACACACGGACACACACGCGGAGACACACGGAGACACACGGACACACACGGAGACACACGGACACACACGGACACACACGGACACACACGGACACACACGGACACACACGGACACACACGGACACACACGGACACACGGACACACGGACACACGGACACACACGGACACACGGACACACACGGACACACACGGACACACACGGACACACGGAGACACACGGACACACGGAGACACACGGACACAGACACACGGACACAGACACACGGACACAGACACACGGACACAGACACACGGACACAGACACACGGACACACGCGGACACACGGAGACACACGGAGACACACGGGGACACACGGGGACACACGGGGACACACGGGGACACACGGGGACACACGGGGACACACGGGGACACACGGGGACACACGGGGACACACGGGGACACACGGAGACACACAGGGTGGCATAAGAGTGACTGTCATTCGGGGACACACATGTTGCTACAGGGTTCGGGGCATTTAAATATACATATATTTTTTACAGGATTTGAATGCACATTTCTAGTGTTTAAAAAAAAAGGATACAGACAAACCTTAAATTAACTTACAAATGGGCAATTTACCAGGCCAAGGGGCACTTATTGCTCTATTCAATCAGATCCGCTTTAGCCGATATCTGAATAGCCGACATCTGTTTCGACAGTGTTGGAGGGGGAACTGTGTTAGAGCTGTCAAATCCACAATTGCCTCCCTGCGTTATACCTAAAGCGGACATTGCTATTGGCCTCACAGAGTCGCATTAACATAAATCCCATGCAGTCTTGTTTACACGGCTATGTGAGATGCAATCTACACCTCGATTAAGATTATTTTGTTTAATGATTTTTCAATTTGAGGGGCCAGGAGAGAGCTTAGGGCAGGTAGGGTACAGGCTGGTGCTGATGGTGGACGATAACACCCAGCAACAGTCAACAAAGAGCTATTTGAAAAAGCTTAATGATTAAAACCAGTAAATCAAATTGTTTGAGGACAGACTTGATGGTGAAAATCGAGCTTTGATGGAATTCCTTGGTAAAGATTGCCACTCCACCACCTTAGGAAAATCTGTCTTGGCGAAAAAAGGTTATAACCAGAAAGGTTAACATCAGTGTTCAGAACACTCTTTCTTAACCACATCTCAGTAATGACCAACACATCTGTTGCTCATTTGCTCAATGTTTGGTAATAAGCTTCTAGTGTTAACGTACAGAAAACCAAGGCTTTTATGAGAGAAGAAATCAGTGAAGCAGAAATCAGAGGACAAGTTAGAATTAGGGCGAGCAACAGTAGACGGGCCACATTTCCAGATATCATCAGCAGTAATACAATCAGGGCATTGTAGAGGACAGGGAGAACTCTACAGTGTTGATTTTTTATGACATTTGAATTGCATCAGATGGCAACAAGATTATCTTGTACAGCAATGTCATTAGGTAGCATGAATATAAAGCCGGCGAGAGGTGGTTAGAATAGGATGGGAGGCCAAGAGTCCGTGTAACCAATAGAGAGGCAGAGTCGCGAGAGTGGGAGTGAACAAACATTGTATGTCCCACGGTTGGGTAAATGAGCAAGATCATAGTCAACAAAGCACGCAGGAGTCATAGAGCAAATAGCAAATAGCATATAGCACAAGAAAAATTTTCAAAGAGTCATACGCCCCAATGAATTGAGAGAGTAGCTCTCTATGAGTCCAGTAGGCTATAAAAGTCTGAGATAAATAAACAGAAGGCCTATGCTAGTTAATTAAAGCTTTGCTGAGTGAAGCTCACATAATTAGCTTCACAAGTTAATTAGCCTGCATAAAATTCAGATCAGTCCAAAGTCTGCGGTGTGTGTGTATGTGCGTGTGTGCTGGAGGCGAGTGAAAGCTTGGTATAGAGGGGGGAGTATGGCAGGGGTACCTGTACCAGACAGGGGGAGATAGCCCAAGGCAGACTAGGAGCAGATCTCCTGGTGGGATCCAAGTAGCAGTGCAGCAGGCAACAGGAGTAGGTGTCACACCCGCTTGGTTCAAGCTTTAGTCGGGAGGCTGTAGGAGAGGAGGCGGTCAACCTTACTAGATAGGTGCGTGGTGGAGCAGATAAAAGCGTCCGAAGCGAAAAGCGTAATGAAAAAACTTTGGGCGAAGACAAAACTTTATCTCACTCCTACACCCTTGCACATACACACAATACACATGCCCACACACACACAAACATCTGCCGTGTCCTTTGTTTTGGTCACAAAGTGCTGCATATGTACTCTCTAGGTCAGGGATCATCAGCTACAGTAGATTCTTAAGGCCAATGTTGTTCTTAAGCGGATGGTCGGGGGACTGCAAATTGACCAAAAAAAATTGCCCAAACAGATATATTATTTGACTGAAACATAATACTTTCAAACCTTGCTTACATTTGTATACGATCATATACTCTGTATCTCTCTATTATGCGTGGGAATACTTTGGTACAGACAGTTTTTACAGCCTTTTTATGTCCAAAAATGTAAAAAAATAAAACTTGGGGGGCCAAATAAAATCTTGGGCTGCCATTTGGGGAACACTGCTCTAAGACGTTGTAATCTGGCCAAACTAAATTCATCTCCTATCCAAAGACTGAGACCTCTGGCTTTAGAGGTGTTCTTAGACTCCAAGCTGCAAGACAGCTTCCCCAGACAGACGGGTAGACAAATTGAGACAGACAGACAGACAGACAGACAGACAGACAGACAGACAGGCAGGCAGGCAGGCAGGCAGGCAGGCAGGCAGGCAGGCAGGCAGACAAATAGAGACAGACAGGCGAGCAGTCAGGGAAAGAGGCAGGCAGACTGGTAGGTAGGATGGCAGACAGGCAAGCAGGCAGACAATAGATAACTTGTGGTCAGATAGTTCTAAAACATTAGAGAAGGAGCAGCTCTAATCCAGCCATCTGGTCTGTTCTACCTGCAGTGGGACTCCACAGTGACTCATACATCACGCATCCTCCCAGGCCATGTTTCATCGTAAAGAGACCACACTGTCTCTCCTGGACAGCAGGTATTGTGGACACAGGAGCTCCAATACAGGCTTAAGCTCACAGACAAAGAGCTTAACCAGAGGGGAAGATAAGCCCTCTGGATAACATGTCTTTGATATTTTTATTAATTCATTAACTCACTTCTATCTCATGTTGGTGTTTGAGGAGAGACAGTGAAAAAGAGATGTCATCTCTCCTGAAAGACAGCTCTGCGCTGTTGTCTTCTGGTGATGCATTGTAGCGTTGCTCTACTGTTTGATTAATGTGTGTGATTCCTGATGATGACACACAGTGTGTGTGTGTGTGGGTGTGTTTCCTGCAGTGTGTGTTCTGGGTGTGTGCGTTGTGGGCTTGTTGTTCCAGTTCCAACAGTAACACATGGAACACAGGCAGAACCCAGGCGGAGGAAGGCTGAGACACAATGGGGAGAAGAACCCATCTGCTGAATCTGACTCATCACAATGGGAGTGGAACTCACTCGAGCCAACCAGCCAACATGCTATGACCTCAGGACGTCTGATTAGGCCGAGGCGTGCCATCTCTCTTCTCTAATCATCCTTACACATTCTAATTCATGGATTTATGGGCAGTGAGGTGCAGAGAGGAGCTTATTAGATGGAAATAAGGACATGGATCATGATGCAGATATATTTACTCTCTGTCTATTGTTAATAGCCTGTCTGTCCGCACTTTATGCCACGGTGAAGAAACAGCCCAAAAGATACGTCCGCTTTGCATTGCCAGTGAGACGATTAGACAGATAAATATTAGTTATGTTCCCGAATAACACAGATGAAAGGAAAGCGTGTCACTTCATGCAGTACTTCTCCGTCTTCATTCGGGGCCACTGCAGCCTTTCATTAGGGAAGTAAATAGCACACTGATCCCAGACAAAGTCTCAGAACAACAGAATGGTAATGAACGAGGGGATTGAGGAAGAGGAAACGCTGTGATTGGAGAGGAGAAAAGAAACGAAGAGATTAATGGAGCTGTACTTGTCCAGACTGTCAGATCACTGATGGCTCTAAGTGACTGTCTGGGGGCTTTCTGGTGACTGTGATCTAAGTATATCTGCAATATCACCACTGCCGTAACCATTTCAGCACAGAGAGAAGTGGGACAGGACCTTACATAAGACTGGTGGGTTTCAGTGGGTTAGGACCCTATGTACTGAAGGTTCAGTTGGTCATGTACTAGAGTTTCAGTGGGTTAGAATCCTGCATAGTACTGGCTTTCATGTGACTGGACTGTGCATTGTACTGGTTTTGATGGGTTTGGACCCTATATCAGGGGTTCTTGAACTTTTTCAGCCTGGGACACAAATGAGAAATTCTGTGTTTTCCTGAGACCCAAGCTTAGGAAACAATGCAGCTAAACATACATATCGGTACATTTCATTGACCTTATGCCTAAAACAAATGAAATATAGATAAAAATGAATAAAAATGAAATATCTGTTTATTTTCCCCCATTAAAAACACTGTTACATATCTGTCTAGGTTGGAACTGTTGCTGTTAAAATACAATACATCATTTTCATTCTGAACTGGAATAAGCGGACTGATCACATCACACAGATGAATGACAGAACACACACACACACAGGCTTTTTGATAGTGCATCCCTAAGTAACAGTACAGACGAAAAATGATCAGGCCTACTGTACATCTTACTGTAGAAATGATTGTGGAAAGAAAGTCTAGGTTGAAACTGTTGCTGTTAAAATACAATACATATTTTTCAGAAGCTTCTAAAGCCATGACATAATTTTCTGGAATTTGCCAAGCTGTTTAAAGGCACAGTCAATTTAGTGTATGTAAACTTCTGACCCACTGGAATTGTGAAACAGTGAATTATAAGTGAAATTATCTGTCTGTAAAACATTGTTGGAAACATTACTTGTGTCATGCACAAAGTAGATGTCCTAACCGACTTGCCAAAACTATAGTTTGTTAACAAGGAATTTGTGCAGTGGTTGAAAAACGAGTTTTAATGATTCCAACCTAAGTGTATGTAAACTTCCGACTTCAACTGTATATTATTATTATTTTTATTTTTTATTTTACTGGTAACGGTTACTTTCAGACAAGTTATGAGAAGATTGTTTTTCGGGATGTCTCATAGTCTGACAAACACCGCTCTAACTCTGCCACCTTTCACCTCAGATGTGGAAGTGCGACATCGGCGGATGCGGTGGATACAAAAAAAAACAGATATCGCTAGCTTAAACTGACAGATTCTGATGAGGATTTTTAAATTATGTTACTTAGATTGGTTAGGTTTCATTATGTCAGAAGTCTCTCAACATGAGTTTCTTCTCTAGGGGGAAAGGGGGACACCTAGTCAGTTGTACAACTGAATGCATTCAACTGAATCATGTCTCCCACATTTAACCCAACCCCTCTGAATCAGAGAGGTGCGGGGGGGCTGACATAATCGACGTCCACGTCTTCGGCGCCCGGGGAACAGTGGGTTAACTGCCTTGCTCAGGGGCAGAACGGCAGATTTTTACCTTGTCAGCTCCGGGATTCGATCCAGCAACCTTTCGGTTACTGGCCCAACGCTCTAACCATGGGGCCGTTGCTGTAGTATGAGGGTGTCGGCGGTGATTTAAATTGACAAAGAATGTCAACAATAGACACACCAGCCTTCTGTAGCGCTGTTGTCAAAGACCAGTGTTCCATTAATTGTGTTCTCTATGTTAGACCAGGGGTGTTGAACTCATTTTGCCCCGGGGGCTGCAATGGTCGTTCTTGGAATTTTCAATGCTCTCTGAGTTTCTAGTGATTATTAGCGAGCTGGACAGTCAAGAAACTGTTTGAATATAGGTCCATTATCATATCTACACAGCTTGAAATGGGTTTTTAGTGATTTTAAAGTATATTGAGTTCGTTCCCCCCCGCGGTCCCACATGTTTGATACCCCTGTGTTAGACTGTGAGAATGTCCCTGAGTGTCTCTACTGTCTGGGCCTCTTTGTTGGACTTCATTAAATTGATTCCTGTAGAGATTCTGAACTGGTTTCATAAAGTTCTTGTGGAGAGAGGAGATCAGAGAAAGGAGAGGAAACAGAAGAGAGGAAAAGGAACGTTTTTTCACTGAGTCCCACCAAAAAAAGATTTGTTTGATATTGCACGTGATTCCCTACTGACCGGGCCTCTTTGGAAAAGCATCCATTGACTGACCATCAGAGCAAACTTCATCAGTGTAAAGTTATCTGAAGTTACGGTCATGGATTGGGGTCGGATTCAACTCTATTTAGTTCATCCAGAGGACGACATGGAAACGGACTCATTTAATTCAAAATGTGCCCATTATTTACAATAAAGAATTTTCAGCAAGTGATATTCATTTCAACTCACCTCCTAAATTGAGTGAATTGAGATGGAATTGACACACAACACTGGCACATAACCTCAGATAACTTTACACTGAAACATACCATTTAGAAATAAAAAAACATATTGGCTGTATGAACTCATACAAGTCTTCTCAGTATATGGGCAATGAAGTCAATTTGTGGCTCAATGTGAATATCCCAAAAGCCTACCCATGCTCTACAGTAAACTACAGTACAAACGTAATGGACTCACATGGCCTTTTGGTTTATCCTTGCAACTATGAGATATTCAGTTCCCTGTAGACAGAGGTCGGGGTTTGCCTCGAGTAGACCACAGACGCCCAGCAGTAAACTCCTTATTGTCATGACGATATCATATCATTATCTAATGGAACCACCTCATCTCTGTCTCACAGCTGGTCTGCACCACACACAAGTAAACATAAACACTAACACACACTCAGAGGCTCCACTCCCCGAGACGAGGTCGATACTTTCTCAGTCTTTCTGTACACTATTTTGTCTGTCTGTCTGTCTGATTAATATATTCTGTTAGTGTCTGGATTCTGGTTCAGCAGGACTTCCATGGCAACAGAGGCTAAAATTTCAACTCCTCTCCCTCCCCCTCTTGTCTTCTCTCTGAGTCCATCATCCCCACAGCCTTCTGGGTCCTGGAGTCTGGCTGTCTGCTCCGTAAATAAAGCTGACCTTAGTTCAGACGGTGGGGCTGCTACTGTCTTTAACTCTGCAGAGGAACTGAAGGAGCTCAGTTTACACACACCAATGTGTGTGCGTTTATAGTATGTGTGTGTGTGTGTGTGTCTTGCTTATTTATATATAACACACACCCCTCCCTGCATGCCCGGTAGTCTAATTGAAGTTGGACCTTGCCCTAGGTTTTGCATATTAGATCCAAGGATGAACAAAAAGGCCAAAAAGCTGGGGAGACATTGGGAATATTCACAAAGAACCAGAAATTCACTTAATTACCCAGCTTTCATATGCTGAGAATCCTTCAATAATGCATGAGATCACTATGGGGACAAAAGCACACAAATAACAATACAAATGGTAGTGTTAGGATAGAACAAACAGACTCAGTAGAGGGAATATTCCTCTTCTCTTCTTTAAATGGGGGTTTGCCATAATACTTTATGCTGCAGCATCTAGATGTACACACATACACACACACACACATGCACGTTCACACACAGGCATGCACACACACGTGCGAACAAACACCCACCCTCTCACCCACACGCACACCCATGCACACACACTGCACAAACACATTCCTTCACATCCGTGAGAAATAGAAGAGATTGGAGGTTTGTCGTTCGCTGCGTTTGGGGGCTATACACTGAGTGTATAAAACATTAGGAGCACCTGCTCTTTCCATGACATAGACTGACCAGGTGAATCCAGGTGAAAGTTACAATCCCTTATTGATTTCACCTGTTAAATCCACCTCAATCAGTGTAGGGGAGGAGACAGGTTAAAGAATAATTTGTAAGCCTTGAGACATGGATTGTGAATGAATTGCACACAGAGGGTAAATGGACAAGACAAAATATTTAAGTGTCTATTAACAGGGGGACGGAAGTAGGTCTCAGATGCACCAGTGTGAGTGTGTCAAGAACTGCAACGCTGCTGGGTTTCACACACACAGCAGGACAAAGCGTTGGAGACAACATGGGCCAGCGTCCCTGTGGAACGCTTTCGACACCTTGTAGACCATGCCCCAATGAATTGAGGCTGTCCTGGGGGCAAAAGGGGGTCCAAACCAATTTTAGGAAAGTGTTCCTAATGTATTGTATACTCAGTGTATGTCGTTTGTCTTTGAAGAAGCTGGGCCTCCGTTCTCAAGCACATCTGTGAGTTGTGTTTGAAGACCTCTTGATAATTGTGTTAGACAAAGGTTTGACCACTGATCTCTCACAAATGGCCAGATTCAAACATGCAGGCTAGTATTCATCAATAACTGCATAATGATGTTATATTTTCAATCAGAAAAGCCAAAAGAAAGTCTACTCTGTTTTGTATTAACTTCTTATGGCTGAAGGGGCAGTATTGAGTAGCTTGGATGAAAGGTGCACAGAGGTGCCCAGAGTAAACGGGCACCTCTGCTCCTGCTCCTATGTCTGCTCCTATGTCATAGTTGCTAATATATGCATATTAGTATTAGTATTGGATAGAAAACACTCTAAAGTTTCTAAAACTGTTTGAATTATGTCTGTGAGATTAACAGAACTCATATGGCAGGCAAAAACCTGAGAAGTTCCACTTCCTGTTTGGATTTTTTCTGGGGGTGCCATATTTTCAACCAAAGCTCTCATTGAAAATACATAGAGATATGGATGAGTTTTCACTTCCTACGGCTTCAACTAGATGTCAATAGAACTAAGTCTGATGACTCTAATGTGAAGGGGGGTCGAAGGAGACAGAAATTAGTAATCACTGCCATGAGGTGCCCACGCATTGAACTGGCGCGTTTACGTGAGAGTGAGCTCCGTTCCATCTCCCAATTGAAGTCGATGTAATTCTCCGGTTGGAACGTTTTTCAAGATGTATGTTAACAACATTCTAAAGATTGATTCAGCACATCGTTTGACATGTTTCTACTGACTGTAACGGAACGTTTGGACATTTCGTCACGTTATAGTGGTCGCGCTTTGAGACTTTGGTTTGGGTGTTTGGTAAACAATTTGAAAGTAGCTAATTTGACGTAAATAACGGACATTAACGAACAAATCAAGCATTTATTGTGGACCTGGGATTCCTAGGACTGCATTCTGATGAATTCATCAAAGGTAAGGAAACATTTGTCATGTATTTTCTGGTTTCTGTTGAGTCCAACATGGCGGCTAATTTGGCTATTCATCTGAGCTCCGTCTCAGATTATTGCATGGTTTATTTTTCCGTAAAGTCTTTTTGAAATCTGACACAGCGGTTGCATTAAGGAGAGGTATATCTATAATTCCATGTGTATACATTAAAGCGACTAGATTCACTAGTTGCAAAAACATCAAGTGACTTTGCATAGCCCATCGTTTCAACATAAATACTAATCATAAATTTAGATGATAATACACATTGAATTATAGATATAGAGAGCAGAGAGTCACAACTCCCTAAACCGAACATTCTTGCCAACATCGCCACAGCGCCAAAGCTTGATAAACGAGCTGCCATAGCCCAACATAAGGTGAGGTTTACCAGCTGAAGAACATTCTGGAACCTGCCTGGGACATTCAACCAACACACCATCCATATGTGACTAATTTCAGGAAACTAGGCGTATGTCACACGTCACTAATTCACAGGAGAGGCATTTGAACAAAAATAAATATATATTCTCAAAATTGGATTTTGGCAGAAAATCCTTTCATGTGTCTTAATAACTCACTTGTATGATATCTATAAATATGAATGCAATTGTTAAATTACGAGCCTTGTGATTTACCGAGTTTTGAAATCAGTGGAATGCCCAGTGGAAGCAGATTATGATAGCTAAATTCAGGCATTTGATTGATTTTGATTTTATTTGATATAGTGTGTGTTTACCAGAGATGGTAATGTGAAGAACAACACCAAAGTCAAATTAGGATATAACGTTAGGCCAACGAGACAGTGTCCAAGTTCTAAAATTCTCTGGTAGAATGCCCTGCGTCACACTCACAACCATAAGCTATTTTTCAATTAGCTCGCTATTAACTTGTAAATAATGATCTTGTTGTGAATTTATTTCCCTGTAAAATTGAATACAAATGAGCTAAAGTTAAGACGTTGTCAGCTATATGATATCATCATTATTTGAACTGGCTAGCCAGCTAACTTAACGTTAACTAGCAAAAAAGCTAGAAACTAACCTACATTTTGTTTAAAAAGTTGCTTTTAGTTGCCTGGTTTGCTTGATTGACATATACTAAATTCATTTTTAACCGTAAGGGTTTATTGGTGTTAAAATACACCAGTTACGCTATTTTGGACCACCAGGCTGCTGATGTCATACATCCTGTCGTTTTTGTGTTTATACTTTTCCATAACGACAATGACAAGTTTGACGTCAGATGACAACAGAATGTTAAGGATGTCACTGCCGCAACTGACGTAGTACAAACCAGGCTTTAGTCTTGAAATCTTTGATTGTACACTGTTTGGCACATGGCCTCACATGTGAATCATTCAAGAGATGAGTGGGGCTAAGGCTTAAGAGGGTGTGAATAATGCTGAATGGGTGTAGACAAAGTAGAGCTCTCCAGTAGGTGTACCAAAACAATCCAGGGCCATTTTCTCAAAATAGGTGTTACAACTACTGTACACTCACATTAACATCTGCTAACCATGTGTATGTGACCAATAAAATTAGATTTGATTTGACTTCAACTTCTGGATCAATTAATTCATTCATTAAATGTATTTGGAAGTAAATAGCTACAATCTTACTGCTAAAACAAAAATATATATATTTTTACTTTTACCCCTTTTTCTCCCCAATTGGTAGTTACAGCCTTGTCCCATCGCTGCAACTCCCCTACGGACTCACGGACTGGGGAGAGGCGAAGGACGAGAGCCACGCGTCCTCCAAAACATGACCCTGCCAAGCCACACTGCTTCTGCACACACTGCTCGCTTAACCAGACACAAGTTTGGATGAAAAGCGTGCGCAAATTAAACTGTCTGCTACTCAGGCCCAGAAGGTAGGATATGCATATAATTAGTAGATTTGGATAGAAAATACTCTAATCTAGTTTCCAAAACTGTTAAAATAATATCTGTGAGTATAACAGAACTGACATGGCAGGCAAAAATCTGAGGAAAATCCAACCAGGAAGTACTATTATTTTGAAAGGCTGTTTTTCCATTGAAAGCCTATCCACCATACAAAGACTTAGGACCAAGTTCACGAGCTCTATGGCTTCTTCTACATGTGGCCAGTCTTTAGGCATTGTTTCAGGCTTTTACTCGGACAAATGAGGGCGATACAGCACTTTCAATAAAAGGTCAGTGGACATTTCCAGACAGCCATGCGCCTGATCGGGAAAGCACCTTTCTTGTTTCTCCTTTCCTATTTACGAAGCTTTTGTCCAGTTGAAATATTATTGACTATTAATGACAAAAACAACCCAGGATTGATTTTAAACATCGTTTGGCATGTTTCTACTAACTTTTATTGTACTTTTTGGTGACTTTTCGTCTGGACTTGCACGCGCCTTGTGCATTCGGATTACTGGACAAAACGCGCAAACAAAAAGGAGTTTTTTGGTCATAAAGAGTGACATTATCGAACAAAATAAACATTTGTCTAACATGGAGACCTGGAAGTGCCACCAGATGAAGATCATCAAAGGTAAGTGAAACATTTTAATGCTATTTCTGACTTTTGTAAGCCTTCTCCTTGGCTGGAAAATGGCTGTATGGGTTTCTGTAGCTAGGCGTTGACCTGACATAATCGGCATAAAACCTTTTTGAAATCTGACACAGCGGTTGCATTAAGGAGAAGTTTATCTTTATTCGTATGTTTGACACTTGTATCTTTTATCAATGTTTATGATGAGTATTTCTGTTATTTGATGTGGCTCTTTGCACTTTCACCGGATGTTTGTTTGAGACAATGCATTCCTGAACATAACGCGCCAATGTAAACTGAGATTTTTGGATATAAATATGAACTTTATAGAAACAAAACATACATGTATTGTGTAACATGAAGTCCTATGAGTGCCATCTGATGAAGATCATCAAAGGTTAGTGATTCATTTTATCTCTATTTCAGCTTTTTGTGACTCCTCTCTTTGGCTGGAAAATGGCTGTATGGTTTTCTGTGACTAGGCGCTGACCTAACATAATCGCATGGTGTGCTTTCGCAGTAAAGCCTTTTTGAAATCGGACACTGTGGTTGGATTTACAAGAAGTCTATCTTTAAAATGGTGTATAATACTTTTATGTTTAAGGAATTTTAATTATGGGATTTCTGTTGTTTTGAAATTGGCGCCCTGCAATTTCACTGGTTGTTTTCGAGGTGGGACGCTACCCACTTGTACCAGAGAGGCTAGCTTGTCAGATAAACACACGTATAGTTACTCCAAGACTATATAGTTACTCATCCTCATCAAAACGTTTCTCCAGTTTTGGTCCTAAAGAGATGCACTGAGGCTAACTTGGCTAGCTTGGCTTGTAGTACTAGCAAGCCTCGTTATGGGCGAATCGATCACAAAATTCTACTGTAATGAACAACACTGCCTTGTGGAAAAAGAGAGCTTATATTGCTAGCTAACTACGGACAGCAAAACAACTTGTTTATCATTTGCCCTCCTGGTCCAGCTGGTCTAGGCTGCTGCCCCCAATTGATCTGGGAGGTTCTGGAGAACGTCTCCAGCACCCCTATGTCCATATGAAACGTTGATGATCTGTCCCACACACACATGATCCATGGGGTCTGCATTGACCCTCTCTAGCAAGAACTGTCCGCGATCGAATTCGTTGCAGCACAGACATTCCTCTTCTGTTGGCGTGGCTGGACAGTACCCGCATAGGATCGGGAGCAAAGGTGGCGGCTTGTTGGTCTCGCAATTCTTGTTCTCGCTGTCTCAACTCCTCTGCAGAGTATTCCTATGTAAAAGAACATATAAAAATATATATTGGAAAGAAGCAGCCATATATCATCAGAAGCAGCCATTGTAATTATTTAGCAATCTCGGATAGACAGTGCACGGTAACATAACTTCCATGAACCTGATGAAACTAGTAATGCACCTTTTGAAAAGCTCACCTTCGAGGGTGTTGGCACAATTGGACAAGGAAGCAGGGCTCCTGTCAGGCTGTAGTCTTTACAAAGCCAGGAAAAATTGTCAACCTAGATATCCTGCAATGTTGTGGCAGATAGGGACATCGTTGAGACAAATCCTGAGGCTCTATTGAACAAGGGCAACCATATGTACTCGCTACTAGCGTGATTGTGCAATCGGCAAAACACAAAGGTCACAATAATTGCTTAAAAACATGACTCCATTAATATTTGATCAGACAGCAGGCTCAGTCAAACCGTGACGTCATTGGTTGAACTCTCCCGACACGAAAATCAAGGGAGAATGGTGTCTAGCAGTGAAATTTCCCTATAAGAGATTAAGAGACAGTTCATATCACTTTCAGCCTCTTGATAATTGCCTTCGATGCATGGGAGCAAGTCCCTGGAAACAGAGGAAGGTTCTACCAAACTATAGGGAGAGGGAGAGAGAGAGAGACAAAAAAAGGGAGTGAGTCAAACAGAGGGTACAGAAAGTTCAAGCTGAAAAATATGGACCTCGTCTCAGGAGTGGAGTCTCTGAGTGTTAGTCGGAGTGTGTGTGTTTACGTGATTGTGTGTGGTGCAGTCCAGCTGAGAGAGGCAAAAAGAAAGGGAGTAAAAAAAAAGAGTTTAAAATAGGAAATCTGTACGGAATAAATGTACTGACCTTTCTACCAACTCTATCTCATAAAACAACTCCTCATGCAGTTTTTTAACGACCGACTATTGACTTCTACGTGGGTGAAATAATGGTACACCGCAGGATAGTTCATAAGTGTTTCGGACACCTGGGTCTGGAAATCGATACTCCGTGTCAACGGAGGGAACAAAGAATAAGCAGTATAAGCAATTCTAATGATACTTTAGCAACTGTTTCAGGGTGGTGAACTTTGGGACACCAGGGTTGGGTATTTTCCAAATCTGATCTTTTTCAGTTACTAGTTAACAGTACAACGTTCTAATTATTAACATACGTTTTGGATTACCCAAACTCAGTAAAGTAATCTATTACTTTTACATGACTTTCCCCCTAAGAGGCATTAGAAGAAGACAATCAATGAACATTACCATTTGAACAACATCCATTGTAAGATAAATCAATGTTAGAATTTACATTGCTGGCCATAAATGGATGCTGCATTTTACTTAATGGGTTATGTAGGCTCCTAATCCATTGCTTTCTACTTCAAAATAGATACAGTTGAAGTCGGAAGTTTACATAAACCTTAGTCAAATACATTTAAACTCAGTTTTACACAATTCCTGACATTTAATCCTCTTAAAAATTCCCTGTCTTAGTTAGGATCACCACTTTATTTTAAGAATGTGAAAAGTCAGAATAATAGTAGAGAAAATGATATATTTCAGCTTTTATTTCTTTCATCACATTCCCAGCCTAAGAGTATATAAACTTCCGACTTCAACTGTATGTACATTAAACACCCATGAAACGTCAGATTTTTTGTCATTCCAATTAATGAAATGCCCCTTGATCTTCAAGAATAGGTCTTGGAAATATGGAAATATAGATCAGTCTAATTGTTTTAGCTAAGCATAACCCAAAAACAAAGGACTTTATTAGCCTATCCTGTTTTTGTCATGGAGGACTGATTGGGCTCACTGCTTTAAAACATGGTTGAAAAATAAATGCAGTTTACTAGTTCAATAAGGAGGGCTGGTCTGAATGCTCATTTAACTTCATCAAGCATAACATCATTCACTTTGTTCATATTAAATGGGCGTAGTGGGAATGAATACAAACGGATCATAAGCATAACGTCTTGCTTCCTTTATTTCCTATTAGGCACATGCAGAATTTCATTCAACTATTTACCTTAAAGCCAGGGTTGGGGAGTAACGTATTACAAAAAAACTGTAACTGTAATCCTCTACATTACATGCAAAAATATTGTAATCCGATTACAGATACTTTTGAAAAACTAGATGATTACTTTTAAAGGCAGAACGGATGTTTCCGCAAAAAATATTTCACACCTTTCTGAGAAAAAAATCCATAAGCCAAACATGCTCAAACCTGCACATTTTTGATAGACTTAAACAGATGCAAATTATCCAGATATCAAAACGTACAAAATAGGCTAATAGTAAATGCAGCATATGGCATACATTTTTCACATGCAAATATAACTTTTCGGTAGTGCTCAAAGCATGCCATTCCGAGGGCAGCATTTCATTTTCAACTCAAAGGAATCAGCCCAATCAGTCCTCCATGACAACAAGGTAGGCTTATAAATCCTTATTTTTCCTCAATTTGGCTAATCTATATTTCCATATTTATCAGTCCTATTCTTGAAGATCAAGGGGTATTCAATTAACTAGAATGACTGGAAATCGTACAGACTTAATGTAAAGATATAGCCTAATCTTATTATTATAAGCATTGAAATAAGGTGGAAGTTTAAATTTGTTACGCCTGAGCGAGTCTGACCATAAGTCAGAGACCATTATGATAACACACCTGCTCATCGAAAGTGTAATTCCAAAATCATGGGCATTAATATGGAGTAGGCCCCTCCTTTGCTTCTATAACAGCCTCCACTCTTCTGGGAAGGCGTTCCACTAGATGTTGGAACGTTGCTGCGGGGACTTGCTTCCATTCAGCCACAAGAGCATTAGTGAGGTCGGGCATTGATGTTGGGCGATTAGGCCTTGCTTGCATTCATCCCAAAGGTGTTTGATGGGGTTGAGGTCAGGGGTCTGTGCAGGCCAGTCAAGTTCTTCCACACCGATCTCGAACAAACCATTTCTGTATGGACCTCGCTTTGTGCAGAGGCATTGTCATTCTGAAACGGGAAAGGGCCGTCACCAAACTGTTGCCACAAAGTTGGAAGCAGAGAATCGTCTAGAATGTCATTGTATACCCTTCACTGGAACTAAGAGACCTAGCCCAATCCATGAAAAACAGCCCCAGACCATTATTCTATCATGCCTTGATCTGTTTCACCTGTCTTTGTGATTGTCTCCAACCACCTCCATGTGTCTCCTGTTTTCCCCATTAGTCCCCGGTGTATTTATTCCTGTCTCTCTGTGCCAGTTAGTCTTGTTTTGCCAAGCCAACCAGCAATTCTCCTAGCCCCTATTTTTCCCAGTCTCAGTGAAAAAGCGACTCTGGGATGCTGGCCTTCTAGGCAGAGTTCCTCTGTCCAGTGTCTGTGTTTTTTTGCCCATCTTAATCTTTTCTTTTTATTGGCCAGTCAAGATATGGCTTTTCTTTGCAACTCTGCCTACATGGCCAGCATCCCAGAGTTGCCTCTTCACTGTTGACGCTGAGACTGGTGTTTTGCGGGTACTATTTAATGAAGCTGCCAGTTGAGGACTTGTGAGGCATCTGTTTCTCAAACTAGACACTCTAATGTACTTGTCCTCTTGCTCAGTTGTGCACCGGGGCCTCCCACTCCTCTTTCTATTCTGGTTAGAGTCAGTTTGCGCTGTTCTGTGAAAGGAGTATTACACAGCGTTCTACGAGATCTTCAATTTCTTGGCAATTCTTCGCATGGAATAGCCTTCATGTTACGTTCAATGAGGAAAATAGTAAGGAGTCAGGCGCAGAGAGCAAAGGTAATGGGGAAAACCACTCTTTAATGTCCAACCAGACGAACAACTGGTAACGTCAAAAACATTTGGCGTAAAAATCCGACTTGAATAAAGTACACACTGGAAAATAAATCCAGACTGTGGAAAAACCCCAACATGAAAATAACAACCTCATACAAAAACAGAGAGACAAGCCCGCACAAACAGAAACGGGCTAAACGAACTTAAATAACACCACCCTAACAACCAAACAATAAACAGGTGAAATCAATTAGTCAAAACCAAACGAAAAGGAAAAAGGGATCGGTGGCAGCTAGTAGACCGGCGACGACGACCGCCGAGTGCCACTCGAACAGGAAGGGAGGCCACCTTCGGTAATACTCGTTACAGTTCATTTCTCAGAACAAGAATAGTCTGACGAGTTTCAGAAGAAAGTTCTTTGTTTTTGGACATTTTGAGCCTGTAATCGAACCCACAAATGCTGATGCTCCAGATACTCAACTAGTCTAAAGAAGGCCAGTTGTATTGTTTCTTTATTCAGAACAACAGTTTTCAGCTGTGCTTACATAATTGCAAAAAGGTTTTTCTAATGATCAATTAGCTAATCCAAGTTTACCATTTTAAAAGGCTAACACAACGTGCCATTGGAACACAGGAGTGATGGTTGCTGATAATGGGCCTTTGTACGCTTATGTGGATATGCCATTAAAAATCAGCAGTTTCCAGCTACAATAGTCATTTACAACATTAACAATGTCTACACTGTATTTCTGATCAATTTGATGTTATTTTAATGGATTTAAAAAAAAGTGCTTTTCTTTCAAAAACAAGGGCATTTCTAAGTGACCCCAAACTTTTGAACGGTAGTGTATATTATACTCCAGACCCCGACATTGCTCGTCCTAATATTTCTATATTTCTTAACTCCATTCTTTTACTTTTTAGATGTGTATGTATTGTTAAATATTATTGCACTGTTGGAGCTAAGAACACAAGCATTTTGCTACACCCGCAATATAATCTGCCAATATGCGTATTTGACCAATACAATTACACCTTGCCTGAACTGATTCGTGGAAATGCTTCTCTATGCAAGCTTCAAACATCCTACTAAACTAACAACTGTTGGTCCCACAGTCACCACCTTCTGTTTGCAAATGAAGGCTACTCATCAATGGGTTTCAACATGTTGGCTCCATTACTGCTAGTGTGCATCCTTGGTTAGCACTACATTTTCCATAACACTTGCCTTTTCATGGGTGGTCCTATAGTTCCATGGTAATATCGCAACAGTGCCTGATCAAGATCGCATTATGTGTTAGACAGATGGCCTTCTGAGGACAGGTTTTACTACGGATGCTTTCCCTATGTGTACTTTGGGGGGATTTTCAGGCTCAGTAATCTGCAGTTCATTGATCTTACATTACGGATAATTGGCAACTCAATAGTGGGCCTCAACTCTCAGGCCTGGCGACAGTACGTCGCAAACTAGACAAATTATTATTTTATTTATTTTATTTATCATGACATTATTTCAGGCACCTATTAACCCTTGTTTGTCATGTTCAACCAGCACGACTCTTCATCGCAACACAACAGTTTTAATCTTACTTAGCTACCTGCTACTTCCTATTCTGCATCATATGCTCGCAGCTCTCAGACAAGGCAGTCTCGTTCAGCGTTGATTGTTTTGCTTGGCTGTCTTATTGGTTTTCTATGGTTCACTCCATCTATCACTTTTATTCTTTATGTTTTTCTGACCTGGTCTTTTCACCCTAATCACTATAGCCTCACTCTTCAGCATTCTAAATTGTGTTCCTGGGGTACTATAATAATAGCTTGCACATACACTCCATTATTATGCTTTATGCTAATATACTATATCTTCACACCACCGCAGCCACACTAGCTCTAATTCCACGCTCCTGCCGACACCTATGTTAGGCCCAATCTATTCGCCATCCTTTCAGAAATCGTCATTTTACCATATCTATCAATAGATACATTATCAAATTAAGGAGTATTTATTAGTCACATGCGACGAATACAACAGGTGTAGACCTTACAGTGAAATGTTTACTTACAAGCCCCTAACCAACAATGCAGTTAGAAAAAATATGCATAAGAATAAGAGATAAAAGTAACAAGTAATTCATGTCAGCAGTAAAATAACAACAGCAAGACTATATACACGGGGGGTACTACAGAGTCAATGTGCACCGGTTAGTTAAGGTAATAAACTCAGAGAAAAAAAACATCCTCTGTGTCAACTGCATTTATTTTCAGCAAACTTAACATGTGTAAATATTTGTATGAACATAACAAGATTCAACAACTGAGATATGAACTGAACAAGTTCCACAGATATGTGACTAACAGAAATGGAATAATGTGTCCCTGAACAAAGAGGGGGTCAAAATCAAAAGGAACAGTCAGTATCTGGTGTGGCCACCAGCTGCATTAAGTACTGCAGTGCATCTCTTCCTCATTGACTGCAACAGATTTGCCAGTTCTTGCTGTGAGATGTTACCCCACTCTTCCACCAAGGCACCTGCAAGTTCCCGGACATTTCTGGGGGGAATGGCCCTAGCCCTCACCCTCCGATCCAACAGGTCCCAGACGTGCTCAATGGGATTGACATCCGGGCTCTTCGCTGGCCATGGCAGAACACTGACATTTCTGTCTTGCAGGAAATCACGCAAAGAACAAGCAGTATGGCTGGTGGCATTGTCATGCTGGAGGGTCATGTCAGGATGAGCATGCAGGAAGGGTACCACAAGAGGGAGGAGGATGTCTTCCCTGTAACTCCCAGTGTTGAGATTGCTTGCAATGACAAGCTCAGTCCGATGATGCTGTGAGACACCGCCCCAGACCATGACGGACCCTCCACCTCCAAATTGACCACGCTCCAGAGTACAGGCCTCAGTGTAACGCTCATTCCTTCGACGATAAACGTGAACCCGCCATCAGCCCTGGTGAGACAAAACCGCGACTCGTCAGTGAAGAGCACTTTTTGCCAGTCCTGTCTGGTCCAGCGATGGTAGGTTTGTGCCCATAGGCGATGTTGTTGCCGGTGATGTCTGATGAAGACCTGCCTTACAACAGGCCTACAAGCCCTCAGTCCAGCCTCTCTCAGCCTATTGCGGACTCTGGCAGTTGTTGCCATCCTGTACCTGTCCCGCAGGTGTGATGGTCGGATGTACCGATCCTGTGTAGGTGTTGTTACACGTGGTCTGCAACTGCGAGGACGATCAGCTGTCCGTCCTGTCTCCCTGTAGCGCTGTCTTGGGCATCTCACAGTACGGACATTGCAATTTATTTCCCTGGCCACATCTTCAGTCCTCATGCCTGCTTGCAGCATGCCTAAGGCACGTTCACACAGATGAGCAGGGACCCTGGGCATCTTTCTTTTGGTGTTTTTCAGAGTCAGTAGATAGGCCTCTTTAGTGTCTTAAGTTTTCATAACTGTGACCTTAATTGCCTACCGTCTATAAGCTGTTAGTGTCTTAACGACCATTCCACAGGTGCATGTTCATTAATTGTTTATGGTTCATTGAACAAGCATGGGAAACAGTCTTTACAATGAAGATCTGTGAATTTATTTCGATTTTTACGAATTATCTTTGAAAGACAGGGTCCTGAAAAAGGGACGTTTCTTTGTTTGCTGAGTTTATGTACATGTAGGTCGAGTTATTAAAGTGACTATGCATAGATGACTAGTTGGCGAGTATCCAATTACACTCATGCCATAGTGGCAGCGGTCATTCATTGTTACACCCGGCATTTGGTCATTATTACACCTTCTCATATTGTAACAACGCGAGGCACTCGGCAGGTCACTTTTGGAAGGTCCACATGCACTATTTGCGGTCAACGTTCAGATCGTATGTCACATAATTATTCCTATCGCATTATGGCATGCACTATTGGGTTCAACGCTCAGCTAGCGTTTCATGTCAATCATACATATCGCATTATGGCATGCGTGGTTGGGTAGACATGTATGAAGACATCACATTTTCAACCAGTCCTGTGCTCAGCGCACCGTGCATCAAACAATATTTTATCTAATACTTTCCATTGCAGCACAATTGCACTTTTGTTCTCTTCTTTGCATGTATCTCTGTTACATCTCATGACCATCGTTGTCAATCTTTAGATCCATTCTCCCTGGTGAGTAAGTTATTATTTTTTGGGGGGGGTTCGATGCCAGCAGCCCAGCAAAGGGCTCCCTGTCATCAGCATGATCCTCGGAGACGAGGCCATAGCCCAAACTATTTAATACAATTTGGTCTCTATTGTTCATTCAGTTAAGCCTGTACTCAATTGAAATGCTGCTGGCATGGAATGGCGTGCTTTGAGCACTACCAAAAGGGCTATTTGCATGACATGACAAATGAATGCCATATGCTGTATTTGCTGAAGGCCTATTGCTTACGTTTTTGTTGGTGACACAGAATTAGGAATTAGAACAGTTAATTCATTTAATCGGATCTGTATGGGTGACACTTTTATCTCAATCATTTGCAGCTCTTGAAGTCTATCAAAAGTGTGCGAGTTTAAGCATCTAAAAAGTGTGAGAGTTGAAGCACATGTCCGTTAGGCCTTTGGACATTTTTGTGGAATCAGCACAAATTAGATTAAAAGCCCTACTTGCGGTCTTCTTAAATGAAAATAGTTTTTTACAGTATGTGTGGAGCTCAATACCACGGAGGAGTTTACAGGGGAGGAACTCCCTTAAACTTTTATTCCATAGGCTAGGATCTGCCCTATGCAGCTGTTGCCCTTTTTCACTGGCTGTCAACGGGCCGCATAAACAATGTTGATAGGCAACTTCAATTCAACCATTAATGGGGTAAAATACGTCTATACATTTGTGAACAGCCATCCATAACAACCACAATCCGGAAGGCGCAAATAATTGAGAGAGCAGCAGTGTGATTCACGTCACTTCTATATAGATATCAATAATAAGCCTAAGTGATATCTGTATCACCCGTAGCCTACACCACTGCTGTCGTCCTTACCTCTAAGCGTTTATTCAAGTTGGTCGTACAATCTATGATGTCGATAGCAGTTGCATCATTGGAAGACATACTGTCGCTTGCACTATATCCTTTCATTAGCATTTGGTGTCATCATATTGGTCTCTGACTTGTGGTAAGACTCGCTCAGGCAGAACAAAACGTTCAACTTGCGACTTTTTTACATACTGATTTGAATGTCATTGAGAAAACAGAAAGGTGTCATAGTATTTTTTTCGCAAACATCCTTCATGAATTGGAAAGTAATCCTATAAGTAGTTATCTAGTTTTTCAAAAGTGTCTAATCTGATTACAATATTTTTGCTGGTAAAGTAACAGATTACAGTTGATTTTGGGGGGTAATCAATTACATATTACTCCACAACCCTGTGGGACACCAATACAGAAAATAGGGCCCTCTCCAAAATAGTACATGTTCTTTGGTCCAAAGACCCACAACATTTATCTCTTCATTCCTCCAGGCTGCTATACCATCATCATAATTTCTGCTCCAGAAAACACAAAGTGAGGTGTCTCTGCAAAGCTCAGTGTATTACAATACATATTTTCAACTTTTATTGATTTATGAAAATTGAAGGTTAAGGTATGACTTAAAGACGAGATTCAAATGGGTCTCTGCATAAGAGAAAAAGGCACATGAGCAATGTGTGGGATCAGCACAGGCTTTTTACCTGAGTTATGTTGGAAGGTGGAATATTGTGATGAAAAGAAAGTGCAGGGGAAACACTGTCAAATTGGGGCCTGCTTTGAGCCCCAATTTCAGTGTCAGCTAAATTGCCTTGGTGTGTTTCCCCACCATCAACACACGGTGCTCCATTTTCACAGCGCCAGTCTTATCCTTGACGAATAATGAATACAAATTTGACAAAGACAAACATAAAAGCGCATCACCGCCACTGAACTGTCAAACACACCGTATCAGCGCGACACAAATGCTCCTGGATTGCCATTAAGCTGTTGTCTCTTCCACAGAGTGTTCCCTAACAACCTGTTTTCTAAAATGTCCGCCTCGCCGAAGAGATGACTCAGCTCTAATGCCTTTTAATGACGTCTTGTTTTCACTGCGGCTCCAACTAAGCCTACAAAGCACTTGTCATCTGAGCGAGTCATTACGACTGCACCTGGAGAGATAGATGCTCCAGCCGGGTTTCATGAAATAATAATGATCATCTTTGTTTGCTTTTTTGTGCTACGTCTCAGCCAGTTACAGTTTCACGGCACATTAACCAAGCGCATCTGTTGGAATTCTTGCAAAGTTTCTGTTCGCAATGTAAGGATATATGACTCATATGACATTTCTTGTAGTGGTCAAAACTTTTTGTGGCCAGTTTGTACATTCGATGAATGCAATGCTCGTGGAAAATTAGATAAACAACTTCTTTTCTGTCTTTAGGTGTGTTCTTACAGAGTCTGAATGTCCGAAACTCAGCTCCTCAAGTGAACTTTCCTCCATTCCACTTTCTGCTGAGCATGAGCCGTCTGGCTGTGTGTGGGTGGGTGTGGGTACCGGATCTGAGACCCTCGATATGCCTGTCTCTGTCTGTTGAAAAAGTGCAGATTCGAGCCCGACTAAACTGAAGACGCTCCAGAGAAACGGATTGACTTTTGAGTCTGACCTTGATGTAGTGACCTTTGTCTGGATCCAATTGACTGAAGAGATAGATAAGATGTTGCCAAAACTTGGCAGACATTTAGAACAAGCCCCACTAACATATATTGTTGGCATGGCGAAAAAACCCACTAAGCCTTCTAAGTTTCATTCAACATATTTGCTGCGGTTGATGATATTTTGATGAAAAACCAAGGATTCAAAGTGAATATATTCACAGTATATAAGTAGTCTGGGTGCACCCCACTAGGCCATGACAGCCGAGTGTTTCACAGGCAATTTGGCATTTAGGGTAGACCCTGATTACATTTCAGAGGTGTTACTCACCAACACACACCAAGTGCTTGTTCAGCAAAACCCTGGAGAAACGTGACTTTACCTCCACAGAGCACAAAGTGCTCTGAAAAGAAACATGGGACCTAAAAGGTGGCATTAGCACCCAGTTAATATCAATTTGTTTCACATGAACAAACTAAATTTGGGTGATACCCAATGTATTCGAAACCAATGAAGCAGTCCAAAGTGTTAATGGTGAAGGTAAGGGGGTTGATGAGGACTTTTTAGGTCACTTATGAAGTGGAAATTAGCAACATTAGAATGACCTTGCTTCATGCACAGTTGCTTCATGCACAGTTCCAGTTCATTCTACCAAATGACAGCATTACTCATGGCCATACAGTTAAATCGAAATCACTTCAGTTGACAAAAAAGTGAACTGTTACAACATAACATATGCCAGCCATGGAGATGTCAGACCTCCACCAGGGAGAGAAAAGACTGGACTGACTGATAGAGCTGGAGGCTGGCTGTTCATCCACAGAGCAGCAGACACGACAGAGACAGCCCTTGGAGAGGAGGAGCACACCAGGGAAACCCAACAGCACAGTGAAAAGGGCCACATTTCTATATAACCATCTACCTGGCAATGGGCCAGATTTGCGCAATCTCAAGTGAATCAGCAAGTAATACAATTTTGTAGACGGCAATAAACAGTATTCACCCCCCTTTGGCATTATTCCTATTTTGCTGCCTTACAACCTGGAAAAAAATGTATTTTTTGGGGGTTTGTATCATTTGATTTACACAACATGCCTACCACTTTGAAGATGCAAAGTATGTTTTATTGTGAAACAAAAAAGAAATAAGACAAAAAACAGAACTTGAGCGTGCATAACTATTCATCCCCCCAAAGTCAATACTTTGTAGAACCACCTTTTGCAGCAATTACAGCTGCAAGTCTCTTGGAGTATGTCTCTATAAGCTTGGCGCCACTGGGATTTTTGCCCATTCTTCAAGGCGAAACTGCTCCAGCTCCTTCAAGTTGGATGGGTTCCGCTGGTGTACAGCAATCTTTAAGTCATACCACAGATTCTCAATTGGATTAAGGTCTGGGCTTTGACTAGGCAATTCCAATATATTTAAATGTTTCCCTTTAAACCACTCGAGTGTTGCTTTAGCAGTATGCTTAGGGTCATTGTCTTGCTGGAAGGTGAACCTCCGTGCCAGTCTCACATTTCTGGAAGACTGAAACAGGTTTCCTTCATGAATTTCCCTGTATTTAGCGCCATCCATCATTCCTTCAATTCTGACCAGAATCCCAGTCCCTGCCGATGGCAAAACATCCCCACAGCATGATGCTGCCACCACCATGCTTCACTGTGGGGATGGTGTTCTCGGGGTGATGAGAGGTGTTGGATTTGCGCCAGACATAGCGTTTTCCTTGATAGCCAAAAAGCACAATTTTAGTCTCATCTGACCAGAGTACCTTCTTCCATGTGTTCGGGGAGTCTCCCAAACACTAAATGTGTTTGCAAATTTTTTTTCTGGCCACTCTTCTGTAAAGCCCAGCTCTGTGGAGTGTACGGCTTAAAGTGGTTTTATGGGCAGATACTCCAATCTCTGCTGTGGAGCTTTGCAGCTCCTTCAGGGTTATCGTAAGTCTCTTTGTTGCCTCTCTGATTAATGCCCTCCTTGCCTGATCCATGAGTTTTGGTGGGCAACCCTCTTTTGGCAGGTTTGTTGTGGTGCCATATTCTTTCCATTTTTTAATAATTAATTTAATGATGCTCCGTGGGATGTTCAACATTTAGGATATTTTTTTGTAACCCAACCCTGATCTGTACTTCTCCACATCTTTGTCCCTGACCTGTTTGGAGAGCTCCTTGGTCTTAATGGTGTTGCTTGCTTGGTGGTGCCCCTTGCTTAGTGGTGTTGCAGACTCTGGGGCCTTTCAGAGCAGGTGTATATATACTGATATCATGTGACACTTAGATTGCACACAGATGGACTTTATTTAACTAATTATGTGACTTCTGAAGGTAATTGGTTGCACCAGATCTTAGTTAGGGGCTTCATAGCACAGGAGGTAAATACATATGCATGCACCACTTTTCTGTAAAAAAAATGATGTTCATTTTTTTGAAACAAGTATTTTTTTTAATTTCACTTCACCAATTTGGATTATTTTGTGTATGTCCATTACATGAAATCTAAATATAAATCTATTTCAATTACAGGTTGTTATGCAATAAAATAGGAAAAACGCCAAGAGGGATGAATACTTTTGCAAGGCACTGTACAATGCATAGAAACAAAGGGAATGTCAGCTCACTGTTTTACTCCACTCAAACTTGATATTTTAATAAAGGTGATCAAGATTTATTTCCAAGCGGTCTCAGGAGCACAAACCCTTTATCGACAGTCTTGACTATTTCGCGATTGCATTGGGCAGATCAGAGTCTATGCAGCACTGATATCCCTATCAGCGCTGCATGAAATTAGCACTTTGGATCATCTTTTTAAGGACACACTTCACAAACGTCCATCTGAGCACAAGCTAGCTGATATAAAACAGGTAAATAGCTAAACCTGGCGTAAGGGCTGGATAATGTAGGGCGCCAGTTTTTACATGATAAAATTGCAAACTAATATGTGTTTGACACTAGCACTGCCTTAACGCCAGACGAAAATAGTGCCCCTGGAGTCAGAGCAGATCAAAGTTCTTCATACAGAGAGACATCAACTCAATTAACTTTTAATACCCCGCTCAACACATGTCACTAATTATACCAGGGCTGGAAACATTCTGATACTATCTGTTAATGCTGGATTATGCAAACTTTTCTTCGGGACACGAGACACATTGGGTAGGCAAGGTCAATGTCTTGTGCTAGGCAGTCCCCAATTAAAATGTACCTTGAAGAAATTAATAGACGGTACTGTGGGTTTATATGGTTCAGGGTCAATTCACTTTTCAATTCAGGGAGTTAATAATTCAAAGAAAATTGATGGGCAATTTTCAGTCCATACATTCAATTCACTTTCTGAACTGAAAAATGAAAAAGAAGCCTGAATATCTGAGGTAGAAGTAACCAGCGTTGTGACCTTGATCCATTTCGATAGACATGGGCTGGGGAGAAGAAGCCCCAATCCCTGTCTCCATGTGGCTATACTCACTTATAAATCCTCCTCTCCCAACTGGATTGAGCCGCTCTAGGGTTGAGGAAATCACTCAGGCTGATAGATAGAGAGATGCGTAAGTGTAGAGATTCTAGAGATCCACTGGGTGGAAAATATTTGGATCAGAGGAAGTCTTGATGGGGGCAATGCTAATGCTAGTGCCTGCTAATACTGCCACTGATCTAATCATCCTTGACAAATTCTTCCTCTGCAGAGCAGATGGCAGCTGCTGAGAAATGAAAACTTTATGGGTGATTTTAGGAACCTGACGAGTCAACAGTCATAACAGCCACCAGTGCTGACGAGGTCTAGACCAAACAGACAGGAATTGTTTCTGAACCATCTGCTACCAAACGATCATTGTCAAGCCAGCATCTTTAACCTCCGAACGTCCCTTATTTTTTTATTGGAAGACAAAATTGGGTATTTAAAATACTTTTGTTAGCTGTTTCTGTATACCCATTCTGACCTGGTGTACTGGTTCATTCACATCCGCTGATGTGTTGGATTCTCTTACTTCCTGTTTATATAGGAAGTGACTTCCCCTCCAGAAATAAGGAGACAGTGATGCCTTACCACAGATGTGTCCACGCTTACTCTAAATCAACTAGACGACAGCAGATTAATGACAGTCATCAGGTTGGCTAATTAATTACAGTGTAATAAAGCATCCTGCATTTGTAGTGGCTTTCTGTCTCCATTCTCTCCGGTTAAACACTTCCTGTATGAATCAAAGAGGGGAAGAGGAGCTGCCTGAAGTCTAATGAATGACCAGGAGAGAATATTAATTAAAGCCTTATCTCTGAATTCTCTCAACATGCATCATGAGAAATATTGATGAGAAGAAAGGGGATATTTACATGTAGACATAGAGAAGGACAGTAACAGCTTCATCTCCACAGTTGTGAGGAGAATACAAAGTGGAACCAAATCCAAGTCCAGAAACTCAAAGAAAAACATGTGTTCTTTAGTGACAAATACAACAGCAGGAATAGAGACTCGGAGACCTTTACAACTCAGAGACTATTTCATTGAGAAACTGTGTCCAACTTGATGTTTTAATTGCGTTTTGTGACTTGGAAAAGATCCAAATGCATGAGAAAATATGTAGGCTTTACTCCTCTGTGGTTAAACTTCTAATGATGGACATATCTGAGTGGTGTGTTTATGATTAGAACGTGGCGCTGGAGAACCAACCTATCGGGTTCAAGAGCTTGAGTGGGCTGTCCAATTATGCTCAACCATGATCCTCATCGGGCACTTATGAATTCTGGGAATGTAATCAACAAAACAAGTTTCAAAAAAAGTAGAATAACAACCAAAAACAATGGAATACATGTGTGTCCTACCTCAGCTTAAATTAAGTATGGGTAATTAGCCTTATCACATTGATATGTTTATGTCAGAGGAATGGCATTGTTTTACCTTCTCATGCCTATTTCACACTATATGGCCGACCCAAACCGTACTGTGCTGGCTCAAATATTTTCTTTTCACATTGTCCTTTCCAGGATGCGTTACCAGGCCAGCCCAGCTAGGCACTGTAGTGTGAAAACGGTATAATAATCGCCATGCATGACAGAGGTGTCACTAGCCGGAGCGCTCTGCGGTTTCACCAAGGATCTTCTTTCCCATCAGCCATCAGCTTTGTCCTGCGTTCGATAACACGAAGACATGACTGGGAGGCAGACCGCTAATTCAATCAGTATGAAATCCCAGTGCGGTGGGATGTCACAGCTGCCCTTGACGACGTCGTGTGCGGCGTCATGAATATACACTGCCGTGTTGAACAGAAAGTCAGAAGGTCAGACCTTCAACAGTGACCTTCAAAAACCCCTTTTTAAAAGTGCATTATGAATGCTACGTCCAATGCAGCATCTTTGCAATGTCAAGGCAGCAGGCACAAAGGCTATTTGATGTGATGCTAGTGGTACTTTCCCTTCCACAGATCTTATAATGTGGTGCAGAGGGCCCGCATTTTCTTGTATCTGAGACCATGTTAGATGAGTAATGTTTTGGAATAATAGGGTAATTGCAAGAGCCAGAAGGGACATTTACATAGACAGTGAATCCAGGTTAATACCAATGCTGCATGTCTGTGAGACTCAGATTACACATTTATTTTGGTTATTACCAGTGGCCAAAGTTCTACTGTGTCCAATACTACGCTACAGGATCAAGCATCTCATTTTATTAGAGTTCTCTTGCAGGGTGATTCATGAGCCCAGATGCTACATTATGTTGTCTGATATGATTTCTACACTCTGTCCGTCCTCCCCTTAATACATTTCATCAAAACAAATCAAACTGATATTGTGTGTGTGTTCTTATTTGTGTTAAACAAATCAGTAAGAATGTTGATGAAAATATATATAAATCAAACAGGCTTACAGTAGCCATATCCATAAAGACCATTACCAAAAGACAACAAATCTAGCTTTAAGTGGAACGTCTGATAGATATGTTCCATGTATTTAATATGGTACATTTTCATATGCAAAGAAAAACACCTATCACCCCTGAGACAATATACCAGATCCTTCCTGGATTTTGCTCGCCAAGGTCACCGGCCCGATTCGTTCTTGTCAACCTGATTCATCCATTTCAAGCCTGCTGCTAGCTTCTATTTGTGTACAGAATCCATTCACCCGGTGCCATTACGAGCAGCCTTTCTAAGTTGGTCCAATTTGAACTGGTGGCTGTTGCTGGGATACCCTGTAACATCCACTCTGTTAAGGGGAAATTATAGCTTTATCGAATACAGTACAGGCGTGAGGGGCAGCAAGATGGATGAATCATGGTGCGGAATGGGGCTGGAATCGGTCGGCGGAGGCAACAACAACACCATACAGCCAGGCGTCTGCCAGTTCAATAAACCTAGAGGCCTGTAATCGTTATAACAACCTAATACATTTTCGATACGACGATATTTCACAGTGTGCGGAACCAATGCTCTCTTTACGGTGTCCATATTAGGACAGACTCAGTACTCTGTAAGGCCTAATATTAACCAAATGATTGACAGAGACATTTTTAGAACTGTGTTTGTTTTTGAGTCGCAGTGAGACTGCACTTTAATGACATATCACTACCGCGACATTAAAAAACGGGGTCTGCGTCCCAAATAGCACCCTACTCCTTATAGTACACTACTTTTAACCAGAACCCCATTGGGAATAAGGTACCATTTGGGATACATCCTAGGAACATATGGTGTTCTCCTAAGTTGACTTTTAATTAAAACTATAAACCGTCCATTTTCTCTCCCTCCAGTGCACACAGGCAGACATGTTTGATTGTTTTCAACCGTGTTAATGTGTTGACAGATGACAGGTGAAACTGTGCTCATGGAAAGCGTTTGCATTTGGCTTTTCCTGGAAATAGCCATTATCATGGTGTTGTATCCAGTTAACCTGGCCTCTCGCTCCAGATTGCATTAACATGACAATTAGCATATTAGCCAGGGAACCCAGCAATCTGTCACTACTACCAAGATATATGGACGATCCTGATGAATATTCCGTAACTGAATAAATTCTATCCACGTCTCTATTTAGTAAATGTCATAAAGAAGAGGAATTTGTGTCATTGACTCACACATGATAAGTGAGATTAAAAAATTCTCAACAAATTCTCCTTGTCACGACTTCCGCCGAAGTCAGTCCCTCTCCTTGTTCGGGCGGCATTCGGCGGTCGACGTCACCGGTCTTCTAGCCATCGCCGCTCCACCTTTCATTTTCCATTTGTTTTGTCTTGTTTTCCCGCACACCTGGTTCACACTCCCTCATCAGACTGAATGTATATTACCCTCTGTTTCCCCCATGTCTGTGTGTGGAATTGATCTTTGTGTAGGGTGTTACGCTACAGGCTGGCTTGCGCTAGGTTTGTTTCAAACCTAGGTTTGTTTGTTTTGTTTAATCCGGTTCATGTTACCGTGGTTGTGCTTTGTGCTGCCTCGCCTGTGCCTTTGGGCCAGGGTGTATATTAAAGTTCTCCTGTTATCACCCATCTCTGCTCTCCTGCGCCTGATTTTCCGGCAACCAGTCACTCACCCCGTTACAATCCTGAGAATCTGACAACATCAATATCTGCAAAGCACTTCCTATTGTATATTGACAATATCGCAATTAATAAAACACTGTCAATATAGTCAAGACAGTCAAAAACCAGCCTGCATGTGGCTACATACACTAGAGTGGCAAAGTTGGTCCTCTAAACATACATTTTAGTGATCACCGATCACCAGCCCCATTACCCAGACGATTTAGCATTAGATCCATTTGGCCCCATGGGTGTGCCATTGACCACGGCACCGCTAATATTGTAGGAATGAGTGCCTAGACGTTGCCACACAGACATGACACCAAGGACCTTTGCTGTGTTGCTGAGGCTGTTGCCGTGGGTGATGATGGGGTAATGATGGCCAGGTTGTTACCGCCAGCAACCAGCCACTGGCCCCTCCTACCTGGGTCAAAAATGACATGGTTGTCAGGGGAGACGAGGTGGCACGCGATGACAAACAATCCCTCCAGATAACGGTGGAGAAGACGGGGAGAAGACACTGACACCCTTGATTATCCAGTTGTCGCAGACAGGTTGACTGGACCACACGGCAGGGTCTTTCTCCTACCTCCCTTGAGTATTGGCTCACACACATACAGTCTCGTCCTTCACTCTTCCCCTGTCGACAAGTAGACAGATAACCTTTGACTAACAGATGAGGTTGAGGCTAGCCACGTACACATACCCACACTTCTCAGATAGCAACATCCCAAATAGATTCCATTCACTCTCTTCAGCTAGGCGCTGCTAACTACCCTTAGCACTCGACTAATGTTATGTGAATTCCAGCACTTCTCTGCTACCAGCATCCCAAATATATTCTATCCACTATCTGTTGCTAGCTACACTTAGCATTAGTATGGCTCTCGCTACAAAAAAAATCAGTTAGCTTGCGAAAGTATTCAGTCCTTTGGCATTTTTCCTATTTTGTTGCCTTACAACCTGGAATTAAAATAGATTCATAGGGGGGTTTGTATCATTTGATTTACACAACTTTTACCACTTTCAAGATGCAAAATATTTTTTTTGTGAAACAGACAAGAAATAAGACAAAAAAACTGAACTTGAGCGTCAATACTTTGTAGAGCCACCTTTTGCAGCAATTACAGCTGCAAGTCTCTTGGGGTATGTCTCTATAAGCTTGGCACATCTAGCCACTGGGATTTTTGCCCATTCTTCAAGGCATAACTGCTCCAGCTCCTTCAAGTTGGATAGGTTCATGCTGGTGTACAGCAATCTTTAAGTCATACCACAGATTCTCAATTGGATTGAGGTCGGGGCTTTGACTAGGCCATTCCAAGACATTTAAATGTTTCGCCTTAAAACACTCGAGTGTTGCTTTAGCAGTATGCTTAGGGTCATTGTCCTGCTGGAAGGCAAACCTCCGTCCCAGTCTCAAATCGCTGGAAGACTGAAAAAGGTTTCCTTCATGAATTTCCCTGTATTTAGCACCATATATCATTCCTTCAATTCTGACCAGTTTCCCAGTCCCTGCCGATGGAAAAACATCCCCACAGCATGATGCTGTCACCGCCATCCTTCACTGTGGGGATGGTGTTCTAAAATGTAGCCAAAAAGCTAAATTTTAGTCTCATCTGACCAGAGTACCTTCTTCCATATGTTTGGGGAGTCTCCCACATGCCTTTTGGCAAACACCAAACGAGTTTGGTCATTTTTTTATTTAAGCAATGGCTTTTTTCTGGCCACTCTTCCGTAAAGCCCAGCTCTGTGGAGTGTACGGCTTAAAGTGGTCCTATGGACAGATACTCCAATCTCCGCTGTGGAGCTTTGCAGCTCCTTCAGGATTATCTTTGGTCTCTCTGATTAATGCCCTACTTGTATGCTCTGTGAGTTTTGGTGGGCGGTCCTCTCTTGGCAGGTTTGCTGTGGTGCCATATTCTTTCCATTTTTTAATAATGGATTTAATGGTGCTCCGTGGGATGTTCAACGTTTAGGATATTTTTTTGAACCCAACAAAAATATAATTCTGTACTTCTCCACAACTTTGTCCCTGACCTGTTTGGAGAGCTCCTTGGTCTTCATGGTGCCGCTTGCTTGGTGGTGTCCCTTGGTTAGTGGTGTTGCAGACTCTGGGGTCTTTCATAACACTGAGATCATGTGATAGATCATGTGACACTTAGATTGCACACAGGTGGACTTTATTTAACTAATTATGTGACTTCTGAAGGTAATTGGTTGCACCAGATCTTATTTAGGGGCTTCGTAGCACAGGGGGTGAATACATATGCACGCACCACTTTTCCATTTCATTTTTTTAAATTTCCATTTTTATTTTTTTTTAAATTTCACTACACCAATTTGGACTATTTTGTGTATGTCCATTTCATGAATTCCAAAAAAAAATCTATTTAAATTACCAAAAATGCCAAGGTGGGATTAACACTTGCAAGGTACTGTACAGTAGGCTGGGACTATTTTTCCCTCTTCATGGCTACCACAAATTCAATGACAAATATCAGTGCTTCCCATGATGAACACCTCATTCTTTGTGTTTGAATTTGCTGGCAAATGAGAAGGTGTAGGGTGAACCAAAGGAGGTAATCAGCTAGCTATCTTGGTGGGGGAAAAAGCCTTTTACCCCCTATTCGAAAGGATAACGTTGATTAATAGGCTCACTTAACAATAGCTGTGCAATCTGAAGCAGCGGTAAAGAGAGTCGCCATTAATTCACTTTCAGGGGAAGTAACTCAAACGGGTGTGTAATGGGCCTACAAGTGGCCTCGTTTAAATAGCTGTATAATTGTAAAAATTATTACATTTTTCTTCTGGTTCTGCTGGTACTGGTTTTCTAGATGTTGTTTTTTCAGACTCTCTCAGGGCCATAATGTTATCTTTCATCAATGGTTCTATGGTAAATGGAAGAGGTTGAGAGTTCATTGATAATAATGATTCGAAGTATATTCAAGCCAGGGTAAGTGCTTTTCTCTTTTTTTTTCTCAGTCACTTCCGATTGTCCAGGAAGTTAGAAATGTTCACGTTGAACTCCTCACAGGACTTCATTTAAGTCACACACTTAGAAGAGTGAGGACTATAAGGCTCAGTTGGTCATGGCAACTACATCTGTGTCCACTCTTAGTGTGACAGTCCTATGTAGAGCTCAACTAATACTGACACTTTTACTACCATTACAGTACCCCTCCTCTTCGGTTACAACTGTACTTCTACTACTGCCGCTGCTACTACCACTATTATGTAAAACTACTTCCAACATTTCCTAAATGTATCTCTATTGTGCAGTCATATTTCTATCTCATGGCCTTCTCTTACATTAAAACCTCTGTCAGAGTTGTGTGTATAGGTGGCAGGGAAGTCAGGCGCAGGAGAGTCAAACGGAGTGTAAAATGGAGTCTTTTAATGAAAGTCCAAATGCATGCTCCATAACACTAAATAAGAAACAAACAAAACAAATATGGGTACGAAGACCCGTCGCGCACCTATACACATAAAAACAATACTAACAATAAACAATCTCTGACAAAGACATGAGGGGAAACAGAGGGTTAAATATACAAGAGAATAATGGATGTGATTGAAAACAGGTGTGTGGGAAGACAAGACAAAACCAATGGAAAATGAAAAATGGATCGATGATGGCTAGAAGGCCGGTGACGTCGACCACCGAACACCGCCCGAACAAGGAGAGGCAACGACTTCGGCAGAAGTCGTGACAACCTCTGTGCAGCACAGAGTAACCCACTGACACCTTCTCTTACATTAAAACCTCTGTGCAGCACAGAGTAACCCACTGACACCTTCTCTTACATTAAACCCTCTGTGCAGCACAGAGTAACCCACTGACACCTTCTCTTATATTAAAACCTCTGTGCAGCACAGAGTAACCCACTGACACCTTCTCTTACATTAAAACCTCTGTGCAGCACAGAGTAACCCACTGACACCTTCTCTTACATTAAAACCTCTGTGCAGCACAGAGTAACCCAATGACACCTTCTCTTACATTAAAACCTCTGTGCAGCACAGAGTAACCCACTGACACCTTCTCTTATATTAAAACCTCTGTGCAGCACAGAGTACCCCACTGACACCTTCTCTTACATTAAAACCTCTGTGCAGCACAGAGTAACCCACTGACACCTTCTCTTACATTAAAACCTCTGTGCAGCACAGAGTACCCCACTGACACCTTCTCTTACATTAAAACCTCTGTGCAGCACAGAGTAACCCAGTGACACCTTCTCTTACATTAAAACCTCTATGCAGCACAGAGTAACCCAACCCTTAAAATGTCTCTCTCTTTTTGAGAGATGGCTCCTCCCTCTTGTGGTCCTCTGTAGCTCAGTTGGTAGAGCAAGGCACTTGCAACGCCACGATAGTGGGTTTGATTCCTGGGACTTCCCATATGGGAAAAGTATGCACGCATGACTGTAAGCTTTGGATAAAAGCGTCTGCAAAATGTCATATATTATTCCCCCACTGTGACTGCTAGAGTGCACAAGCAGAGGAAGGGCAAAATGCATTAACAGCCTCCTCTCCTAGTCTGGTCATGATTGATGTTGGGTGTAAAGATTAGAATACAGAAACACACACGCACTCTTGTACAGCTAAACTTGTGGGGGGACACAATTCAGTCCCATACAAAATCCAATTTTCCCTAAACGTAACCTTAACCCTTACCCTAACCCTAACCTTAACCCAAAAATCTTAACCCTAACCCTAAAACTAACCCTAGATCCTAGATCTAATTCTAAACTTAACCCTAAACCCCCTAGAAATAGCATTTGACCTTGTGGGGACCAACAAAATGTCCCCAGTTGGTCAATTTTTTGTTTGTTTACTATTATTTTGAGGACTTCATGTCCCCACAAGCATAGCTAAACATGTCCACATGCACACACACATACACACACACGCGCACACACCATCATCCCCCCCACACACAGGACGGTGTGCAGGCTCTCAATCTAACCCTGTGTCCCTTATTCCCAGACCCATCTCCCCCACGGCGCTTCAGGTCGAGGACTTTCACTCACTCCCCAGCAGACCCACTCAGAGCCACAGGCTGAGTGCTGGAGCTTTTTATTCTTCCTGTCGGAGCAGTGTGTGTGTGAGAGAGAGAAGGGTAGAGTAGGGACTGATGGGAATGGAGACACCAGGGTGGTAATGGAACCAGGATAATGAAGCCAGCCTCCCAGGCCCAAGGAGTGTGTGTGTGTTGAAACGACTCTGCGGTGCAGCGAAGAGCAGCTAACACCATCCCCACATTCCGTAAGAGCCTTCATTACATTTTTAGCTTCATACGTAAGACCATATCAGAACAGAGGTCTGTTCTGTTGAAAGTGCTTGTAGTAAAACTTGACATAAGTTGCAGTAACGGGGTGTAAAGCTCTTGTATTAGATGAAATATGACATGTCCGTGTGACCTACATTTCCATATCATTAAATGCAGGCAGATATGAAAATAATTGTTTCCAGCTTCGGTTGAAAAGAAAATTTGACTGAAAATGGTCTCCGAGTTTGATTTTGGAGAAGGTTTCGTTTTAGATTCTCATCAACGCACAGATGTGAGGCTTCTGTGATGTTTCTCTTTAATAGCAACTACACTTAAATGACAAGTACACAAGGGTTAGTACTAGCTATTGTGCAGAACAAGAGCTTTGCCCAGTTACAATGACATGCTAGGCTCCAATAGATCCCCAGTTAGGGATACTGCACCTTGCAAGTACAGTATATGTGACCCGTTTCAGGAAATTGGGCGTATGTCGCAAGTCACGACTTCACAGGAGAGCCATTTTAAGTTTATTTATTTATATAAATGTGTATTTTTGGGGAAGAAATGCCTTATGGAACATTTGAACTTTCATGTGCCTTAATAACACACTTGTATGCCATCTGTAAATATGAATAAAATGGTTCAATTACGAGCCTTCTTGGTTAAGCCACAGACAAATTCAGCAACCTTCCCACTAGCCATGATGGGGTGGCAGGTAGCCAAGTGGTTAGAGCGTTGGCCTTGTAACCGAAGGGTTGCAAGATTGAATCCATGAGCTGACAAGGTAAAAATCTGTTGTTCTGCCCCTGAACAAGGCAGTTAACCCACTGTTACTAGGCAGTCATTGAAAATAAGAATTTGTTATTAACTGACTTACCTAGTTAAATAAAAGTCAAACATATATTTTTTTAATAAAATTGGCTGAGATAATGAGTGGGCTGGACATGCTGAGAGAGGAGTTCGGATTGGTCTGCCATATAGAAGGCTTCTGTCTATTTGAGCTGGTCAGTCTGTGTTGGTAATCCTGTCGAACGCTGCTTCAAAAAAAAATGTGTCGTGTAGTGGAGCTGCATAGGTGTTGCTCTCCAATTTCTGGAGGATCGAGTTTTGGTAGAGTATAATAGCTAAAGAGAAGGCGAAAACACCTGTCTCCGAATTACATCTTCAAACTAAGGGAAAAAAGCGTAATGAAATTGTTGCCAGCAGAGGATGTTTTCATATTATCCAGAGGTAAACAAATCCTCAGCCAGAGCGTCAAGTGTACGCTCTGAGAGTGAAACGAGATGGGTGGGGCTAAAGCTTAAGAGGGTGTGACCGATGCTGACTGGGTGTAGACAAAGACTCTTCACTAGATACCAAAACGTCCAAAGGCCATTTTCTCAAAAGTGAGTTTACAAGTTGATCAACTTTCAAAGCAGAATTACTTTCCCATTGTTCCTCAAAAATGCAGTGTATGATATACCATTTTGTACTTTTATCCAATGTTAAAACAAAAATCTAATTATGCTACATAAGACCAAATCCAGGTGGTGACTCATACGTGAAGTACAACCTACACAATACCTAGAGTACATTGCTTTTCCAACCCACTTAGGTTATGGTCCAATATACTGATCTACTTGGGAATCAAACAACGAATTACTGAGTGGACTTGTTCACTAGTTGTTTGTGCAGCACAGCTGGGAAGGTCAAAACACTGCTCCTGTAATCTCTATGGTACTCATGAACTATGGTGCCATTTATGATGAAAGCATGTTTTGCTGCAGAGAGGATGTTGGAAATAGAATTGCATTTGTATTCATTTGGTTTGTCGAGTAAAATTTCGTGACATTTGCATCATCCTGTAACAGTGTACAGACACAAAGATGGATAATGCTTTAAGCTTATAATTTTGTACAGCCTACAGTACCAGTCAAAGGTTTGGATACACCTACTCATTCAAGGGTTTTTCTTTATTTTTACTATTTTCTACATTGTAGAATAATAGTGAAGACATGAAATAACCAGTCCTGTCTGGTCCAGCAACGGTGGATTTGTTGCCATCCTGTACCTGTCCCGCAGGTGTGATGGTCGGATGTACCGATAGTGTGCAGGTGTTGTTACACGTGGTCTGCCACTGCAAGGACGATCAGCTGTCCATCCTGTCTCCCTGTATCGCTGTCTTAGGCGTATCACAGTACAGACATAGCAATTTATTTCCCTCCAGCGACGGTGGATTTGTGCCCATAGGCGATGTTGTTGCCGGTGATGTCTGGTGAGGACCTGCCTTACGACAGGCCTACAAGCCCACAGTCCAGCCTCTCTCAGCTTATTGCGGACAGTCTGAGCACTGATGGAGGGATTGTGAGTTCCTGGTGTAACTCTGGCAGTTGTTGTTGCCATCCTGTACCTGTCCCGCAGGTGTGATGGTCGGATGTACCAATCCTGTGCAGGTGTTGTTACACGTGGTCTGCCAGTGCGAGGACAATCAGCTGTCCATCCTGTCTCCCTGTGTCGCTGTCTTAGGCGTCTCACAGTACGGACATTGCAATTTATTTCCCTGGCCACATCTGCAGTCCTCATGCCTCCTTGCAGCATGCCTAAGGCACGTTCACGCAGATAAGCAGGGACCCTGGGCATCTTTCTTTTGGTGTTTTTCATAGTCAGTAGATAGGCCTCGTTAGTGTCCTAAGTTTTCATAACTGTAAGCTGTTATTGTCTTAAACCTGTTGGGGATGGGGGCGCTGTTTAGACTATTTATGCTAATGTGGCTAATTTTTTAAACGGCTTCCCACAAAATCCTTGATCGTACAATATGCATATTATTATTATTATTGGATAGAAAACAGTCTATAGTTTCTATAGGAGTTGAAATTTTGTCTCTAAGTGGAACAGAGCCCATTCTACAGCAATTTCCCTGACATGGAGTCAGATTTGAGAAACGTTGGCCACTTTTCTGAAGTCATTTAAACGGGCACTGTCGTTGCTATGACTATACGGACACTTCTTACGTCTTCCCCTGGATGCCTTTACGTGATGACGATTCCAACGGGCTCGATTGCTCGTTCACAGGCACTACAAATGAAAAAAACCTTTAGCTAGCAAGTCTTTTCTTGCTGCGTAACGCGCGTGGAAGACACCGACCCTCTCCTGTTCCAAGCATTAGTTTAGCCTGTTATATTTCTCCGGTCATCTTTTCACTCGTTATAGGAGTTACAAACATCACAAAGTAGTTAATTTAAAGCGTTTTATAGCAATTTATATCCGTTTAGTGCGATTTTGGGACATTTATTTTTGCAACGATGTGAAAAGTTGGGAACGCTTTTCAGTTCATCCCGAACGTAGTTGACATTTCCACATGGCAAGAGGACAGCTTTCCACCAAAAGACGATTTCTCCCAAGAAAGGATCCTTTGCCCAAGATACTGATGGAAGAACAGCTCAAGGTAGGACATTTTTATTATGATAAATCGTGTTTCTGTCGAAACATTTTAGTGGCTTAGGACGCCATGTTTTTTGACGTAGCTTCGCTTGGCGCAAACTGTATTGAAAAGTAAGGATAAATTAAAAAATGTAATAACGCAATTGTATTAAGAATTAAATTGTCTATCAATCCCTGTCCACCCTATATTTTTTAGTCACGTTTATGAGTATTTATGTATAAGAGTAGATCACTGTCTAAGTGGCGCAAGGACGTTTTCTTTACCAGCTTGTCTACATTTCACATTGTCTAACCATGATTTTGGTGGCTAAATATAAACATTTTCGATCAAACTGTATATGCATGTTGTAATGTGATGTTACAGGAGTGTCATCGGAAGAATTCTGAGAAGGTTAGTGAAAAAATTAATATCTTTTGGCGATGTTGACTTTTATCGCTCACTTTGGCTAGAATCAATGCTGGGCTGCTAATTGCTATGTGCTAAGCTAATATAACGATTTATTGTGTTTTCGCTGTAAGACACTTAGAAAATCTGAAATATTGTCTGTATTCACAGGATCTGTGTCTTTCGATTCGTGTATGCTGTGTATTTTTACGAAATGTTTGATGATTAGTAGTTAGGTAAACACGTTGCTCATTGTAATTATTCTAGTCCATTTGTGATGGTGGGTGCAATTGTAAACTATGCCATATACCTGAAATATGCACTTTTTTCTAACAAAACCTATCCCATACCATAAATATGTTATCAGACTGTCATCTAATGAGTTTTTTTGTTGGTTAGGGGCTATAAATATCTTAGTTTAGCCGAATTGGTGATGGCTACTGGTGTTGGTGGACAAATAAAAGATGGTGGAATATGCTAATGTGTTTTTAGGTAATAGATGTACATCTTTACATATTGTGTCTTCCCTGTAAAACATTTTAAAAATCGGAAATGTTGACTGGATTCATAAGATCTGTGTCTTTCATTAGCTGTATTGGACTTTAATGTGTGAAAGTTAAATATTTTAAAAAAATATTTTTTTTGAATTTCGCGGCACTGGTTTTTCAGTGGGGGGGGGGGGGGAGTGCCGCTAGCGCCACGCTGATCCGAGACAGGTTAACGACCGTTCCATTGGTGCATGTTCATTAATTGTTTATGGTTCATTGAACAAGCATGGGAAACAATGTTTAAACCCTTTACAATGAATATCCGTGAAGTTATTTGGATTTTTATGAATTATCTTTGATAGACAGGGTCCTAGAAAAGGGACGTTTCTTTTTTTGCTGAGTTTAGTAAGCAAAAAAGTATTAAACAAATAACAATATATTTTATATTTGAGATTCTTCAGAGTAGCCACCCTTTGCCTTGATGACAGCTTTACACACTCTTGGTATTCTCTCAACCAGCTTCATGAGGTAGTCACCTGGAATGTGTTTCATGTACAAGTGTGCCTCATTAAAAGTTAATTTCTGGAATTTCTTTCCTTTTTAATGCATTTGATCGAATCAGTTGTGTTGTGACAAGGTAGGGGTGGTATACAGAATACAGCCCTACTTGGTAAAAGACCAAGTCCATATTTTTGCAAGAACAGCTCGAATAAGCAAAGAGAAATGACAGTCAATCATTACTTTAAGATCAGTAAATAAGATCGGTCTTCAAGTGCAGTCGCAAAAACTATTGAGCGCTATGATGAAACTGGCTCTTGTGAGGACCGCCACAGAACAGGAAGACCCAGAGTTCCCTCTGCTGCAGAGGATAAGTTCATTAGAGTTGACTGGATCTCAGATTGCAGCCCAAATAAATGCTTCACAGAGTTCAAGTAACAGACACATCTCAACATCAACTGTTCAGAGGAGACTGCGTGAAACAAGCCTTCATGGTCAAATTACTGCAAAGAAACCAGTACTATAGGACACCAATAATAAGAAGAGACTTGCTTGGGCCAAGAAACACGAGCAATGGACATTATACCAGGGGAAATCTGTCCTTTGGTCTGATGAGTCCAAATTTGAGATTTTTGTTTCCAACCGCCATGTCTTTGTGAGTCGCAGAGAAGGTGAACGGATGATCTCTGCATGTGTGGTTCCCACCGTGAAGCATGGAAGAGGAAGTCTGATGGTGTGGGGGTGCTTTGCTGGTGACACTGTCTGTGATTTGTTTAGAATTCAAGGCGCACTTAATCAGCATGGCTACCACAGCATTCTGCAGCAATACGCCATCCCCTCTGGTGTGCACTTAGTGGGACAATCATTTGTTTTTCAACAGGACAATGACCCAACACACCTCCAGGCTTTGTAAGGGCTATTTTACCAAGAAGGAGAGTGATGGAGTGCTGCATCAGATGACCTGGCCGCCACCATCACCCAACCTCAACCCAATTGAGATGGTTTGGGATGAGTTGGACTGCAGAGTGAAGGAAAAGCAGCCAACAAGTGCTCAGCATATGTGGGAACTCCTTCAAGACTGTTGGAAAAGCATTCCTCATGAAGCTGGTGAGAGGATGTCAAGAGTGTGCAAAGCTGTCGTCAAGGCAAAGTGTGGCTACTTTGAAGAATCTAAAATATATGTCACGACTTCCGCCGAAGTTGGCTCCCCTGCCTGTTCGGGCGGTGCTCGGCGGTCGTCGTCAGCGGTCTACTAGCCGCCACCGATCCCTTTTTCGTTGTCTGTTTGTTTTGTTTTATTAGTTGCACCTCTGTCTATTTTGTGTGCTTGACGGGCTTCCTTATTTATAATACGTTTACCTGCCCTTGTTTTGTGCGGGATTATTTTTATGTTACGTGTGTATGATATTTGGTGTTCGTGCTCCGGACCTGGTACGCTGTGTGTTTGGGTTGGTCCACATTTTTTTCGCTCCCTGTGTTGTGGGCATTGTTTTTCGGTGCACTTCTTCCTGTGGAACTTATGCTCTCTGCGCCTGATTCTTCCTCACGCACCTAGTCTCTCGTGACAATATAAAATATATTTCGATTTGTTGAACACTTTTTTGGTTACTACATGATTCCATATGTGTTATTTCATAGTTCTGATGTCTTCCCTATTATTGTACGATGTATAAAATAGTGTAAATAAAGAAAAACCCTTGAGTAGGTGTGTCCATGCTTTTGACTGGTACTGTACAGTATATCGCTCCTCTCTGTCATGGAACATGATGCTGAATAATTTCCATGACTAAGTTGAGCATGCATAAGTTATATGTTATACCTCATAATAACAATGTACGTTGATTTAGAACCGATGTACATATTAGTCTATTTGTCAAATTTATTTTTTGAATAACTCCGTTTCAATACTTTTATTTCAGCATGTTTTCATAATTTTTGTAGATGTAATTACCTAAATCAAATTTTATTGGTCACATATACATGTTTAGCAGATGTTATTTTGGGTGTAGTTAAATGCCTGTGTTTTTATCTCCAACAGTAATATCTACAGTAACACAATACTCACAAACCTAAAAGTAAAAGAATGGAATTAAGGAATATATAAATATAGGATGAGCAATGTCGGAGTGGCGCAGATTAAAATACAATATAATAAAATATATACATATGAGATGAGTAAAGCAAAAATATGTGAACATTGTTAAAGTGAATAGTGTTCCATTATTAAAGTGGCCAGTGATTTCAAGTTTATGTATGTAGTCCAGCAGACTCTATGGTGCAGGGTTACCTTAGCTTAGCAACGGCTCGGTCTCAGCTTTGATGCACCTGTACTGACCTCACCTTCTGGATAATAACGGGGTGAACAGGCAGTGGCTCGGGTGGTTGTTCTCCTTGATGATCTTTTTGGTCTTCCTGTGCCATTAGGTGCTGTAGGTGTCCTGGAGGGCAGGTAGTTTGCCCCCGTGATGCGTTGGGCAGACCGCACCATCCTCTGGAAAGCCCTGCGGTTGCGGGCAGTGCAGTTGCCGTACCAGGCTGTGATACAGCCCGACAGGGTGCTCTCAATTGTGCGTCTGTAAAAGTTTGTGAGGGTTTTAGGTGACAGGCCAAATTTCTTCAGCCTCCTAAAGTTGAAGAGGCGCTGTTGCGCCTTCTTCACCAGACTGTCTGTGTGGGTGAACCATTTCAATTCGTCAGTGATCTATATACCGTGGAACTTGAAGCTTTCCACCTGCTCCACTGTGGTTCCGTCGATATGGATAGGGGAGTGCTCCCTCTGCTATTTCCTGAAGTTCACAATTTGTTTTTTTGACATTGAATGAGAGGTTATTTTCCTGGCACCACATTCCCAGGGACCTCACCTCCTCCCTGTAGGCTGTCTTGTCATTGTTGATAATCAGGCCTACCTGATTACCAACAATGTGTTGGAAGCGTGCGTTGCCACACAGTCATGGGTGAAGAAGGGGTACAGGAGCAGGCTCCCTTGTGGGGCCCCTGAGTTGAGAATCAGCAAAGTGGAGGTGTTATTACCTACCTTCACCACATGGGGGCGGTTGACTCATGAAGTCCAGGATCCAAATGCACAGGGAGGGGTTCAGACCCACGGCCCTGAGTTTAATGATGAGCGTGGAGGGTACTATGTTGTTGAATGCTGAGCTAAAGTCAACGAACAGCATTCTTGAATAGTTATTCCACTTGTCCAGATTGGATAGGGCAGTGTGCAGTGCGATGGCGATTGCGTCGTCTGTGGATTTACTGGGGTGGTAAGCAAATTGAAGTGGGTCTAAGGATGTCAGGAAGGTAGATATGATATGATCCTTGACTAGCCTCTCAAAGCACTTCATGATGACAGAAGTGAGTGCTACGGGGCGGTAGTCATTTAGTTCAGTTACCTTTGCTTTCTTGGGTACAGGAACAATGGTGGACATCTTGAAGCATGTGGGGACAGCAGACTGGGATAGGGAAAGATTGAATATGTCCATAAACACTTCAGCCAGCTGGTCTGCGCATGCTCTAAGGACGTGGCTAGGGATGCCATATGGGCTGGCAGCCTTGTGATGGTTAACACGCTTAAATGTCTTACTCATGTCAGCCACGGAGAAGGAGAGCCCACAGTCCTTGGTAGTGGGCCGCGTCGGGGGCACTGTGTTATCCTCAAAGCAGACGAAGAAGGTGTCCGGGAGCAAGACGTTGTGTCCTTGACGTGTCTAGTTTTCCATTTGTTGTCCGTCATTGTCTGTATACCCTGCCACACATATTGCGACTCTACTTTGTCTCTATAGTGACGTTTGACGTTTGATTACCTTACCGAGGTAATAATTACACTGAATTCGGCCATATTCCCAGTCACCTTGCCTTGGTTAAATGCCGTGGTTCGCACTTTCAGTTTTGCACGAATGCTGCCATCTATCCACAGCTTCGGGTTAGGGTAGGTTTTAATAGTCACAGTGGGTACAACATCTCCTATACACTTCCTGATAAACTCAGTCACTCTTTCCGTGTATTCATTGATGTTATTCTCGAGGCTACCTGGAACATATCCCAATCTGCGTGATCGAAACAATCTTGAAGCGTGGATTCCGATTGGTCAGACCAGCGTTGAATAGTCCTTAGCACAGGTACTGCCTGTTTGAGTTCCCCTATCTGAGGAGAAAAATTGAGTCTTGATCAGATTTGCCAAAGGGAGGGCATGGAGGGCCTTGTAGGCATTTCGAAAAGCTGAGTAGCAGTGGTCTAACGTTTCTCAGAGCGAGTCCTACAGTCAATGTGTTGGTCAAATTTCGATAGCGTTTTCCTCAAATATGCTTTGTTAAAATCCCCAGCTACAATGAATGCGGCCTCAGGATATGAGGTTTCCAGTTTACATAAAGTCCAGTGAATTTTCTTGAGGACCGTCACGGTATTGGCTTGAGGGGGAAATATACACGGCTGTGACTTGGGATGTAATACGGTCGACATTTGATTGTGAGGTATTCAAGGTCGGTTGAACAAAAGTACTTGAGTTTCTGTATGTTATCACAATCACACCATGAGTAGTTAACCATGAAACATACACTCCCGCCTTTCTTCTTCCCGGAGAGTTCTTTATTCCTGTCTGCATAATGTACTGAGAACCCAGCTGGCTGCGTGGACAAAGACAGTATATCCCAAGAGAGCCATGTTTCCGTGAAACAGAGTATGTTACAATCCCTGATGTCTCTCTGGAAGGAGATTCTCGCCTTGAGCTCATCTACTTTATTATCTAGAGACTGAACATTAGCGAGTAGTATACTTAGAAGAGGTGTTCGGTGTGCGCACCTCCTGAGTCGGACTAGAAGTCCATTCCGAATACCGCTTTTCCGCAGGCGGTGTTTTGGATCAGACTCTGGAATCAGTTCAATTGCCCTGGGGGGTAAGAACAAAGGATCCAAATCGGGAAATGTCCTATTCCTGTTCGTAATGCTGGTGAGTTACCGCCGCACTGATATCCAGAAGTTCTCCTGGGCGATTAATGTAAGAAATAACACACACAAAAACAAAATGCTGCAAAGTTGCTTGGAAGCTAGAACCAGAGCTTCCCTATCTGTCGGTGCTATGTTGCCAACAGATAGGGCAGCTCCAAGCTATGCTGTGATGCAGTACACTTCTGTTTAAATCAGCAAACACAAATGTAATCAAACAAACATAAATACATTTCAAAGCTAAAATAATGAGAGTGACTCCTCTGTTGGCAAACTCTGGGTTAGAAGTAGCCTGGCACAGATCTAGCATCAGTTTACACTCCCAATCCTGACCTTAACCATTAGGAGGAAAAACTGCCAAGTTGACCACTAATAAGCATTTAGGGACAACTCAATTCATTATGTCAGATCAGGTATTGAGATGAAGACCCTGTCTGGCACTATATGCATTTTCTATCTCATCTTCCAGCGCGCCAGAACACACTCACATCAATCTCACTCTCAGAGGGGCAGCTTTAAGATATTTCCTGTGAAATGTGGTTAAAGGTATTTCCATGAGGTGCTATGAAACACCTGCTGGCAAGGAAGGAAGTCAGGAAACCTCAGAGCTGCACAGCCTTTTAGAAGTGATATCACTCACAGTACGGCTTCAAGCACAGTTGACTAATACAGTACATGAATGGAAAAGCAGAATAATAGCGAAGCAAGGGTTTACTTTATGAATGCATATAATTCATGATATGACAGTTTGAGGAAGGTTGGAGACAATTGGGTAATATATTATTTGACACACACACACACACACACACACACACACACACACACACACACACACACAGGTCGATACTTAGTGACATGTTTAATGGTTCCCATGTTACCGTATGTCTCTGTGTACATTGCACCCAATGATTCATATCAGCCAATTGTGCTCCAGTCTATGGGAGCTATGCATGCTAGTTATCCAGTCCGGAGTTTCTGTCTGGAGTGGCAGAGCTCAGGGTATCACTGGTGAGTAATGGTTCACTAATGGAAACATTAGCCCAGTGAATGGACTGAGAATTGCTTAACGTTTCCTATGATTAAGGCTGGCAAGTCATGATGTCAGAGGTCAGCCGCTCCGTTTGATTGGTGGAATTACTGAGTCAAATGCGGAAATGAGGGAGGAGATTCGAGGCGAGCGGTGGGTCAGTGCAAATTGAGTAAATCAAGCTGAGCTCTGGCATTAACTTCAGTTGGCATGTTCTGAATGTTTATGTGTACTCTCCCTCCGCAAGGCTACATTCAACTAATTAATTTGTATCATTACCAGTTGTGCTTGTTGCCCTGAGCACGCTAATCTCCCCACCGATTTTGCACATGCCAGGAAACATTACCGACTTGGCGATTTATCAGCCTCTTCCAGCACCGTAGGGTATTGATATAATGTGACGAAACAAATAATGTTTATGTGTTGCCTGATTATTATAGCAATTTAATTTATTTCACATGCCTGGGAGGTATATGCTAAGTATTAACATTTGACATTGATATACCCAGCCCTTTGGGAAAGTAAGTGAATAGGCCTAAACAACAGTAATTCCCTAACATTCAGTGGCGTTTGATATTTCAAATGGTGGCCCATGTGAATGCTCTCCCTGCATAAAAATATATATATATTTTTTTGTAGGTAGTGAAAGAGAATTGAAATTCAAGAGAGCAAATTGCTACAGTATCAGTTCTTTTTTATTTCGATGCTAGTGTGAGTACATATCAAGGAGCGCGGGGTGACATTTTGAATAACATAAACAAATAAATTGAATTTCTTGCTTCGTGTGTCTTCCTGCTTCTTCGAGAGCATTGCCTCAGACTCATTTCATCTTTTGCACAAAGGTCAATAAAAGGAATATAATCGGAAATAGAGTTTATTATCCAAAACGGAAAATGTATTTTCGAGAAATGACATTCATATTATCCAAGTCCATTTTTTTGGTATATATTTTGGTCATGAGAAGATGATATTGGTGTATTCCTAGACGATTCAGAAGGAGCTGTTGTATAGGTAGTGAAATCTGCCTCCCACAGGTGTCACTGAGTTGGATGAAAATCTCCTTTGAAAAACAACCATAGCTGTAGCCTACTATTAGATCCAACAGCCTTAAAGCATTGCAGCTCAATAACATTAGCCACAAATGTGTAATAAGGATTTAGGAACAGCATCTTGATTGCATTGCATAACCTTTTCTGAGAAAATAATACCAATATGTCACACACTCTGAACACCTTAATTTAAATACTTTTATTTGGTGAGATGCACCATAACTTTTGATGACAAGAGAAAACTAGTGATAGTGTAAAACACAGAATGTACCGCACTAGTAATGATTGATTATTGGTTGGTCTGAGGTAGTGTACTATATAGGGAATAGGGTGCCATTTGGGATGCTTGCAGAGATTCAGCTCAGCAGGAGAGGCTGTTTGGTAAACAAGAGGACAAACTCACTGAATTATTCATATTGTGGTGAGGCTACTACCCTGTATGGTCAATATGTCATGATGCCTTTCCCTAGTTCTGTTTTGGCGCAGCGATATACAGTCTTGTAACATCTACGTAAATCGTTTCGGCAATCTTTCTTTTTATTCCGACTTTCTCTCCATTTATAGCTCTCTCTCTATTTCTCTCTCACTGTCACGCCCTGACCATAGAGAGCTTTTTATTCTCCATTTTGGTTAGGTCGGGGTGTGACATCTAGGTGATTTATATTTCTATGTTGGCCTGGTATGGTTCCCAATCAGAGGCAGCTGTTTATCGTTCTCTCTGATTGGGCATCATATTTAGGCAGCTATTTCCCCCTTTGTGCGATCTTGTCTATGTATAGTGCCTGTGAGCACTACAGCACCTTCATGTTTCGCATTTATTGTTTTACTTCATAATAAAGAGGATGGAACCATACCACACTGCATCTTGGTCCACTTATTATAACGTTCGTGACACTCACTCTCTTTCCTCTCTCTCTCTTCCTCTTCCCCTCTCTCTTGCTCTTTTCTCTGTAAGTGGTTTTTCAAATTAAAGGTTTTCTATTTGGAGAGCCTATCATCATCTTTTTCCTCTACATGTGAGTCTGGGCTTGGCTCCACATTGCAGATTGTAGGGGGATACAGACTAGCAGAACTCTCTTGCCGTGTCTGAAATCTGTCTTGCCTGCTACTTACTAAAACTACACACTGTGTACTAATTGTCCTACATGTTTAGCAAAAAAAAAAGAATGCAGTAAGCAACAAATATCAACATCCGTACTCAATGCGTTATCGAATGCACAATTGGGTTTACTGCAGCCATTCATTCCTTTTTACAACGCGTTACCTCATGTGGTTGTTGAGTGGGTCTTAAAAGACGATCGTCTTCCTCAATAGTGTGCAGCGAATTGTGCTAAACTGAACAAAAAACAATTTTACTGAGTTACAGTTCATATAAGGAAATCAGTCAATTGAAATAAATAAATTGGGCCCAAATCTATGGATTTCACATGACTGGGAATACAGATCATAACAACATACAGGAACTCAAGTCATTCTGTTCACCTGACTTAGAATTCCTCACAATCAAATGTCGACCGCATTATCTACCAAGGGAATTCCCTTCGATTATAATCACAGCCGTATATATTCCCCCCCCAAGCAGCCACATCGATGGCCCTGAAGGAACTTTATCTGACTCTATTTAAACTGGAAACCACACACCCTGAGGCTGCATTCATCGTAGCTGGGGATTTTAACAAGGCTAATCTGAAAACAAAACTCCTTAAATTCTATCAGCATATCAATTGTGCTACCAGGGCTGGTAAAACCCTGGATCATTGTTATTCTAACTTCCGCGACGCATATAAGGCCCTCCTTTCGGAAAAGCTGACCATGACTCCATTTTGTTGCTTCCAACCTACAAACAGAAACTAAAACAAGAAGCTCCAGTGCTCAGGTCTGTTCAACGCTGGTCCGACCAATCTGATTCCACGCTTCAAGACTGCTTCGATCACGTGGATTGGGATATGTTCCGGATTGAGTCCAACAACAACATTGACGAATACGCTAATTCGGTGAGCGAGTTCATTAGAAACTGCATCAGCGACTAATACCCACAGCAACGATTAAAACATTCCCAAACCAGAAACCGTGGATTGATGGCAGCATTCGCGTGAAACTGAAAGCGCGAACCACTGCTTTTAACCAGGGCAAGGTGACCGGAAACATGACCGAATACAAACAGTGTAGCTATTCCCTCCGCAAGGCAATCAAACAAGCTAAATGCCAGTATAGAGACAAAGTAGAGTCGCAATTCAAAGGCTCTCCAGAGGGTAGTGAGGTCTGCACAACGCATCACCGGGGGCAAACTACCTGCCCTCCAGGACACCTACACCACCCTATGTCACAGGAAGGCCATAAAGATCATCAAGGACAACAACCACCCGAGCCACTGCCTGTTCACCCCGCTATCATCCAGAAGGCGAGGTCAGTACAGGTGCATCAAAGCAGGGACCGAGAGACTGAAAAACAGCTTCTATCTCAAGGCCATCAGACTGTTAAACAGCCACCACTAACATTTAGTGGCCACTGCCAACATACTGACTCAACTCCAGCCACTTTAATAATGGGAATTGATGGAAATTTATGCAAAAATGTATCACTAGCCATTTTAAACAATGCCACTTAATAGAATGTTTACATACCCTACATTACTCATCTCATATGTATATGTATATACTGTACTCTATATCATCTACTGCATCTTGCCATCTTTATGTAATACATGTATCACTAGCCACTTTAAACTATGCCACTTTATGTTTATATACCCTACATTACTCATCTCATATGTATATACTGTACTCTAATACCATCTACTGCATCTTGCCTATGCCGTTCTGTACCATCACTCATTCATATATCTTTATGTACATATTCTATATCCCTTTACACTTGTGTGTATAAGGTAGTAGTTGTGGAATTGTTAGGTTAGATTACTCGTTGGTTATTACTGCATTGTCGGAACTAGAAGCACAAGCATTTCGCTACACTCGCATTAACATCTGCTAATCATGTGTATGTGACAAATAACATTTGATTTGATTTGAGATGCATCTCTTGGACACAGATACCTTGAAAAAAAAGTTATGGGCAGAAAACCCATCAGTATCTGGTGTGACCAACCTTTGCCTCATGCAGCGTGACACAACTCCTTTGCATAGAGTTGATCAGGCTGTTGATTGTGGCCAGTGGAATGTTGTCCCACTCCCCTTCAATGGCTGTGCAAAGTTGCTGGATATTTGCGGGAACAGGAACACTCTCTCGTACACGTCGATCCAGAGCATGCCAACCCTGCTCAATGGTGAGTATGCAGGCCACGGAGGAACTGGGACATTTTCAGCTTCCAGGAATTGTGTACAGATCCTTGCGACATGGGATTGTGCATTATCATGAGGTGAGGACTGTGGATGAATAGCACGCCAAGGGGCCTCAGAATCTCATCACGGTATCGCTGTGCATCCAAATTGCCATCGATAAAATGCAATTGTGTTTGTTGCCTGTAGCTTATGCCTGCCCATACCATAACCCCACCTTCACCATGGGGCACTCTGTTCACAACGGTGACATCAGCAAACCGCTCGCCCACACGACATCTAGCCGGTACAATTGAAACCAGAATTCATCCATGAAGAGCACACTTCTCCAGCGGGCCAGTGGCCATCGAAGATCAGCATTTGCCCACTGAAGTCGGTTACGTCACCAAACTGCAGTCAGGTCAAAACCCTGGTGAGGACAACGAGCACGGAGATGAGCTTCCCTGAGACGGTTTCTGACAGTTTGTGTAAACCCACAGTTTCATCAGCTGTCCGGGTGCCTGGTCTCAGACAATCTCGCAGGTGAAAAAGCTGGATGTGGAGTTCCTAGGCTTACATGGTTACACGTGACCTGTGGTTGTGAAGTCGGTTGGACGTACTGCCAAATTCTCTAAAACGATGTTGGAGGTGGCTTATAGTAGAGAAATTAACATTGAATTTTCTGGCAATAGCTCTGGTGGACATCCTTGCAGTCAGCATGCCAATTGCACACTCCCTCAAAACTTGAAATATCTGTGGCATTGTGTCTTGTAAAAAACTGCACATTTTAGTGGCCTTTTTTTGTTCCCAGCGGAAGGTACACCTGTGTAGTGATCATGCTGTTTAATCAGCTTCTTGATATGCCACACCTGTCAGGTGGATGGATTATCTTGGAAAAGGAGAAATGCTCATTAACAGGGAAGTAAACAGAGAAATAAGCTAATTTGTGCATATGGAAAATGTCTGAGATTTTATTTTAGCTCATGAAAGATGGTACCAACACTTTACATGTTGCGTTTTATATTTTTGTTCAGTGTAGATGAAAAGCTGAAATTAGTATGGTAGAAAGGTCAGCCCATTGCTCCCTCTCTCTCTCTCTCTCTCTTTACTCGGCTCCTAGTAACGTAACACAACTTAATGAGATTGTCCCCCCAGCTTTGTTAAAAATTGTATATCTTACGTGTGTGATGTTTGTTGATTAGTAACCGTTCCATGCTGACAGAGGAAGACGTTCATGTTAACTGAGTTGGGAAAGCATACTTTTCATCCTTTGTATGCCTGTTGAGCTCCTTCATGCCATTATCAATAAAGCCCCTGAACTACAGCATAATATTCACAAGGTTTCTCCGATGAGTGGTTGTCAAGAACTGTGTGTGGGCGATTGACATGGCAATTTACAGTGTACTTGCATGAACGTTAGATTAACCTCGAAGGTTAAGGTTGTAGTTTGCATTGTAAACAGTTTATGGGTTGTAAATTCTCCGATTTGTAGGTTTTAAACAGTGATGTTATTATAACCCAAATACAGTACATGCAAAACAGACACACGCCATCACAATGTCCATATTAGGACATCCTCAGTCTCAGCAAGAATTTCTTATATCTCAGCAGAACTGAGGATGTCCTAATAATACTGTACGCCTTACATATTTTGGGCCTATTACTGTTTATTGGACTACTTCCTTGGTGACAAGGCCAAAGAGAGAGCCTTTGGCAACACTTTATTTTGCAGTGGAAGTATAGTTTAGTGCAGGGGTACTCAAATCTGAGCCTTGAGGTTCGAGGTGCTGCTGTTTTCTTGATTAATGTCACTGATTGGCCAGAGAGTTATCTCACATGGTGTCCTAAGTCTGAATCAATTCCTGATTAGAAAATAGAAGGTGAGAATGGAAAGCAGCAGTGCTTCTGGCTTTGAGATACGAATTTGGACAAATGTGTCTTCTAGTGTAACAGCATGTCATTCCAATACTTTTCTCACTGTGTATACAAGAATAATTACAAAATAGAAAGTACACGGTAAAGTCAAGTTTAACCAATACTTAAGGGAAAGAAAGGGAAAGAAAGGGAAAGAACCAATAAGGGAAAGAACCAATACTTAAGGGAAAGAAAGTGAGGGGAGCAGAAGAAAGGGGACATGAAAAGAAGAGAGAGAAAGAGAGGCGGAGAGGGACGCAGAGGGAGAAAAACAAAGGTGTACAGAGGAGGAAGAGGTAGAAGATACGAAAGAGGGAGGAATGAGTGCTAATTTCAAGAAAGAGCAGTATGAAAGTGGGTGATCTGATTAGCAGAATGAACATAGAGAGAGAGCTTGAACTGGGAAGTCTCTGCAAATGCGGTCGGAGAGTGACAGACAGAGAGAGAGAACTAGATGAATAATTCAGATGATGCCCTCTCTCCCTGTATACTGCCACTACTCTACTCTGGCTGCTCCTCATTGACTCCTGATCTCTGAAGCCTACACGGAGGCTCAAGAACATCAGAGGCACATACATATCCCTCCCGTGGCCTAGAAGTGACTCACTCCACAGGGCTGGGGAGTCTTATCTGATGGCTGAATAAATATTAACATGCGGGTGCCCTCTGTTCTCCTGTGTTTGTGCTAATAGATACTGTGGCTCTCTGTATCTCTGTATATCTCTCTCTCTCTTTCTCTCTCCATGTGTCTCACTGCATTCAGCTACGGAAGAAGTCCGCCTAATGAATATACATGCAGACAAATGGTGTATCACTCAAGCCAGAGTGTAAAACGCTTCAGTGTGTGTGTGTGTGTGTGTACATTTGTGTGTGTGTATGTGTTGTTTTTGTTTTTCCAGGCCACAAAACCATCATTATGAAATCAGTAGCGGTTCATTTTTTATTTAATGTATGGAGTAGCGGAAAAGTGGAAGCGGAAGAAAAAGCGTCATATTTATAACCCTGCCTCAACGGAATAGGCCGTTGTCAACCCAGACCCAAGACATTGTTTCACTGCCATCATTTAAAATGCTGAACTCCACTGATATACTTTCCCGCTCTATAATTAATGTTTCTGAATGACAGTGTTTTTGTTGTGATTTTATGTACCCGACCGTTCACGCTCCTGAGGCTCTTCGTAAGCTGTACTCCCAAAAGGTACAAATTTAATCATTTAATAATTCCTCTCCCCGATTTTAATGAGGTGTTTTAACTTGGCGCACGGCTGTCGCTTGCATAGGTCAATTAGACAATTAATTAGTCAAGTAATCTTAATGGGCTTGAGTAATGCATGCTAATTGAGGGGCTGTTAACGTGACGTTTTGTTGTGCGTTCTCTTCCTACCTGTTAGGCGAACAAAGCAGCGTGATTGTTACATCCATCAGACATAATGGCGAAGGCCGGCTCTGAGCACATTCGCTCTCCGTTGTCGAGACGAGGCACTATTTGACGTGTTTCTACAGGTTCACCAGGCAGTCGTGTACGTTTGTTATGCAGATTGATCGACAGATTGATGCATGTACACTACAGATGCACAGATTACATTTTAATAATTTAGCAGGCGCTCTTACCCAGAGCAATTAGGGTTAAGTGCCTTGCTCAAGGGAACATCAACAGATTTTGAACCTAGTTGGCTCAGGGCTCAGTTACTGGCCCCCTGCTAGGGTACCTGCCCCTCACCCACCCACACACACAAACACATCCTCCTTCCCCCTACTCTGGAAGTGTCAGTTTGGTGTAATTGCTTACCTTGCCATTTGAGTATTTCTCACAGCTTCTTCTCTGAAAAGGATGCACTCACAAAACGAGACTGGTGTTTACCAGTCAATACCGCAAATAAACCCGGTAATCAGGCTGCACTCGACTAAAGTAATTAGTTGACAACATATTGGAAATAGATAAAACATTGGTAAATTAATGTGTTTTGACAGCGGTGCAGAGTATGTGTACACCTATTCTCCCTTTCTCTGCATCTCCCAGTGCTGTTGAAGCATCATCAATATAAGTACAGGAACATATTTACATGCCACTAGCTAAAACTAATGCAATACTGGTTTGATTGAATGTAGCTCTTACTGTTCCCATGTTTCAGAAGAGCTTTGATTTATCTAACAGAGTGCAAAGGCTTTCACAGGCAGTTTGTGCCGAGAGCTCAGCGAAAAATCTCCATGAATCATCATAACAGACAACTGACAATAATTACCTATATTAGATTATCTCCCCAGTCACAAATCCCCACAGAGTAAAAATAGATGAGCAGCCTAATCTCTTATTGTAACGGCTTTCTTCCTGGGGTGAAGGAGAGGACCAAAATGCAGCGCGGCTAGTGTTCAACATGTTTAATATACGAATAAACAGTAACACTAATACAAATAACAAAATAACAAATGTGAAAACCGATACAGTCCTAGCTGGTGCAGACAAAACACAGAGACAGGAAACAATCACCCACAAACTCCCAACACAAAACAAGCCTCCTATATATGATTCTCAATCAGGGACAACGATTGACAGCTGCCTCTGAGAACCATATTAGGCTGGACACAGAAACAGACAAACTAGACACGCAACATAGAATTCCCACCCAGCTCACGTCCTGACCAACACTAAACAAGCAAAACACATAAGAACTCTGGTCAGGACATTACACTTATGACATTTTTCCCTTCTTTTTCTCAAAATCCTTATTTTCCACAGTTTTTTCATGTGTATAGTTATGAATTTTTAGATATTTGTATTTTTATTGAACCTTTATTTAACTAGGCAAGTCAGTTAAGAACAAATTCTTATTTACAATGACGGCCTACCAAAAGACCTACTGCGGGGACGGGGGCTGGGATTAAATAAAAAAATATTTAAAAAAGGTATATTCTTTTTAAATAACATGTAAATATAGGACAAAACACACATCACGACAAGAGAGACAACACAACACTACATAAAGACAGACCTAAGACAACAACATAGCAAGGCAGCAACACATGACAACACAGCATGGTAGCAACACAACATGACAACAACATGGTAGCAACACAACATGATAGCGGCACAAAACGTGGTGCAAACATTGTTGGGCACAGTCAACAGCACAAAAGGCAAGAAGGTAGAGAGAACAATACATCACGCAAAGCAGCCACAACTGTCAGTAAGAGTGTCCATGATTGAGTCCTTGAATTACTGCACTGTTGGAGCTAGGAACACAAGCATTTCGCTACACCCTCAATAACATCTGCTAAATATGTGTATGTGATTTGATTCGATTTTGTAGTGACTCCTCACATCTCTGAGTACTGCTGAGTCATCCAATATAAGGTGTGGGTTGATCTATCTGCTGGACAGTAAATAGGGATCGTCTCTGTGTCTCGTTTGAGCATCCTGTATTGACAGGGTTTCACACTGTGGTCTGGGCCTGGTTGGTGATCGATTACTCTTCCCTTGTCCTCCTGCAGAGGGAGAGAGAGCGGGAGGAAGCAGACTGAGGTTGTGCTCAGGGAGATCCACTCCTCAGAGATCCTCCGACTCCAATAAGACTGCAGTAGTAGGAAACACATCATACCCACACACTGTACACCACAGGATATTGGTGGCACCTTAATTGTGGAGGAAGGACACGTGGTAATGGATAGAGCAGAATGAATGGAACGGTGTCAAATACATCCAACATGGTTTCCATGTCTTTGATGACATTCTATCCGCTCCGTTCCGGCCATTATTATGAGCCGTCCTCCCCTCAGCAGCCTCCTGTGCTGCATACAC